>NC_141325.1:13155000-13515000 GCF_037954235.1 Aulostomus chinensis | reverse complement strand
TGTGTTGAGTTGTGTTGATATTGCTGTTGTTGCTTCACTTGAGCACCTGAGGCCATACGTAAGTAATCGCTGCGGTCATGTGGCGTTTTGAGGGAGTCACAGGTGAAGAGCTTCTGGGAATAAAGAACTACACGCCGCATTGTTTCCTGGTGTGTCTGTATTGGCGTGGTCTGGTCCCTTTTATGCAGTGATGGTAGTGTATTTTTAGGGCCTGAGCCTGAAGGTACTTATCTGTTTTTGTTTTTAGGCATCCGTTTTAAAAAATTAAACTCGTTTTGTGTATTCATCTTGATATGACTTTTTAATGTATTTACGAAGAAGTCAACAACATTTTTTGCGTGTTTAGAAAGCTTCACGTTCCCTTTCTTGTGCAGTTATAATTCAATTAAAATAGTCACTTTACTGCCTTCTGTTTTGCAAGTATAATCTTGCTGTGTGAAAAACCTGTTGTTCTACTGTGATTGCTCAGCTTTAGCCAGCTACACAAACCACCCCTGAAAATTAGAAAGTCGGGTCAATCAAAAGGTGCTTTCAGTTAATTCTAATATGCTCTAATTAAAACAAAATTAAATGAGATAAAAACAATTCTCCGGGTATGTTAAATATCAAAGGAGTTTACCTGTTGATTTTTTTTTCTTGCCAGTAATTCAAGAGGTCATAATGAAAAGTTTGCATTGGGAGTGTGTTGCCCTGTTTCTCAAGCAGCTAAATTCCATGGTAGAATAAGTTTAGACTGCGAGGTCTGTTCCATCAGAATTTACTATTTTTAGCCCATAACATGAGCTTTGCTGGAAGGATTTAAGGGTGAAATACATTTGTCCCTTCCAGACTGCTATAATGAAGTGTGCTGTAAGCAGCTCTGCAACATAATCTGCATAGAGAATGGACAGATGTACTGTAGAAAATCTGTTTAATAGGTAGACACATTCAGAAGAAAAAAAAGGAAGTCCCGACAAATGCATTGTAGTTCTTGTGCGTCAAACTGTAATAATTCTAGTGACCTAGCTATTAGTGTTAGACTTGTGCTACCGGGAGTGAATCACACCGACGACTGTCACTGACATTATTGTACTTCAGCAAGCACAAGAAATGACCACTTGTCTCTGGTCCTTTAACTGGTACAGGTCATGAAGAAACCTTTCTATTCACTGGCTTTAGTTATCCTCATTCCATGTGAGTCAAACACAAGCACTCATAGCACCGTGGAAACCTCTGCATGAAAAACAGGGACTTAGCAGCAAGCCTTGACAAGTATGTCATTTAAATGCAGCTTTGGTTTGAGATGGTGACATGATGCTCTGTGGACATATTGTAGCTGAAGGCAAAGAGATAAGCATGCTACTCTTGGTTTAATTTGCAAAGTCTGCTGGTAGAGCAGGTGAACTCATGAAATATGACCTGCTGAGACACTGTGTTTCTCTTTCTGAGTGTAGTTAATTATTGAATTCATACAAGTATTTAATAGGTGTACTAAATATTTAAAATCTTTACCCTATATGTTGGAAACCAAGCCGACCTAGCAGCTCTGAAGTATGATGATACTTTTCACCATTGTACGTAGTTTAATGTGTTTGCATATTCTTTTATTTTTGACATTTTCATTAATTTCTTAGGAACTATTTTATAGATTTTTTTATGAAAATGCTAGGGATGTTCTTGTACTTGAAAGATTTTCTGACGTAAATGATGGTTTCAGTTTCAGATTTGCATATAATTGCAGGTTACGGGGCCTCTCCAACTGATTGAAGTGCTTCCTCGTGCTATGCCTTGTGTATCTAACAACAGTCATATGTGTTGTAGGACATGACAAAATGACGTATTCTACAATTACTGCTTGGACCTGTATGTGAATTAACCTTATTATCTCTAATATAAACAAAAGTTGTAATCTATATGTTTCTTCTCCCCCCCAGTTGAAACTGGACTTTGGATCTGGGGAGTATGTGTTACACTCTGAGAAAGGCACACAGCTCAATGACCTGGCCTGGCACTTGGTGGAAGTCTCACACATGAAGCACAACATCAACTTGACTGTAGACAAGAACTCTCACACCAGTCTAAAGATCCCGGGCTCCCATCATGTTCTCAGCATCTTGGATGGTCTCTATGTTGGTGGCTCAGGCGGTTTAGACAAATTTTACCTCCCCAGAGACCCAATTGGCTTTCGAGGCTGCATGGAGGACGTGGTCTTCAATGAACACGACTTGCTGTCCTCACTCAGGCCATATACAGGATTCAAGAATGTCCATGAAGTGTCTTTGGGTTGCAGTCACCAATTTTTTGCCACTGAGGAGGACCCCATTAGCTTCTTCAGCTCCAGAGCTTACATTTCTCTTCCACCCTGGAATGCCCAGCGGGAAGCAATATTTGAGTGTGTTGTGCACACTTCAGCCAAAGAGGGCATAATTCTGTACAACTCAGCCAAAGAGGGAGACTTTGTGGCAGTGGAGATTCAAGAAGGTTTGCTAGTGGCCATTGCTGGTAAAGGTGGTGCCAAAACTGAGCTGCGTTCTCTCACATCTATCAGTGACAGGAAATGGCATACTGTCAAGGTGCACTTTAGTTCTAAAAGTCTGGCGCTAACTGTCGATGGGGAAATGGTGAAAAGCAGTTTTAGCTCTCGTTCAAAGGGTCTGCAACTTAAAGGATACTTTTTTGTTGGAGGTATTGATGACAGCACCAGATCAGAAGTCAGAAAAGTGGGGCTACTGTCTGTTTCTGGAAAGCGTGTACGTGGAGGCTCCTTTAAAGGATGTTTGAGGAATATTGAAGTCAATGGAGTGAAGATGGGTCTCACCAACGCTGTAGTGACCAAAGATATTTCAGTAGGTTGTGAGCCAGAAAAAGAACCAGAACCTTTGACCACTGTGAGTCCAACACATGCTCCGGAGTCCCTGTTACACTTGGTAACTCCAACACCTTCCCTACACATGTCAACGCTGGCAAGGGGTTTGGACAGAAGATATGGGTATGATTTTGTGCAGCTAAAATCCCTCGTGGTCCAAGAGGGTGGACGAGGGTCTCTTGAGGCCAAACACATTAAGGTACTGTTGGATTTCAAGAAGCTGGGAATTCGACAGTCTCAGATCATGTTCCGAATTCAGGAGCAACCTTTGTGTGGTCAGATAAGGCTTGATGTCGATCCAGACCAAGTAGAGAACACATTCAGCATGTTAGACCTTTGGCATGAACGAGTCATGTATATCCATGGAGGCGCTGAAGATCCAGATGACTTTTTCATGTTTTCAATTTATTCCAGCAGTAGGAAACAAGTTCCTGATTATCTGAAAGGCAACAAATTGTACCGGTACAATATTACCGTAACACCCACCAATGACGCACCTGAACTAAGTCTTCCTGAAGGTAATCTTTTTGTCTTATTGGAAAACTCTAAGAAGCGGCTCACTACCGAAGTTCTGAAGGCCACAGACATTGACAGCAGCTACACCAATCTCGTCTTTTCTGTGCTTGGGAACTTGAATGCAGATGCAGGATATTTGGAGATTGAGAACAACCCAGGAAACGCAGTAACCTCATTCTCTCATTTAGATTTGGAGGAACTGAGAGTGTACTATGTTCACACAGGAGTTAGAAACTCAAGGATAGTCCTTAGAGTTAGCGATGGAGAAAAGGTCAGCAACACTGTGGTTCTAAGAGTAATGGCTGTAGCACTGGAGTACAAGATTGTCAACAACACAGGCCTGTCAATCGTTCAGGGAGAGATGGCTGTAATTGGTTCAAAGCAACTGGCTGTGCAAACCAATGCTGTTAAACAAGTCATAGACATCCGTTATGATATCATTGAACCTCCACAGTATGGAGAGCTCCAGAGACTTCACTCAAGTGGTGAATGGAGGTCTACTGACTCGTTTTCCCAAAGGCTTGTTGAAAAAGAGCGGCTTAGGTACGTGAGCACATTTCAAGAAATCCAGACATCCAATGCTACTGATTATTTTAAATGCAAAATCAATGTGGCTGCAAGAGCAACCACTGAAATACTCTTCCCCATCACTGTGAAGTGGGTCAACTACAAGCTGGTGAGGAATAAAATGATTGACATGGATAAAATCCGAAAAGTGACATTGGATTCAGAACATCTGTTTGCTACAGCTGAAGGTGTAGTTCTCTCAGAGGATGATCTCTATTTTAGGGTCCTCACCACACCAAAGAAGGGAAAACTCCTACTGGACACAACCTTTTTGACAAAGAACTCAACCTTTAGCCAAAAGAATGTCACAGATCAAAAAGTACACTATGAACTTGTCGACAGGCCTCATGAAGATACAAGTGACAGGTTCAAATTTCATCTGGTTTCCAAACATGCACAGTCACAGAACTATGATTTCCAGCTATCTATTAAAGCTGATATCAACAGTGTTTTTATGAGAAACGTTGGACTTGCTCTTCAGGAGGGAGAAAGTAAATTGATTACAAAAGATGTGCTGTTCGCAGAGACATTGAGTACAAAGGAAATGTACTACACTGTGACCAGTAGCCCCAAACATGGAAAGCTAGCCCGCATTAGTCAGTCAAATTCAAATTCTAGCTACAACAACATCTTAACCTTCAGTAATCAAGATCTCATTGAAGAACGGATAATGTACATCCATGATAACAGTGAGACAACTCAGGATGAGTTCGCTTTCATAGCCTCCACCACCCAAGGGTTCAAATCTTCCATTGCAGAAGACGAAATTGGCTCCAAAGAAGGAACGTTCAACATATCCATTCAGCTCGTCAACGACCAGAAGCCAGTACGGGTCATCGATAAAGTGTTTCAAGTTGTAAGAGAGGGACAAAGGCTACTCACCCTGGAGGATTTGTGTTACCATGATGCAGATTCAGATTTTGACGACGGCCAGTTGATCTACACCCGTCGTGGAATCCCAATGGGAGACTTGGTGCTAGTGAATGACACCACTCATCGACTGTTCCAGTTTCGCCAAGAAGATCTGGAAGAAAAGCGAGTGTTGTTCATTCACAAAGGTGTAAGCACCGGTAGGTTTGTGCTCTTTGTCTCTGATGGAAAAAACTTTGTTTCAAGTCTTTTAGATGTCAGTGCACATGACCCTTTCCTGAAGGTGGGCAACAACACTGGCTTACTGGTTCAGAAGGGACAATCTGTGTCCTTTTCCTCAAGTAATTTTAGTATCTTATCAAATCTGGACATCAGAGATGACAAAGAGGTGAAGTTCAAGGTGGATGTGGCTCCTCATTATGGAAAACTCTATCTCAATGGAACAAATGTGGGAGCCTTCACACAATCTGACCTTAAGAGCAGGCTGATCACATACCAGCACAACGACAGCAAGCATCTGGCTGACTACTTCAACTTGACAGTGAAAGCTAAAGGTCTTACACTCACGACCAGGGTCAATGTGAAGGTCTACCTGGAGAGTCATCAGAGGCCACCCATCGTGCAGCATCACAACACCTTACTGGTGGAGGAGGGGAAACCAGTTAAGATTGATGAAACTAAACTGGAGGTGAGTGTGTGAGAGAGAAAAAAGATGATTTCTTATCTTCAGTGTTAAGTTATACTGTTATTAGGGCTGTTTAAGGTTAATATCTCAACATTTATTGACTATTAACTATATTTATCAATGTGTCAATATTTAACAATATGTGAAGCCGATTTTCAATATCAGATATATCAAGTCTTGCTTATTAACTTCATGATCTTGTTATGTGACCAATATTTTGAAAATTTATTAAGAAAATTGTATCTAGTTTTCTCAACTCCCTAATTTGACACCTAGGATGAATATGCAAATAAAAATTATAATATTAAGTGGACTCTTAAATGAATGTCTGGTTTAATTTGATAGATTTGTGGCTATAGGTTTCACTATCAAAAATCAGCATCCTTTTATAGTTACTGTATTAGATGAGAATAACCATGTTTGCAGATGATATAGACAACGATTAAGGTCCAGTTTCAACTGTTCTGGTTTGAAAAATTGTGAAAGAGTCAAACCTGAATATAGACAGGTGTTTGTTTTTATATTTTACATTGATGTCATGTCGCATTGAGCCCAAAATGAGAAGTAGGCCTTAGTGACACATGGAACATTTCAAATGTAACCCCTGAATATGTTTTGCGAATGTTGCAGGTCACTCACGAGGACAATCTGCCATCTGAGATTGTATTCACCGTCAAGACAGCCCCCTCTCATGGCTTTCTCCGGCGTTTTGTGGAAGCGGAAGAGCGCTACATCGGAACCAAACAGTCACCTGTCAAGACATTCACCCAAAAGGACATTAACAGTGGGAACATCCAGTACATGCAGGTGGAGCCCGACAAAGTCAATGACACCTTCATCCTGGATGCAACAAACGGGGTCACCGATGTCAGCAACATCAGGGTGTCCGTTGACATCATACCACGCCTTATCCCTCTTCAGGTCTCCAATTTCACATTGAACGAGGGTGCCGCCAAGGCACTAACCCAGGAAGTGCTTATAGTCACAAACCGTCACTTTTCTGGAATCAACTTCCTGTTTAGTGTGATTGAGCCGCCGAACCATGGTCACATCGAACACACTCGACATCCAGGTGTGTCCATCACCTCATTCACCAGGAGGCAGGTGAGATTATGTTACACACCCGGCTGTTTTTCATTGTTTGAAAGCGAATATCCTGGTCCAACCCTCTTTACAGCTTCACCTAAGACCTCACCACTGTCCGCCCCGCGTGTACCCTTAAATGATGTCAGAAATCAACAAAGCAAAAATATTCTGTTTTATATGCAAGTGTCATCTAAAAAAATGATGTAACTAAGGATCCATATATCTTGGTTTATGTACTATCCCACCTCAGGGTCTTCCTAATAATTTTGATCTTCTTTAACCAGGTGGAACATGAATTCATTTACTACATACATGACAGCAGCGAAACACTAACTGACAACTTCACCGTGGTGGCCAATGACACAGGCCTGAGGAAAGAGAGTGCAGCCCAGACGGTGTACATCCAGGTTACAGCTGTCAACGATGAGCCCCCTGTTATTACAGCCAACAGGGTCCTCAGGGTGAGTATGCACTGCTGGTCTATATTTAAACTCTGGACATGTTTTTATTTTACTAGCAGGTCTGGCACCAGAGCTTACTGTCAGACAATTCATTTGGGCTGTGCTGACCGTTGCCATGGTTGACTGGCTGGGTGAAGGAAACTATGTTGACTATGTTGATGAGGGTCCAGGGGTCCTGACAGCATGGATCAGACTTTGACATGTATTTTTAGGTGCTTGGAGCAATTACAACGGATGGCTATAATGCTAAGATGGAAAATTTTAAAACAAATGCCTCCATTTAATGAAGTATAAAACATTTTAACCTGCTTTACAGTGGTTAGTTTAAATAAATGTTGCTTATCTTGCTGAGACACACAATGTAAATGTCTTGGTTGAGAAGAAATTATTTTCAAGGCTTTTTTTGGAGAGCAGATTTTAAATCAGATGGAAAAACCCTTCCAGGCATTGCACAGACATAAGGCCTCGCTTCTGCGATGATGTCGGTTGAGTTTAATCCATCCCAGAGCATCCTAGTGTTAAATGACATGGTGGCATGGCCTGGAAATGGCAAACACTATTACCACCCCATGCAGCTCTATCTTCTTTATTCAATGTCTATCCGTGTCTCCAAAAGAACAAATGAAGAAACTCTATTTTAAGCAGTACAAATGTGTATTTTAAATATGTCCATGTAAATGAGCTCTGAGCTCTGAGCTCTCCGCGTGCTGAGCCCTACTGACTTGTACTCCATCAGCTTTAAGGTTTGGGAGACGTCCAGCTGGAGAAGTACAGGTCTCTATTGTCTCTGCAGCTTTGCCCCAAATGCTTCAAATTCCTCTGAGATCCTGCCGACAGATAAGAGCAACCTCTAATCATCCGCGCTGCAGCAAAGACGATGGCGAAATAGTTGGAATCCCACCAGTTTTAATCGAACACTAAAAGTTGTTTTGAAGGGTGATTTTTTTGCTGTCAAACTACCGCACACACACCTCAGCAGCCTGGTGTTTTACTGTTAAACCAACGAACAAAAAGATTCAACTACCCATAAGTGTCCACAAGGTGGCTCCCTGACTCTTCCCTTCACACTGAGGTTTACAGGTCTGTTAACAAGACACAATTTTTTTACAAAGATATTTTTGTAACAGCTCTTGTGATTAAAAAATGATGGAGTGAGATAGATTTGTATCTTTTATGTCTGGCTCAAAGAGCTTATCTTTGTTACACTTACTTAGTAAGAAGCAACAACTAAAACCATATAATGGAGCAGTATTTTTTTTAAATGTACAAACTATTTTCAAAAATGTAGCAAAACACTTACATCATCCTATGTTGTGTAAATCAAAGGAATCAAGTCAATGCAATAATAATTTGGCTTGTACAGTTATTAGGCCAAAGAAAACGTCTGAAGTGAGGTTCGATATCTTACAGAATCTTACATCAGAACATTTGTTAACAACAACAACAAAAGTTGCCAGTTACAGGAATGATATTTTTGACAAATGGAGCATTTTATTTCTCTTAAAACAATGCTATTGGTGTAAGGAAATATTGAGACACACAGTTAACATTTACAATTATATTACAAGACATTCACAAAAACATGAAAAGCATCTTCTGCTATTTGAGCATCTTATAATACTGAAAAGTCTGCACAGCATCATATGTTGCCTCATTTAATTGTGTAGTGAACAGGGAAAGCAATTAAACAGAATGACACACAGAGGAGAATAACTGTAAAGATGGACTGTATTATGTGCATGTAATAGTAAACCTCAAGCCTGTTTAAAACAACTCAACAATTAAACAACAAAACGGTTGAGGTTTGTCAGTCAAGACTGTGGAATTAAGGATGAAAGATGTTTTGTTGTGAGGCATGGCTGTCAGCCCCTTCATTAGTGCTGCAGCTTGACGAACAGTATGACACCCCGTGGTGTTGGACGGATTTGACGTTGACTCTAATTGGATATTTGTGTAAATTGATCTCATGTGTCTTGTCTTGGAGTCTTTGTGAGTCACACTGATGCCATCATTCATCAGGCTGATCCTGCTGTGGCTTCCTGTTCGGTGGGGAGAACTGGAGGTGCAGTTTTTCCTCTTTGAGGAACGCACACAACGTGTGAAGCGAGTGTTCCCATGTGGAGACGTTTCTGCCATGGGGCTGATGGGAAGTGTGTGATGTGTCCCAGGCAGTGGTGGGTGATTGTGGGGTTTACAGGTGCTAATTAAAAACGTATTTGCATTCGGTTCCAGTAAGAGAATCTCACACTGAGAACAGAGTGACAGACAAGCTTACCGCTTGTTACACCTTAGCTAAGCATTTTTGCATTTAAATTTAAATTTAGGTACATGAAGCTATAGTGTCACCAAAAATGGGGTTTAATTACAAGGTTAAATTCAATTTGCACCATGGTTTTTGTTAGGGCGATACCTTTCTGCAGCTTCTCTTCGCCCGTGTCTATTTCTACATTTCTCTCATTGAACAACATTTGAGAGACCAGCAAATGGGGATAAAACACAGACAGAGATATAAAGATTACACCCTCCATGTATAAGATTACATATTTTGTCATTGTCCAATACAAACTGTAATTTTGTACTGAAAAGGTTAGTCATTAATTAACAATACATAAGGGAGATTTGTAGAAGAAGCTGGAGCAAGAGTAAAGTATGACTAAAACCTCTAAATAACCCTGCTTCAAGTGGTTTTTTTACAAGGACTGCTGACAGTTACTTTCATCATCAATTATTTATTCTTAGACCATGAACCTCCCTATTTTTTTTCTTTGGGTTAACCTTGATTTTCCTGTGAAAAGAATATTCATGAAACCAAATGCATAGTTCCTAAATCCACATGCACCTCAACAGGAACTACTGCCACACAAATTATTGTGAAAAACAGAATTCTTGTCATTTAAGAGCATTTTATGACACTGATGTAACGATAATACAATAGCTTAAAATTGCACTTACACTCTTTTAAAAAAGGGATTCTCAATCTCAATTCTTAAGATTATTAGGAGTGAGACATTACAATTAGAATGTATGGAGAAAAACGAGGTAAATAGCCTAAATTACAAAGCTAAGTAAAAGTAAACCTCAAAAAATAAATAAGATATTTCAAGTTCTCCAGAAAGACACAATTGGCTCATTCCGTGGATTTGCAACCAAAACTTAAAAGGTAGTTATTTCCTGTCGTACAGTGTGTATTTGCTGTTTGAGGCGCAGAACTGTCTGTATTTATTGAGGAATGACAACCTGTGTGAGAGAGAATGACATGTCATGTTATACAATCGCTGCTCTGGCCTGCACTGTAGAAGCTCGTCCTTTCTTTGTCAAGTGTCTGCACGGTTCAGTGCTGTCGTGTCCTGTGTGTCAATGAGTTTCTCTGTAGATGAGTGACTGCCATGTTAACTTGAATTTTCATGAAAGAAAGGTCTTAACCTTGCCCCGCTGACTCTGTTTCCAGCCTAGTGGCCATATTTAGTCCTGACATATCATTTATTTAGATTTTGTTGATGAACTTCACTTTTTCTCAGGTTGTTTTGTGTTGTTGTCCGTTTTGTGCTTATTTAGTGATGATTTTTCGTTCTGCTTCACCGGATGATAAATGGAGACTAGTGACCCATTCAAAGCACTTGGCAACACATTCGCCCTTTTACACACACGTTTATGTACACCAATGGCCAAAGCATCAAGGGGCGAGCAAGGGCTGGTTAGGAGTTTAGTATCTGGCTGAAAGAGCCAGGAGTTGATCTAGGAACCTTCTGATGACTTGCACAGCCTCCTGAACCACCGTCACTGAAAGGCTGAAAAGCCCTGCAGCCACCGTCAGAGTCCTGGCTCCATTGTGTGTCATGATGAATGACAGGGACACATCGGCTGCTTCCGCTGGTCCTTTATGTGTGTTGCTTCCCTCTCAGCCGTGTAATACTTGTGTAAGGAGTTGGTGTCATATAGCGGCTCTACAAAGGCTTTTAGTGCATGAAAAACAGTAAATGACACATAGCTTTTACTTCACTTGTTCTTCTACTACAGCGTTTGATATTGTGCTCATTAGCTGTTCAAAATTCTTTATTTTGTTATGAATGTTTGTAAACTACTGTTTGGTTTTTGTATGTTTTCGAGCTTATATACAGACTTTTTCCTCTGTATTTTATAGACAAAGTGGTTCATTTCAGATAATAATAAAACACCACAGTTATGTGACCCCTCAAGATTGTTGGCCCCGAATGGAAAAAAGCAGCAAGTTTTGAGTCATATTGGCCTTGTAAACAGAAAAAAGTCTGTATTTCTGTGTTTACATGTAGGTTTAACACCCACCCATTCCATATTTGTTCATCTCGTGTCCAGGTTTGGGTGTCGTCAGTGACAGAGATCAGGCCAGAGGACCTGAGGGCGCAAGACCGGGACACGCCCCCGGATGAGCTCCACTTCATGATGACCCCACCTAGCAACGGACACCTGGCCCTGAAGAGTGCACCCATGAAGGAGCGGCTCAACTTCACCCAGGCCCACATAGACCACGGACAGTTACTATTTGTTCATAAAGGTAATATCTGTTTCCTGTCACCTTATAATAATATCTGGTGATGAAGAAGGCAGGACTGAAAGGAAGCTTTAACTGATTCTAGAAGTTATTTTTAAAATTTGATTTAAGATTATTGTTGTTGTTCCTCTTGCGTCCCCTAGAAGATGCTGTTGACAATTCGAAGTAGTCTATCGGTTGCTCTCTGCTAGTGGAACACTCTGCTACAGAAACAACCTACAACACTCCACATTAACCAATAAAACACAAGCAGCAAAGCAGACGGATCACCAGATTCTAACCATAGTTTAGGGTCCTGGAACTGTGACATAAAAGGATGGATAAGCTTTGTAACATTTGATGGTTTCATACTCATTCCAGGCTTCTGCTTTGTCTGCACACACACCAGAAACTCTGCTGCTCTTGTGCATATTTCTGGAGAATGCATTATTTGTAGGTGTGCTCCTGCCAAGAACAAAACTATTCATAAAATTGAATGTGCAGCTGTCAACAACCAACAACTTTGCACCTGAAATTCCTTGGTAGTTTTTGAATTTCTTATTTCTTCAAGGTGCCATGTCTGGAGGATTCAACTTCCAAGTCAACGACGGTGTGAATTTTACTCCCAGGCAGATCTTCAGCATAACTGCCAGAGCCCTGGTTCTCAGTTTGGAGAGAAATCGTCCTCTCATGGTGTTTCCAGGTAAATCAGCACCTGCTATTAAATGAACAAATCCAATGAAAACATCAGAACCAATGGTGAATTTTTTTAATCTGTTAAGAATTTCTTACTTTCTCTTTTCATGGCACTCAGTCTTATCCTAATAATATAAATATGTAGTTTCAAAGACTCTACTGCATCTTTCATTCTTGCCTTCAAATAGTATTTTTTTTAGCATAAATTCTTATCAAACATGATGAAACGACACAACCCAAAACAAAACTAAAACACGAGTTTCTTTGTAAGTTCCTTTGTCTGATTTTTTTAGCTTCACTATTAACTACAAGTTAAATACTGATTTTGTCTTTTTTTTCTAATTGAAGAGCTGAAGTGTGTTTTATGTACTTTTAGGGAATTTTGATCCTTCAGTTTGCTTTATTGTAAGAAATTAAAGAAAGAATTTGTTTAAATAATTCACTTTCATATGAGGTCATAACTGTAACAAATACCAGACTGGTGCATCAGTGCTGCCTCCATGTTTTTATTTTAGTTGTACTATTTAAGTACTGTTGCGCTAAAAATAGGCCGCTGTCTGTCAGTCTCCAAACACATTTCAAGGCTTTCTGAGGTTTCCAGCCATCTTGTTTAGGAGGAAAAGATATTGTGAGGGTTTCAAACTGCCAAATTGGCACGCTCTGCTGAGCTTCCCAGCCACAGGCTAAGTGGGCACTTGAAAAGCTGTGCCACTGTCTGTCTGAGGCTGCCCAGTTTGCGTTTTGTGCCAGGCGAGGAGGAAAAAGAGGGCAGGATCAGAGCTTTAACCAACAATGAAGGGTTTTGATGGTGTGTGAGTGTGTGTGTGTGTGTGTGTGTGTGTGCGTGTGTGAGACATGTAACACATCCACCCTGTGTAGGGGGATGAATTTTTTTTTTCTCTTTCTCTCACACACTCCCCAGATGTCTGGGAGCTTCGAGTGATGTGTGAAGACTCCTCACTTAAATGGTTGCATGCGCCCAATTAAGCACATCTGCATTCACCTGACAACATTCTTCACATGTATCACACAAAGGTTTACAAATGATTCATGTGGGGGAGTTTGTTTATAGGAACTGTCAAGCTTATCTGGAATATTCAAAGATAATTATGAGATACAATGAAAAATGATATACGTGTACACCTCCGTGGGAGTATATGAGTGTATGCTCCTGATTATTTACATCTATCTGTGTCCGATATTTGAAATGCCTAGCAGGTTTAATTTAATTAGCTTACCATTTCTCACATTCCCAAAGCAGCAGCCCAGTTTCTTTTGATTCACCTCGCCTCTGGCAACGCAAATGATCTGTTTTTATGTTTAACTTCTACTGTTTTTCAATGTATTTCTATATATCACCATCACAATCTGCTGCAGTTCTCTCACACTATATTTACAAAAAAACAACTCTTGGTCAGATGTAGTGGAAGATATAATAGGTTTTCAGGAAAAGAACATAAAGCCCATCCCTCCCTCCCTCCTGTCGAGGGGAATTTCCCATGAGACAGACAGACAAGGATCGTTGGTGCTCACGGGAAGTGATGAATGAATCTCACTGTGCTTTGGCACCTCTTTTCCTCTGTCATTGCCTTCCGTCAATTATCTCTAGTCTTTTTAACTTTTCTCCCAAGCTCCCCAGTGGCAGCGCTGCATCATTCATCTTTGAAAGAAAAGAAGGCCTCAGTTCTCAGTCGTAGTCATCATGCACAGGAGATGTTTCTCCTTACAGTTTCCCAACGTGGAGGCAAGGAGGCACTTTTAATTGATTTGTTCCTTATGTAACACCCTGCACCGCAGACAGACGGTGCTTTAAGGGAAGTCTGTGCTTTAATTCATCACATCAAACAACTCTCATTAGTGTATTTCTAACCTTGTTTCACATAACTGGAAGTCAAAACAATGGAAAGGCACCCAGAGGGAAACCATGCAGCCACACAAGCGTTTCATCACTAGGCACGGTTGATCTGATATCAGACACAATATTGCGGTCATCTAACAAAGGTTTCATGACGATTTATCTGACGCACTTCATCCGTAACGAAATGTTGTGACCTTTTCACTTGTTTTCATTTCATTCAGGCTCTTCAACGGCGATCACAAATGAGGATTTGCAAGCAGTGACCAACGACATCAGCAACACCTCTAACCGCACCATTACATTCAGTGTAATACGTCATCCTAAACTGGGGCGTCTGGTGATGAGGACGCCTGATAATTCCACAGTAGACATCTCCACTTTCACACAGGATATGGTGAGTAAAGGATATTTACAGACTATTAAAAGTGGATGACAAATAGTTGCCCTCTAAATCTTCATTCAGGAAGTGTGCTTATCTACAGCTCATCATGGAGGATGTAATCAGCTGGTTTTAGGCTCTGTCTCCTGCATATTACTTAACAGACTGATTTGGTTGTGTTCCTCCTCTCTTGACGGTTTTGATTTTATACTTCAGGTGGACCGGAAGGAAGTATTTTACATCCAAACTCCTGTGGAGTCTGTGGGATGGGAAGCAATGGACACCCTGGCCTTTTCTGTGACATCACCTCCTGCTTCTCTTGACAGCCAGACTTTCAAAATAGACATTTCGTATGAGAACACCGGACCTGAACACAACACATTCCTGCTTGCAAATACAGGTAGTAGGGAAAAAAGTGCAAGTTGGATTAAACAAAGTTGTCCTATGTGATTAACTTCATATGTGTTTGTTTAGGCGCTGAGGTGACAGAAGGTGGAAGTGTCGTCATTGATGAGTCCAAACTTGACGCCACTAACCTGATGTCTAAGCTGCCAACGCCTCAGCGGAGCTCCCACGAAGTCTGGTACCAGGTGACATCGCTGCCCCAGCATGGCGTCATCGTGGTGGGTGAGAGAAATCTCACCAAGGAGAAACCCAACTTCTCCCAATTCATCATCAACAAATACGGTATCACCTACAAACACGACAACTCCGAGACCAGTCAGGATTCCTTTGCCTTCAGCGCCTGGATAAACCCAAAGGGTCAAACAGCACAACGACCTCGAGATGACGGGGACGTTATTGAGGAACATTTCAACATTACGGTAACACCTGTGAATGATCAGCCGCCTTTGCTAAAGACGAAAGCACCGAGTCTGACGGTAGTACAAGGAGATACAGTGGCCCTCAAACCTGAGAACCTGAGAGTTGAAGACTTAGACAACCCTCCTGATGAGATCAAGTTCTCTGTGATAAGCGAGCCTAACAACGGCTACTTAGCTCTTGAAGGAAATCTGAATGAATCAATAGTGGCGTTCACGCAAGCTCAGATCAATAGCGGAAGAGTTTTTTTCATCCATGATGGAAGCCCTTCCTCAGGAGTGTTCTACTTCAGCGTTACCGACGGCCACCATAAACCAATTTACAAACTCTTCAACCTCGAAGTGACAGAAATCACCATCTCTCTTGTCAACGACACTGGACTGACACTCGAGCAAGGCCAGACATCCGTGGCACTCACTCAAGATAACCTCGCTGCCAAGACTAACGGGAAAAACACCACGATTCACTACCAAATTACAAGACCTCCGAATTTTGGCAAAATTCTAATGGACAACCAAGAAATAAGCCAGTTTGTTCAGGAAGATCTTCAGACTGGAAGGCTGTCCTACCATATGGTACCCCTCTCTTCCGCAGAAGACAGTTTTGAGTTTACAGCTTTCACTTCGGAGGCGAATCTGAGCGGTCGAGTGCTCAACATCACCGTCACGCCTCTGATCCAGATGGGCAGGAATGTGACCCCTAACGGTGTCGCCATAAAACTAAACCCGGGTTTCCTTAATGCATCCAAACTGGCTCATATTTGTGATTGTGATCCTGTATTCGAAATTCTCTCCCATCCAAAATATGGAAAAGTGACTCAATTGAATAATAAAATGTCCAAAAAATCTGCACCAGTGAAGTCCTTCACATTCCAGGATGTGATACAAGAGAAAGTAGCATTGGAGCTGAATGCCAACATGAGCGGAGTTCAAGAGCTCAACGACTCACTGGTGTTTTTACTGAAAGCTGATAACATCCAACCTGCTAAAGGAGAATTCCACTTTAACCTTGTGCCATATGATCCAGTTATTTTTCCAACCACAAAGACTCCAGTCCCAACCACATCTTCTGCCCATCAGACAACAATCCAGACGTCCAGAAATGGAACTGCCGTACCCGTCCTGTCTACGGCTTTTATTTACACCCAGCAGCCGAGCAAAAACCAACAAAAGTTCAAGGGACGTAACCGCTGGGGGAACTCCAATAGAACTAGCATTTTCAGTACAACTCTGGGCAAACCAACATCTGGGACGGATGATTTTCCCTTCAGGAATACGCCAGTCCGTGTGGAGTCGTACCCTCAGAAAAGCTCCAACCCTCTCCTTGTTATTTTACCGCTGCTCGCCCTTCTGCTGCTTGTGATCATCTTTGTTGTGCTGGTGGTTTTTCTTCGACACCACAGGCAGAGGAAGCAGAGAACTGCCACTCAAAAAGACCCTCCTGCCGCTGGCTTTCCAAGCAGTCAGTCATGGCAAAGCCAAACCCAGAGGAGCACCATGGTTCCCACGGTAACCGTCACCCCTTTAAACTCCACCTGCCCAGGGAGTCCAGCTCTTAATCGGTTATTGGTATCAAATCAGGGCTCAGCCTACAACTCCATCGATTCAAACATGCTCATAAGTTCCTGGAGTAACGACTCACCTGCAGGCTCGTCACACATAGTCCGAACCGCCACTCCCACGCTTCAGAAGAATCAGTACTGGGTATGAAACCACATGTGCGTCCCAGAGAATTGATGTTGCAGGATTTAATAGCAGAGTCAAAGGCAGCTGTATACTGGTACACTGTCTGTGAGAGAGTATTGTGAATCATAAAGAACAACTTTATTGTTGGATTTCATCCTTCTACTTCAAGAACTTTGACCTGTTCATGCACGCTGAGGCAGTAATCATTTCCCCGTTCATTTGATTTTTCTAATTCCATTGACAACAAATCCCATTGTAATTGACGTCGTGATGTGAGAAGACGTCACTTGCAGTATCAGACTCACGAGTGTCAGACAGGTAATGGTTTTTAGCATATTAAGCTAATTTTTTGTCTCAAGCTGCTGTATCCCATCACACCCATGAGAAACGTTTACCTCTCTCATGGGAGAAGACATTGTTACGGTGGTATTGACCAGTGGGATCAAAGTATTGACCCACGCTTGTAACAAATTGTTCGCCAACAACAGCCATTACAACAAGGTATTGAAACTCTGTCTCAGCTTTTGTTTTTGAGCTCATTTTCATTCTGATTGTCAATATTTGACTCGTGCAACTTAAACACAGCTTCAAAAATCAGATGTGATGGGCTGAGCGGGTGCAATCTTCCCTGAGAAGTACTTGAAGCATTCGTGGTACCATGAGACACACCACTAGCTACGACTGCCTCGTTGGAAAACATCCGTCCTGGTGTCTGTCTCCAGTTACCGTCATAGAGTTAGAACGCTGTGGTACCATCGCTGCTCCAGCATCAGCAGAACAGTACCGATGTCCTGTAATTATCAATTGTGGCAGTTGGAGCTGCCTTTTTTTTCTCAGATGCTTTAAAGATAAAAATTCAAACCACTTCAGCTGGAGTACCACATTAATAAACACTGGACCCGCCGCCGCTACGGAACAGTAGCCAGGCAACTCTAATTGTGGTGAATAATGTTTGGTGCCTCATGTGTGTTTGTTACTCGCTCCTCATGCACGTGGAAGCTTCTCATCGTAAAAGAATTCAAATCGATGCCGACGCTAATGACACCTCGAAACTGTGAAGTTCTTAAGACTGACGTGGTGCAAAGATGTATTGTCGAAGCATTTCAATTGATTGTGCCGATTTTCTATTGTTATTGTGTATTATAGATGCTAGTTTAGCTGATCTCTTGTTGTAAACTCAGGTATATTTTCATTTACTTCATGTCAACTTCACGAGGGTTGCATGTATCGTCAGTCGCTTAAGTCTTGGTACGCCGATGATAACAGATGTTACAAGAATGTTACCAGACACCGATATGGCTGGCTGTTATTATTACATTATTAATGTTTATTGTTTTAAGCCTGATCAAATCACACTGGTTTAATCGTAAGCACTGTTTTTCTTGTTTTAGTTCATGGCATTAATTTTGTTTTAATCGAGAAACGTATAAATCAAAGGCCCTAATCGACAACAACGATGGCACTACCACCCTCACCGCATCAATCCACATTTAAATAATGTACTTCTGTCTGATGGTTGTTCTTGGAGCTGCTAAACTTCAAATTCTCATCAATCTGAGAATAAAAGTCTGAGGTGAGGCATTCAGTGCTTTTATAGATTGATATGAAAAATCATGTTAAGAGAGATTATTGCCTATTTGAGCAGAAATGTTCCCAGAAACCAACAATTATTTTGACTGAAATGAGTGCTTGTATTTATGTGGAATATTTAAGGAATATTTAATGGTTATTTAAGCCGTGTCCCTAAATTGCCAACATCGTCTACTGCTGGCCTGCTGAAAGTAAATGTGTGGTACTGGATGGGAGAATTGCTGTCAAAGTCACTGTAAACCTTTATTTTGAACTGAGCAGAAGGGTCTGTCCAGTGTATTCCACTCTCATTTCAATTCTATACCCTACTATGTAAAAATGTCATATTTTATTTATACCATATTTTTAATAAACCACTTTAAAATGTCTTGTTGAAAAAAAATGTCGAAATTCCTTCACCCTATCTGACTTCGTACCATATTTTTGGCTGTGTTTCTTGTCTTCCCATTGCCGTATTTCTCCTCCAACAACATTTATTAGTGTCTAAATCTTCCCTTATTTCTTCCAGTTAAATTAGTTTTTGGCAGTTTACTCGATCACTATAATTTCCTCTTCTAAATGAGACACAAGGCACCGGCGGACCAGTTGGAAAAACGATCATTTCCATTGTAATTTCTTCATTTCCTCCTATTGTTCTTATCCTAATTCCATCAAATGCAAGTGCATGCAAAACTTTGTCACATTATCTGTTCTGAGTTTATCCGCCTTTAACAGGAAATGCATTGTTTGCAAATTTTTTCTAGAAGTCTGTGGATTCTCAGAAGGGAAGAAGAGTAACAATTTGAGAAAAGCACCGAAGTCCGTTTCTGCGCCGCTGTGAATCAGCACGCACGGCTGAGGAAAGCAGCTACTCTTCTTCCTGACCTGCCACATTAAGAATATCTCTCATATGTTCTCAAATGTTTATCCAAAAATGCAGAAGATGGTTAGCCTCCAAGATGGCTGCACACCATCAGCCACAGCTGGTGTGTTGAATGGGCTTGTTGACGGTAAATGAGCTAATAGGAGCGGTGAGGGACGGCATCGCATGCGAGTTGCAAACTTAACGCAATGATGTCAAGCTGCAGCGTCCACCAACAGAAGCTACACTTGTCAGACTCAACTTCCTTTATTCACAGATGTTCAACACAACTCGGGACCGACGTTACCGAATTATTTAGGAGGAAATACTTTGCCTGACATCCGAAAACAAAAATTCCAAATTCCAAACGTGAGTGAGCGAGGTCACAGTTGCTCTGATTTCACAGGAAGTCCAACTCTGTCAGTAAAAGACATGAAGCAAATGCTTAAATAAAAGCCTTTGCTCAAAAGTGTCCTGTTTACCTTCAAACACAATCAAGCAAACAATATATTGTTAATAAAACAGAAACATGAGATTCTAAAGTCATTGTTGGAAAACAAAAAAAAAATCAACTTGGAGTTTTATGATGAAAGATTCATCTCTAGATCTGAACCTCTGGTTGAAATATAAAATAACTCAAAAAGTATGTATTTTAAATAATACACATAGTACTCTTTTTTTTGTTGTTGTTTTTTTACATTTGCGGCTATCTTGTCAATCAGATTAATATGCATAAAGCATTTTTGAATTTGAAAAGAACATAAAGGTTGTTGAGACAGTCAGTAATGTCCCGGTGAACAACTTCACCTCTGGTCTTTTAATGTTCCCGGATCACAATGTGGAGTTCAGATCAGGGACACATTATTTTGCGGAGCATCTTAAGCCAGATGTCACCCAAAAACAGCCCCTCTCAAGTAACCACTAGCGGATGTCTTGAGCTCCCACAGACATTACCGCCTTCCTGCGTTACGTCTTTGTGAGCGGGGGTCACCTGGAAGTGTTACAGGGAAGTTACGGTTATTTGTTTTCACCTCAAATAAAAGCGTTTGTGCATTTCTTTGCAAACATGCATATTTTTTTTTTCAACTTTTGATTTTTTAGTGTTTTCTTGTCTTGTTGCCGTAGCTGCTGTTAGCCCTCAGTCACCATTAGCTTCAAGCTAATTGCATGTGTGGCTGGCTCTTAATGTAGAGAGGTGAAGCAGGAGGGAAAAACACATTTGTGAGTACTTGAATGGCCGAATTGACTTTCTGTTCTGTAAAGACTACATCGTTTCTCACACTTATTCATGTAATGAAAAATAAAAGGAAATAACGACTGCAAATATCTCAGTACGTCTCAGGCATCCAAACGGGTCTTATGTCTCACCGATGTCCTGACGTCTCTGACTGAGGAAACGAACGAATCAGTGAACGGAACGAATACTTGAATTTGTTCCTTTTGTGCAAAATCACTAAAGTTGAAATGTTTGAGGACAAATTTCCGGCCCACAATCAGGCTCAAACTTAGATTAGAGCGCGAAGAATAGCAGGAGCTGGAGCTGCGTAGCTTTCTCAGTCGACGCGGAGGGGGATTTGTAGAAGGGTGGCAGGATGTTTTAAGATTTAGATCCACATTCCTTCTTTCACACACACTTCACACACATAGCAAACATGTAAAACCACACCTATATTTACTCTTTGAATTTGAAGCCAAACTGAGACCAAATTTTCAAACCAACAATGTTTATGTGGTGAAAACACTTTTAAACTTTCTGTCATCGCCTGGGGGGAAATGAAATAATGAATTCGTGAGTGCACACACACACACACACACACACGTACATACTCACTGCATCCACAACTGTTTTCTGTTGTGCTCAGGACTGTTGTTGATCTGAGAGAATAAATAAAGACTATTCACAAACAGCAGCAAGCCAAATCTATTTATTGCCTGAAAATCACTTACAGATTGCAAGTCTTGCTTTCCACGTCATGAGAGGCTAATAGTTTTTTTCTTTTGGTGGACAAAAACAGGCTGTGAAAGTGTGTGAGTACTGAAAAGAAAAAGAGCAAAGTGGATTTGATCAAATATTCTGGCGGTTCCTTTCACTGGAATGTTTTGCATGGAGACTTAAAGCTTCTCCAGTTTACTACGGTCACATGTTTAATAATGTGTTATCTTTCAGTTTTGTCAAAATCCTGGTTCGCAAATGAAGGATAAATGAATTAAACATATTGTTAAAAAATATTACATGAGTGGTTTCAATCATCAGACCCAGCTTTATTAGCAGGATACGTTAAGTGGGGTGTGGCGCTGGCCCGGGAACAGAACGGTTTGAAGCAGATCCATACAACATGAAAATAGCTTCTTTTTTTCAAACTTAGATTGTTTAATTTGATTCTGTTTTTTGCACTGGATTCAGCAGAGGTCACTTTGGAAGAACTACGCGTGAGGTTCCTAACTTGTTTATTATGAAAAGACCTGAGGATTATTAGACTTACGATGAATGAAAAGCTGCGTACCGATGTTGTAATTGGTACTGTCGCCCGTTTAGTTCTTGACCAGAAAGCTAATCACTAAAAATGGTTGCCTGGTAACGCTGAGGTCACGATAGGTTACATGAGCATGAGTAAAACTACTGCCACGAAAAGAGGAAACTAATGCAGAGAAAATGGCTCGCTGGCGTCTGTCAGGAAACAGTCACATGTCCGACGCTCAGGTCAGAGCAGAAATTATCATGACATCAGCTGTCTGCGATGCCACGCTGTCACGGGGTCATCTGATAAAATATTCAAAATTACACAGTGAGCTCATACGGTTTATAAATAGATAAAACAATTTTTTTTGAGGTTCCTGTGCGAGAAAATTAGTCGAGATGAGTCCTTGTGCTGGGGTATTCGATCTCAGAGTGATCATTGTAATTTAAAGCTTGGTAATTGTGGGGCACGGAGGGTTGAAGCGCCCTGCAAGACGAGCATACCGGAGACAAAGTGGTTTTGGCTCATTTAGTTTAATGAGGTTTCACACAGAAAATCCTCGATGGTTAATTGAATCACTTGAACCCCCAGTTGTATTTTACAAAAACCACATTTCAGCTCCCAAGAATCTTTTCTCTCTCTCTCTCTCTCTCTCTCTCTCTCTCTCTCTCTCTCTCTCTCTCTCTCGCCGCCTTGGTATAATGAACTATTCGAGGGATTGCACTTGAACTACCATGTACATGTCATTTAGTTTATTCATAAAAGCTAATCAACACGTGTAAAATACTGCGACGCGTTCCAGAATCTGACATGTTAGTGTTTAAAACCTCAGCGGTTGCCTTTTAGGAGAAAGAACTGTTGTGGAAATGATGCAGTCTGCTACGTGGCGTCATCGGTATCTGGTGCTGTCTTACCTGCTGCTAAACTGGGTTCTTTTGTTCGGTTCTTATTCGGTATTGAGAGGATTAGGCGCATCGACAGGCTTTTCTATGTTTTGTTGTTTGTTTGTTTGTTTGTTTTTGTTTTTTGCAGAGTCTCCTGTCTCCATCCTGCTTCTGTAACGGATTCTGCTTCGATCGTAAATAAAAGAAAGACAAGGAAAAGATCTTATCTCATTATGTGTTTCTTGAGGTGATGAACGATCCCAGCGTCTGATGTGAGGGAATGTGCTAGACAAACAGACATCTTTTCTATTTTTCATGCAAAACAGATTGAGGTTAAAAATGCATACCAAACATTTCCAAAAGCCTGCAGGAGCACAAGGAGTTTAAAGAAGACGTTTTTAAAGAAGAGTTACATTGAGTGAGGATTGGAATATTCGAATCAGTGTTCCCCATAGGCCACCCTGGTCAGACTTTGTAGTCAGAAACTCAGAGATACCGATCAAACCTCAATATCACTAACACACTTTGACAATATACAGTTTTTAGCATTTATCTGTCTGGAGGCCGCACTGACCAATAATCACGCTGAGAAAAGATAGAAGCAAATGCTCCTTTTTAGGTCAGCGACATACAAAATTTACTTAACTTTAGTGAGCACATTTAGCAAGAGGAAAAAAAAACAACAACATTTTGACGTGGGTTTGTTTTCCCCTGTTACTCCAAGATGGCAGTATTTTTGAAAGATCATCGAGACCGGCACCGAAATAGCTAACAAGATTAAGGTAACAAATGAGTCTTAAGACATAGATAGGCAAGTTCTAAGATAAGTCGAGGGTTTCGGAGGTTGGCAAAATAAAGCGTAAAATGGTACAAGATATCCTTCCTCAGAATAACATAGCCAAGAGGCAGCGTGAGCATGGAAAAACAGAGCTGAGCCAAAAACAGCACCTTGAGGTACACCCCAATATAACAGAATGGGAGAAGTTCTGCAGCGCACATATCTGCGATCACTGGTGACCTCCGCTTATCGCTATTAGCTTTGATACAAGAAATATTTATGTCTTTTCACTATAGAGGCAGGTCAATGATATTTAAGTATTCTACGGTAGTTCCTTATTAAACGACAACAGGGGGAAAAAAACGGGACACGTTAGGTTTTTGTCAGTTTTAAATGAACAATACACATCGGAATGCCTCCCTCAGCATCTGACACGTGTAGCCAACTCCCACATTTGCTACTCTATTGACTTGGCATCTGCACATCCAAGGCAGTTACTAGATTCACCCACTGTGGGATCAGACTCAGGCGTCCCGCACCAGATGTCCATTCTGATGATATACTCCCATGAAACCCTGCCCAGTCCCATCTGATGCATTTTCTTCCCATTTGGTCATTATCATGGAGAAGGAATGGAACGCATGAGGAATTTTGCTTGGCTGTCAGAGGTAAGAATATTGACAGTGATTAAACATCGAAATATCCGAACCACAGGTTTCCTCTTCGTCCACTTGGAACACACACGTGCTAATGTTTGATTTTAATAATCTGCAAAC
This sequence comes from Aulostomus chinensis, assembly GCF_037954235.1. Lineage (NCBI taxonomy): Eukaryota > Metazoa > Chordata > Actinopteri > Syngnathiformes > Aulostomidae > Aulostomus > Aulostomus chinensis. The sequence continues at coordinate 13,490,695 of NC_141325.1, read as the reverse complement.
TTGTCAGTTTGTAAACAATGAGGAATATGAAATATGAGTGTGTGCGTGTATGCGTGTGCGTGTGTGTGTGTGTGTGTGTGCGTGTGTTCCTGTACTTGCTACATTTTGAGGACTAGAATACGCATTTAACCAACAGAGTGAGGACATTTTTGGAAAGTGAGGACATTTTAGCCGGTCCTCACATCTTCAAAGGGCCGTTTGAAGGTCAAGACTTGGTTTTACGGTCGAGGTTAGAATGAGGTTCTGGTTAGGTTTAGGGTCAAGGTTAGGGTGAGGCAGTCAGTTGAGGTGGTTAGGTTTAGGGTGAGGGGCTAGGGAATGTATTATGTCAATGACAGTTCTCACAAAGATATAAGTACAAGGATGTATGTGTGTGTGTGTGTGTGTGTGTGTGTGTGTGTTTGTGTGTGAGACACAGCTCAGACTTATGACAAGTAAATCATGGACAGCATGAGAAACTGGATTCTACAACTGTGTCTCCATACTGGTTGAAGACAGATTTCTGGGTCAGTGTTTAATGTTAGGTTTCATCTCCAGAAAATGAATGATTGTATATAAAAAATAACCTCAAACAGTGATTTAAGTAAACGTCTGTTTGACTTCAAATCTGTAGCAGAAGTGTGTACGTGTCCGCGTGCTTTGATTTTACACAATGACCATAATGTGACCTCTCAATAGAAAATACGAGAAACTCTTCAATTTAAGAGGCTGTGCGAGGGCCAAGTGAGCACAGATGTTCTATCCTTTTGCTTTTGTTGTCAGGATGACAACAACCAAGCATTCAAAGATAGCAGAGGCTCTACGTGCTTCCACCAGCCAGACGGATTCACTTGGAGATGAACATTTTTAGGTTTTGCAGGACTTTGTGCAGAAAGTTCAACAAGCATGTAGAACTTCTTTGTTTTTTTCTCGAGCACCATCGCGTATCGTCTCCAGAATAGACGACTTTGGTAAGAAACTCCATAGAGGTTATTAGAAATACATGAAACTATGGAAAGGCCTGTGTGTGTGAGTGGCCCTCAGTGATAAACTTGTTGTTCGGGCAGGGGAAGGGGCCCTTTCCCCTGATTGCTCCCACTTGTTTATTGTAATTACAGCTATAAATGAAACTCTCTGATGGGGGGTGGGGGGGGGTGGGGGAGGGGAGAATGTGTGTTGCCTCACAAAGACCCCCAAAAAAGAACACAACATGAATGTGTGCGTATGTTTGTGTGTATCTTGGAGAGCGGCCAGAGTGGTGTGTGTGTGTGTGTGTGTGTGTGTGTGTGTGTGTGTGTGTGTGTGTGTGTGTGTGTGTCTGTGTGGGGGTGGGGGTGGGGGGGGGGAGTCAGCATTTTTCAGACAACATGAATGAGGCCCCACCGGAGAGAGCTTCCTGTGTGAGGGAGGGCTGTAAAAACAAAAACCGGGACTAAAGAATGCAGATTGCTCCCACATTCCTGAACGTTCTGCCAGGTACAGGACACTCGGCATGTCCTCTGCTCGCTTCTTGAATAAAATACAAACATTCCCATGGTGCCTTGCTGTTGAATGACAACAGCAACAACAACAACAACAACAACAAGCATGAAACTAAATTTTTAAGCTGCATGAAGACAGAGTTTAATTGAGTAGTACGAGGCAAATGCTCACAGGGCTTCCCTGAATTTAACCAGAGAAACTAGGAAGAGTCTGAAAAACTGTGCTTTGATGCGATCAGAAGTCAAGGTTACGAGGTGTTTGTGTTTTACTGACCCCGTATACGCCTGGTCCCACGTTTTAAATCCAGCTCATATACAGCAGGATTGTTGAATCAAACAGAAATGGGCCTGTTCTGACCACAAATGGTCCGGTGATAACTGTACGACCAAATTATTGGTATGCTACGTCCACATCTGGACCAAATCTGGCCCGTACACAGATAATCTGGCAGAGGACAGCCGGGATTGTCCCAGAACTGACGGCCGTCTCTGGATTCTCACCAGATATCTCAGGGCCTGAAACTTCGGCCTTATGGAAGGTGTCATTCAGGCAGTCACCCTGAACGTCTGGATTCACGAATGTACACGGCACATCTGATAGACATCTGGTATAGAAGCACGGGAAATAGCAAATAACCCCGCATTATTTCTAATTGCCAACAGGGGGCAACTCCTCTGGCTGTAAAACAACAACAACAACAAAAACGTTGCATTGTTTATAAAAGTGACGTTTTTGGGAAAATCTTGGCATGTTTGGCATCAGGACAATTGGTTTACTTTGGACAAACAGTATGGGGGCATTTTCAGTTTTCATTATCTTTTCTTTTTGGTTTTGGCCTTTTTTTGTTGTTTTTGCACAAGATAATTGGTCTCCATTCACTTTAACAGTTTGGGAGACAGCACTATTTTGTGGACTAAAAAAACTTTACCTGCCGTTCCATCGGCATTGAGCGATCAGACGATTACTGACTTCTTAATTTTGGTTGAATTATCCCTTTAATATCATCAGAAAACAATCTTTACCGTACATGACAGTGTCATATTCCGACAACTGGTGTGTTTTTTTTCATATTGATATCTAAATATTGCAAACACGGCAAATGAGAAAATGAAACATTCGATGAGTTTAATCATCTCAAATTGCTAGTTTCAACAACACGCCAACCTACAGCTTCATAATGTCCACGAGCTAAAGGATGATGTCACAGTGGTCATTTTTGTGTCATTATTCACAGTCTATAGTTTTTCTGTTGTTGAAACAAAAAAAGTGAAGTGATTCAGAAATAAGGAAATGAATTGTTCTTTGAATAGATATTTTAGATGGGGAAAAAAAAAGTCACGTATTCCCATGGCAGGAAGTTTTCCAATACCATAGGAACCTAATGATAATATATATTGTTTTTAGTCCTCTTATTTTTAGAGTTCATCCACCAACACAAGCTCTCATTTTAAAGTGCAACATTCTAGACACATCCGATGTTAAGTGAAGCTAAAATAATGTATTATTAGGAGGGTGTAGCATGTCCGTGCGATGAACCTCGCCCCGGGAATGGGCAGGGTCCCGCTGCGCTGAGGTCAGTGGATGATCTCATGGGAGCTGTTGAGCAAGCCCACGTGTTTGTCTAATCACTGTCCCTGTGAAACCAAGTCATGATTGTGATGCCGGGTTGTGAAAGAAAACGAATATTTGAACAGAGTAAAAAAAAAGAAAAAGAGACATGATTCAGCTCTTTTCGCTCACATCTGCTGGTACATTCACGGTGCGTTTTTTTTTTCTTGACTGAAAGCTTCACACCTATGGGAGTACAGTGAAGTGGTGAGCAGCACTCAAAACCCTTTGGGAGTGACACGCGCGTTAGACTTAATTACATTTAAGCATTACACACACACACACACACACATATACACACACACGTAGTAGCACATACTGCACTCAACAACAACATGGCTGTCATAACAACCTGGTTTTTTCAGTTTCTTTTTAAAAAGGTATATTTAGTATTTCAACACACGAAGCGTTCTACCGAGAGTGACGTCATTAGAGGGAAGCACACTGATATGACGTGTTTTTAGAAAAGAGGAACATATTTGACGTCGTCAGCAACCGTCAAATCTTTAACGTCAGCGGATAACCTCGTTGACCGGACGTTCCACTTACTCATGTAGCGCTGACAATGCTGAGGAATGTAGAATACAAGTGGTCGATGTTAATATTATTGAATATTTCTAAGAGAAAAGGAAACTTGTGTTAAATTAGCAAGTAGGATGTAGTAGGAGTGTTGCCATTACTTCAGAGGACATCATCGCATTGACTTCCACCTGTAATTTTACCACAGTACGAACCAGTCCCACCACTTATCCCATCCCCATCCTTTGCCTGACTCTAACTGGGTGTTTACAATTTACAACTAGAAAGAATTTAGAGAACGAATACCTCCAACAAGGTGACCTTTTGACCCCGGCTCTTTGGTGCCCGGACTCTAATTAAAGCTGCAAGCAGTGATGGATGGGTTCTCAACCCCCCCCCCCCCCCCCCCCCCCTCCCAGCAGAAAGAATGTGAGTGAGGATCGCCAACCTGATGATATTTGGATTTTGCGTGAAGGCTCAAATTTGGGATGGGTCTGGTCCTTCTACCAAAGTGTGAAAAGAAATATTGTAGTTCCTGTTTCCATCAACACGACTAATCCGCCCCAAAATATGAAGGGTTCATCTTGCCAAATAGTTTTGATTAAAAAAAAAAAGAAAAAAATAAGCGAAGCAAGTATTCACAATGCAACCGTATAAGTTTACGCTGTTCCTGCGACAGTGATGGTGCGGGCGGGACTGAGACGGTGATCCTATGATTTTCCCCCAGGGATTGAGAGCAAGTCCAGCCTGAGAGCCTGAGAGCCTCCTCACTCCTCCGGGGACTCAGCTGAATCAGGCCAGCTTGTCTCTTCCTCAGGGAGCTCAGACTCCGATCAAAGGCCAGCAGAGACCCGGCTGTAATTGAAAACAGATCCAGTTAGAATCCCCCCTTCCAGCAGGAATATGCTGACTACAGGCAAACGCCTCACATTCCAACAGCCTGAGCTCTGCCAACAAGAAGGAAGATGAGGGGAAACGGAGCAGAACGTTTGCTTCTGCATTACACGTGCAGACAGTGAGGGAGGGGAGGTGCACCTGGAGTTCATGGTGTTATCGGTCTGACCCACTTGACTGATCAAGTGAGTATGTATCAGCCATGGTAAACTGAAGTAACTTTTTTAAATGTGCAGGTCCCTGTGATGTAAACACAAGTCCTGTAATATCCATCAACAAGTCTGACACTTGTGCTGGCTTTGAGTTTATTGAGCTCTCTTATCAATCAATTCCTGTAGTCCATTTAAGTCTCCTCTCAATTTTTTGACTATGTAACTCATGACATTTGCATTAAGTGCAATTTTAAAGCAACAGATTATCTGTGCAGCATTTGGTTGTCCATGTCATGATGACTCCAGGACGTCACGGTGCCCAGTTGTTACTCGCCAGGAAAGTTACAGCGTGTACCACAGCACTCTGGGACTGCTGCAATTCCCTCTTCCGCCTGTCTCAGTCAAGCCTCCTGAACTGAAGGTGCCACATTAGTAAAAAGTCACCATTAAAGTACTTGTACTTCTTCTTTAATGTGCGTGTTGACATACAAACTGCGAAATACGAGATACCTTGTTTATTTTGATGTAGGCTAGCTCGACCTGTCGTCTTTTGACTCTGCAAAACATTCAGATTTGGTGCGCCTCAACTCATCACAAGAGGCACAAGGGGAACTTGTAACCACCCGTGCATCCTTCCTCATGCACGCGCACCCACACCAATGTTGCCGTTTGGAGCCTGAGAGTGACATTTCTGACACATGCTAAGCAGCTGGCCAGATAAAACAGGGTGGGGTTTTGATTCAGTGTGCAGCAGCCTCACTACTAACCAGGACAGGCCGTATCGGTTCCATATCATCCCCGGTTTTGTTATTTATTTTTGCACATTCAAGTGTTTTGGAAGCACTCAGCAATTGTATGTTTAATCAAATCTTGTGTAAAAAGTTGTAATTATTTTCACGGATTAAATATAGGCGATACTATATGTTAATTAACAATCTATAAACGTGTTGGTATGTGTGAGCAAAGGAGGGAAAGAGCACTTCTGCTAGGAAAAGATGATTACCTGTTGGCTGCGGCTCCATAAATAATCCAAACATGTTGTCTCACCTCACTCTCGGGCTAAACAACTATTCAAAAAAATGTGAAATTATTTGAGCCTTCCAAATTAAAAATGAATGTTTTAGTCACGATATGGGTAGCCGAGGTATAATTTAACTTTTTATTTCAGCTACATTGTCAGTTTGGGAAAATGAAAGATGTCAAATCAGAAAAAGCTGAATAAAATCCCACACGTGCAGTTTGAACAAGCTTAAGTTGAAGAAGAACTCTTCCAGAACACCAGTTGTCTTTAATTGTTTATTGTTGCTGTTGTAATTTAAGAGAGAATTTTAGATTTTGTTCCTATTTTTCTCATTTGTACCAACACCCCATTAACAGTTTTCAACACACAATGCGATACTATTTTCTATGTTTTTACCACAATCACTCTTTGACCTGAAAAACGAGACCGCCATCGTAAAACAAACCATTTCCTATGCGCCCGAAAGGTCCATTTCCTTTCTCTAATACCAATATTACAGGAGAGAATGTGAGGATGAAATATTTGTGGTTTGTTTCAGGCTGTTTCCTGGCTTGAGAGGAGACGAGAGGAAACAGGTCAATACACCATAATAGCAGCTGGTTGGAGTGAAATTTTGAGTGTGTGTGTGTGTGTGTGTGTGTGTGTGTGTGTGTGTGTGTGTGTGTGTGTGTGTGTGTGACAACGGATGTCTGAGTGAGGTCAGCAGAGATTTGTGCAACAGGAACTGAGGATAACCTGATCAGCTAATGCTCAAACACAAGTCAAATGAAGAGGATTTTGTGCCTGTGATTTCAGTCTTATAGAGGCATCAGCTGTGAGAGAGAAAGTGTGTGTGTGTGTGTGTGTGTGTGTGTGTGTGTGAACAGCCATCCACACAGAGACATAGATGAAAGTAATGTAGTGTCACTGCCAAGTCATTAGTGGGGGGAAACCTTGCTCTAACAATGAATGTTTGCTTCTCGTTGCCAACCAACTGATGGAAAAAAGACCAAAATAATAGAAAAGTCCTGCAGAACATACAGGAGAAGAGAAAACAATTAAAAAAAAAAGACATTTGCCAAATTGAGAAGTGAAAATGTGCGCACGAGGAGCCGCAAGAGAGATTTTACCACGGGACTAACGTGTCCCCTAAATTTAGTCCATCTGTGGCCACGAGATATAATTTGCTCCCTGAATTAAACTCTTTTGACACCAACTGATATAACATGTTTAAAAAATATAAAATAACTGCACTTAGAGGACAAATAAATCCTGTGGCTTCAATATAATTGTATAAAGGGAACAAGTTTGATAACTCCGACGAGGAAGATGCAGCTTGAATCTGTTTTAGTCTCCAACCCTTGCTCTCGTGTCACGCCTTGCAGCAGTTATCTCTGCCGCTGCTCTTCTAGCTGTCAACTTTAGTTACTATGATAGTGTGATAATGTGGTCAGCACCTAAAAGTCCTCTTTTTCAGCTTAAGTTCACATCATTTCTCGCTCACCATGGTGACACCCCCCCCCCCCCCCCAAAAATCTGCACTACATTCAACAAGATTTTATTGTTGCAATTTATTTACCTCTCTGTCCCTGCAAATGCAGAGAGGACACTTTCTAAACCAAATGTTTCTTCTTTGGAGTTTTACGCGCCTCAAATGGATTTTACTCATTTCGAACAGCCAAGTCTTCAAGCCTGGAAGGGCAACAGTATAAAATCAAGAGCACCCATTTCCCTGAGCGTTGGCAGCGTGGAGACAAAGCCTGAGGGATGTGCATCTGTGCATCTTTGTAGAGGTAATGTAGAAAATGAGCGACGCATAACGATAGAAATAGACAGAAAAGGGAAATACGACAGTGAGCGTTTGGACACGTCGGGATATAAAGTCGCCATTAAGAGGCGTCTTCTTCTCCTGTTATTAGTTACGCAAAGATGTCTCGATCAGTCCAAGAATGCGTCGTTGAAAATCAGATTACGTATCTTGGCAGGAGAGTTCTAGTCTGGCGTTGTGTTCACAGGATGTAGTCTTCATAGATCAATAGGCCTATATTAACATAGTGGGAGAACTGGGTGGTTCCGTCTTGAGACCTGGTGGCACTGGGAGCTGGTGATAGCTGTCATCTCCTGCTGGCATCACATGTCAAACTGGATTTACATCCAAACAAACAGAAACCTTCTCCCTTTCTCACACAAATACAAGACAGTGGAGTGGCCTGATGACAGAGAACAAAGGGCCAGCTCTGCTGTGCGCAGGGACAATCAGACCATCAGTGCGTGGCGTTATGTCCAGTAAGCTCTGTTTTGCATTTTGGGTATCTTGGTTGTCATAGGTACCTGCTGTTGTTGACAGTAAAGAAAAACATCTCCCAGCTTTTTTCTTTTTTGACCTTTTCCTGTTCACTTACACAAGCGCTGTCATCCGCTTCGGTACTTTTAACAGTGACCAGATGTCCCAGATGGCGAGGACGGGCTCTGCGCTGTCAGCAGATCTGTGAGCCGAGCATGAGCTTAGCATGAAACACTGACACGGCACAGCACTCCTCCAGGGACGCAGCAGCCAGCAGCCAAGGAAACCTGCAGAGCAGCACTTTGCTCTCTTTGTTTCGCTGTCATAAAAATGGACGGGTGGCTGCGTGACGTGTATCATACAAAATATCTGAAGGGCTTTTTAAAAGGCAAATTAACCTGTCAGCATGTGAAGGCCCCCCCACCCCACCCAGTTATTCACTTGATTCGAATGTCCTGAACTCAGTTATTCTACAGATAGAAACACACAACATCAAGCATTCTGTGCAGTTGGGTTTTATTTTGATTCTCTGCTTCTACAATCTTAATGATGCAACCGACACCATTATCGTGGTTAGAACAGCAGTACAGTTCAACTGTCAGTTAGAAAGACTGCATTCATAAAATGGTTGAGGAACTCTCCCACAGCCACTATCCCAAAACTAAACACTGTTTCCTTGACACGTATTCAGGCATCAGGCGTATGAAGTGTCCGTTACACTCGTTCCTACCGTTCTGCAAGCTTAAAACCAGCACTGGCGCTGGCTGCGCTGTGTGTCAAGCACGGGTTGCTATTGTCAAAGCAGGTAATCCTCTCTTGATCCTGATTTTGTTGCAATGTGTGCAGTGTGTGTGTGTGTGTGTGTGTGTGCGGTGTGTGTGTATGTGTGTAAGCATTGAAAATCAATCCAGGGGTCCGGTGGGGAAACGAACAATATTATCTCCCAAAAACAGACACTGCACTCATTCAAAGCACAGAAGTAAATGTGTAAAAACAAATAGAATATATTTCTACATATACATTATATAAAGTTTTTTTTTTTTTTTTAGTAACTTGTAACAAAACTGACCAGAGATGAAATCAGAAGGCACAGCGAGACAGTGGCAGCGGTGGAGGTTGGAACCGTTTTCAGACTGTCATCAAGAAGAGCTTAAGTGTTAGCAGAAGGCAGTGAGCTTGGCTGATCCTGGAGCAGCAGAGACCTCAATAGTCGTTTAAAAACAATAAGGCTTAAAAATCATACATGAAATGTTGCAGCAACAGATGCAATGCTGTCTCTCTCTGCAGGTTCTAACATTAGATTTAGTTCCTGACACACCAGACTACGCGGTGCACCATCATGATCACTGATTCCTACCCAAACCAAAGGCATAAAAACCTTTCTGTATTAAAAGTTGGCCTCGATCATTGTATTACAGGTCCTTAAAAAAAACAAAGGAAAAAAAAAAAGAAAAAAGAAGACATTCAGCCTAAAGGCAAACACACAGAACCCTGGATTTGGTTGGATGATCTCCTCGAATGCCCCGCCCCGCCCTGCTGGGTGAACAGTATTCAGTTTGTGCTGCTCTCTGCCAAAACTCCACTGGCTGGCCGAGGGAGGCGCATGGCGCCTGATCACAGAGGTCTAAACGGACCGGCTGGTGCGAGGGGTCCACTACGCATTGTCGTACTTCTGCAGGGCCTCCTCTAGCTTCCCAGTGATTTTCTGGAAGAACGAGATCTGCTGCTGAAGATAGTGCTGCATCTGCGCCTTAAAGTCACGCACGCGGATCTGGTGGAAGTGTTGGATCTCGGCCAGGGTGGCGCAGGAAATGATGTTGCAGCGCTCGTTGATGCCTTCCGCCTGCGCCAGGTCCATCTTACCCTCCTCCACATGCCTCTGGCTCTCCTTCACCTTCGTCAGGGCTCCTGTTTGGGGATGAAGAAAGAGAAAAGAGAAGAAAAATGTGAATTTCTCTACTGTTTCACAATTATTCACGTTTAATTTTGAAACACCTTCCTGAAAACACTTGCTCTGTAAAAGGAGAACGCCCACACAGAAAGGAAATCACGTGGATGGATACACTTTTAACCAGAGTGGGAGAACAGCCCAAACACACACACACACACACACACACACACACACACACACACACACACACACACACACACACACACACACACACACATCACAATAGTCCCTCTCTTTAGACAAGACTTCACTTCCTTAATCTTAATCGTTAACTCATCTAACCACTTTAACAGGGAAATGAATCAATAATATCGGCATTCCTTTGCTAACAGATTCAAGAGCACAGCTTGATAATACATCAGTAACTTCAAAGAAATGATCAAAAAGAGTTCAGTCTCAGTTGTCATTGCTAGATTCTAAACTACACACTTGCCATTGTCCTGGCCAGTGGTGCAGTTTTAAAATCAAATATACTTTCACCCATAAGCGCACCCGTGGGTTCGTATGTCTAAAATTAAAGTGCAGTCAGGTGTGTTGGTACATTCCAATCTTAATGCAGCACAGAGGATTTGAACGATTGACCAACTAAAACCATGTCAATGGAATCATATTTGAAATACAAAGGGCAACATTTACAGACAGAGGGCTGCAGCAACATACGCAGGTGCACAATTCACACGCACACACGCATTCACACGTAGGGTTGTGTACTACAGTCTTGTTTCTTCAGTGATTTACTTCACAGGTCAGAAAGCCTGCTTTCTTCTTGTTAACACTGCCACTTGTACGTAACATCCCATTAGCAAATACTGTGGGACACTGAAGCAACAAAGCTAGAAAGTCGTAATACCTCACAGCACAGAGGGAACTCTCCAAGGGATTCAAATATTTTTATACAGGGAAGTGATAAACAAGATGTTTCCTCAGTGCAAAACTCTCTCTCCAACTCCACCCCCCCCCCCACACACACGCCTGATTAACTGATAGGTTCATATACAGTACTAATACCAGCCCCTCTGTGTGTATGCATCTGAGTTTGCACCCACATTATACACTGTTTAACTGATTTAAAAGGACACGACTGTTAGCGGGCAAGGTTTGTTCCAAACTCCCTGATTACCAACCACAGCAACATCTGTGTGTGTGTGTGTGTGTGTGAGAGAGAGAGAGAGAGAGAGAGAGAGAGAGAGAGAGAGAGAGAGAGAGAGAGAGAGAGAACTCTAAAAATGTCTATTACACGATGTAACTTTTCTAAACCACCATTTAAGGAAATTCTCTGGCAGCGTGATACCATCTTCTGGGCTTGCTGGCTATTCTGGAAACATACCATATTAACATGGGCAACTGCCTAGTCTGTATGAACTAGTTATTCTAGAATGATGATGTCATAGGCCTGTAATTGTAGTATGTGAAATTATGTGAAAGTGAAAATACCAGACATCGTTCCACTGGAAAAGCTTTTCTTACTTATTTTTCATTCAAACGCTTCACTTACTCAGTTTAGAAGATATTTCCCATTATAGCCACTTTTGAAATTGACTCAAATCCGACTTAAATCACTAAATACTTTGTATCCAGTAAACCAAATACATAAATAAATATGTTCAAATTAATGCTTGAATTTACCATACCATAACACAGTAAGATGTGCTTTAGGGCTGCTGATTCTGTATTGTAATTCTGTGCTCTGTGCTGTGAATGTTTGTATGATCAATGCTAATAAAAGATCCCCCACCTCACTGCTGAGTCACCGACAATTAAATCAAGGGCTGCTCACACACATCTACAGCCTGGAGTTTCACAACTGATGGAAAGAGTTGCACACACACACACACACACACACACACACACACAGAGTCACATGTGATGGACTAATGTGGCCAGAACAGATCGACACTCTGTTGCCACGTCCTTAAAAAAAAAAAAAAAAAAAAAAAAGCAACCACATTGTTGAGTTTTGCTTTCAGCAGAAAACGTCTGTAGCCATTCTGGTGCCATGACGGTTGGAAGGCTGAGACACCTGGAGCTCACGACGGTGGAGCCAAGAAAGAAATGTCAGGACATGATCTACTGTCAAGAAGAAAGCCCTCAAATACATGTAGGAAGACGGACAAAAAAACTGAAAAATCTAATGAAATAAAGACCTTCTTAATTTAACATGTTCGAAGTCCATTTACGGTGTTGGTGTTTGCTAAATATTGGACCAGGATCAGCTTCCAAACGAGTATTGTTGATGTCACAAATAACGTGAGTAGGCTCGCCCCTTGAATTCAGATCTTCTATGATCACAGAGAATATTTACACTCTCATGTTTGATTGTGGGGGGGGCCTTTGAGTATCAACGCTGCACACACAACGTTCTATACATTAGAACGGAAATATACAACTGTAGAACAAACGGAACGACAGATTTTTTTAAGTGGAGGTGGACTTTACAGCTATGTATACGTCATGGCTGGAGGACGAGAGTATAGCCACATGTTCAATGTGATCATTTTTCAGTGTTTATTATGTCTCTATCATTTTTTTTTCATTTCCAACCTGATTTGCTGGCAAACAAGTGGAAGATTCACAGGCGTCCACCCTTTTATAATTAATCTGCAGAGATTTTGACATATGCACGTGGTGCGCAGAGGAATGAAAGGAAAATGAAACCACAACGATGAAAACAGTTGATGACATTTTCAAGCTGTCACACGAATGTCAAGTTAAGCTTAACAAAGTGTTAAACGCTGATTAAATGATTGATCATGGATAGAAATCTCCAGATTCATCCGGAGAGCCACAGCACGGCTATAAACCTGCTGCTGACCCATTTGGCTCGTTCTCTTGTTAGTACAGTTTGCTAAAAGAAGAAAAAGAAAAAGACGAGGAGATACCCAATGCAAGCTAAAACAATGTTAGCTTCAGGGAGGACAGGCTTGTTGTCATGTAGTGCCCCTGTCATGGGATTTTCCAGTCTTTATTTGTGCTTAGTCACTTGTTTTTCTGTTGAAAATCTGATTTAGTTTGTTTCCTGTGAGACGGCAGCTGACACACTGACCTCAGCCTTCGGCTGTACTAACTAAAGCATCAGCTCCAAGTTCAAGACCACCAAGATGCTTTTTAGACATTTTTCTGCAAAACTCCCAACGCACAACATGTAAAACTATCTACAATAACACAAAGATAAAAGAAATAAGCTGACAAATCTACCACAAAAAGACAAGTCTCCTCAGTCTGCCTCCAGGTTGTAGCTTCAGCTGCAGCTTAACCCACATCTGTGAGATTCTTTTAATGCACAACAGATTGTACGTAGCGGGGGGGGGGGGGAGAGAGAGAGAGAGAGAGAGAGAGAGAGAGAGAGAGAGAGAGAGAGAGGATGAGACCAGAAAAACGCAGCTGACTAAAGAATCCCAAAGGTGCTTACTTTACCTTAAAGGTTTCTGGCTTCCTGCCTTTTAAAAGCCCGCTAATGGACTAAGGAGAAATAATAGTTACCATGGAGACTTTAGAAGAATGGTTCAGTAACAGGATGGAACAGAAAACAGCACCCACTCATCATTCTGAATGCTGCAGAAGAAAAATCACCAACAAATCATTCATAATTAATCAGCTGAAAATGTTCTGGAGTCCACGATGACGACACCTTGCTGAAAATGTTTCCATTTAATTGTCATCAGATGATCTGATCACCCAGATACAGTTGAACTGATGCCCGGTACTTGCATAATGACGGATGCAGTGTTCTGATTTAATTACAGTGGTAAAATAAACTTTCTTTAAGAATAAACCCATTCTGGTGGTTCTAGCTGCAGAAGTAGTTGCCCAGCAGTTTCCCATTATTTCCCTTTACTCTACCAGCAAGTGTTTGACATCGTTGCTTGAAAAATTATCAATCAATTGCTTTATCGTTATGAAGGGACTTGCTTTTTTGATGAATTTCATTTGGACATCACTCCACTGCTGATGTCATTTGATTGTTCAGTTGGGAAAAAAAAAGACCTACAGAAAAAACAAACAAACACATTTTTTTCAAAACCTTTGGCAGTGTATGTGAACACGAGTGCCCTTTTTTGCATCAATATTGCAGTAATTCCTCTTTTAGATTATTAAGTCACTAGGTGTTGTATTGCATGTCTGGTTGCACAACCTCCTCTTCATCCCCAGCCAGCTCTGACTTTCTAAGTCCCTGCTACAGATGGCGTGATAGCGGATATAATAGTAGATTTATCAATACTCCTCTGAGCTCCCCACGCTGAGTCATTTTGCTTACAGAAATCTTTTGCAGTGTGACAGTATGGAGAAGAACCAGCCTCATGAAGAAATCCTCCCTGGATGTATGGAGGTGGCACCGAGCCCTCCTGAGCTCACTGGGGCAGCAGCTTCGGCTCTTACGTAATCCCCGGTTACACAACACGGAAGCCTGTGACCTGAACAACCAGTGGCAATCCCCATTTCATCACTCCCACCAGCCTGGTCATCCGTGTGTGTGTGTGTGTGTGTGTGTGTGTGTGTGTTTGTGTGTGTTTTAGAGGACATTTAAAAAGCTTGTACCAACATATCAGGCAAAGCTGCACCTGAGGGCTGACTAAGCAGGAAAACCTGACATTCTCGTGTATCGGTGCTTTCCTTTACTTGCCCGCTATTGTTTTAGCTCCTCAGTGCTGATAAAAAAATGTGACGAGATCCGACCGAATGCTGCTTTGTGCGTTGGATTGATTAAAATCATGGGGGGGGAAAAGGTGGAAAATAGGTCAAGGCAAAAATTGGTTCACCACTGAACACCTTTGCTTCTCTGCAGTTGTACTTGTATTTACAGAAATATACACTTGAGCGGACATCATCTCCTGTATGCAGTCAATAACTTTCAGCCATCTTATTTAATGACACCAACATGGAATTGCTGAGTATAAAATGTGATTACGCCCGTTTATCCGTGTCTGGTCTTCCCTGAGAAACATATGTTTATTTTTCAGAACTTATTTATAACAAACAATATAATAAAAAAAAAAGACCTGTTATCAACTCGAAATATTTTGCAACGGTATAAGTGGGCGGTGTTCTGCTATTTTAGCTGAAATGATTAAAAAAAGCCCTCGTCTAAAAAGCGACAGGATGTTGATCTTAGGAATGGCACTACAGGTGGGGACAAGAACTTGAGCCACATAACTGGCAGCATATTTACTTGACAAACATAAAAAATGTGAGATGTGCCAAGATAAGAGCAGCGTTTCTACCCCCCCCCCCCTTTTTTATTTTTACACTTTTTATATATTTAACTCTTTCTGGTGAGCTTTATAAATACTAAAGACGTTGTAAGTAATTTTTTGTGTGTGCAGCAACTCATCAGCAAAACTTTATTATTCTACGAGTAACATTTAGGCATTTATCCAACATTTCTTCTTTTTTTTAAGTGCTGTGTCACAGTCAACTGGATTGTCTCAGTTTCCTAGAAGACGTTGGAGAAACCGAGACCTGGATGACTAAGAATTTCCACCAACATTTCTTCCTTTTTCTTGAGAGCTTCAATAAAAAGAAAAAAAAAAAAGAAGAAGAAGCAACAAATGGCGTCCCTGCTGAGTTGGAGATCAATACTGTGACATTCAGTGGCCCTGTGTGAGGAAGCAGGAGGACAAATAACAACTCGTCTGCAGCTCCTAAAACAAACTAAAGGAGCTACAAATTCAACTGTTGATAAGGCTGATAAGCTTTGCTGTAACACCAGCAGAAACCCGAGCCCTTCTTGACATGGGAGATCTGATCGCAAGGTACGAATGCACCTACAATATATGTTGAATAGATCGGATCACTGAGACAGACCACATATGGTGACATTCTTTCAGTGGCACGAACACGATTGCATTCTAGGCTGCATGGAAGGACCGCCTACTCAACGCGTGACGAAGTATGAAGACCTCAAAATCACATTCACCGTCTGGAATTTTCTCAAAAATGTTGGAAAGATATATTTTTGTGTGTTACTTGGTTTCATAAAAAATGCCACTGAATAGTTCATCTGTTTTCTTTTTTATTTTATATTTCCTTTTAATTTCCTGCAGACTGGACATTAGAAGAACCCTGCATTTGCCTAACGCATTTGGTTATTTCAAACCAACAAATAATGTAAGGGGTTATTTGCATATAGATAAAGGAAGTAGAATCTGATCACAAGGTCAGTCCATTTAAAGATGGATTCTAATGTCTGTACGAGGCTTTGGCCCAGCTTAATACCCTCAACATGTATTATCCAAGAAGTCCTTGGTACCATTTCACAGCCTGCTTCAGTCTCAGCTGTCCTGCATGTGTAAGTTCAGGGTGACCACTTCAGCTGCGGAAATGTGCACTTTGCTTTATGACAACACAGGATGTGGTCTCGCCTCTCTTCAGGTTGTCTGACAGAAAGAGCTCAACCTCATGAAATAGTAAAGGAATAGCACATTTCCAGGAAGGAGTACGAAAAATAGATATCGACCTAAGGAGAGGTGGAATGGCAAAAGTCGTGTTAAATGTATGTGAGATGAAAAGGTGAACAAAGAGGGGTTATGAGATAAAAGACACACAAAGACTAAACGTCTGGCTCAGAACCTGTGCAGGCTGGTGTGCGGGTGTTACAGCTCCCAGCTGCGCTCTATTGTCTCCACACAATGATGCGTGTAGTGAACTAAGAGCTGTCTGTGTACACAGGTTCACTAAAGCCCTCAATTCTTTCTTTAAATTACAGTAATTGTACTGCAGTATTAACAGTTGCAAAGCGCTGGATGATTCTAGATGATAGTAGGAGACCTTCAGCCAAGTAGACAACATAAGTAGATTGCTGTGGGTGTCAAGTAGGCTCTGCAGCAGGTGTCTGCATCAGAATCAAGCTGAAGCCATGAAGGCCATGACACTATCAGGCAGCCATCCAGCTGATGCGGGTTCTCATGAGAGGAGGGGGATGTTTAATCGTATCACTAAATGTTCCAATATATCGAGTCCTCAACCGTAATCATAATAGATCTTCGCTGGCTCCAGCACAGTGGCACAGTATTGACTGCTAGTGCCAGTGTTTACATCAGCACCACGTGTAGTTTTTGAGAAGAAAAAAAAAAGCATTTTTATCTTTTCCTAAAAATAGAAAGATACTAAGAGTGGATTCCTCACTTGCATAATGAGTGAGTGGGGAAAAAAAAAAAGACAAGCAAGCACTGAAAACCAGCTGAACCGAACTAAAACAGCCACAGTTCTATAAAAACAAGATGAGATCAAAGTCACTCAGGCTTTCAATAAGCTTCATGCGTCTCCTCTCTCATCTGCTGCATGCTCTCTGTTTTCCCTTCAGCTTTGTTTCAAGTCTCCCATTGTGGTGAAGCAGTATTTCACGGTGATCTGTCACGTTTCCTCAGGATTGGGCCTGCCCTGCAGCAGGACCTCCCCTCCGAGGTATCAAAGAGGAGGGCCTTAGCCACAGACCAGGGCCGGCTTTATCACACCAGACTGTATGGCTCTGTCACCTTATTTGGGCTGTGTGTGGCTCACTAACATTGTGGTGAACATGCTTATGTTCCGCTGCAGCCTAAACACACTCTGTCTTGATTTTACGGAGTGGCCTATTGTGGAGTGAATGGGGCCCAGTGTTTGAAGGGGAAAGGAAAGATGGGGTGATAGAACGAGTGCGTACAAAAACACAGTCACCTCCAGCTGGAGGCCGAGGATCTACGAGGTTACGCTGGCACGTTACAGAAAAAAATTAGAATGCAATTTTGAGACGAGGGATGTCATACCAACTGTACAAAAAAATAAATCCTTCAACACGCATGAGAAGCACAATCTCTTTTTTGGTTCCACATGGAAACAAAAGTTATATTAGATTGTATACTGTATATCCTCTGAGTGTGCAGTGTGCATGCACATCCTAATATCTTTATTTGTCTGCCCATTCAAAGAAAGATCCAGGAACACAAACAATAGTAGATGCAGCTCATTAAGTCTTCCCACTCTGAGAACATACAGAGTCCAGTCATTAGTGCCATGACGACCAAATATGACAGGAAAAACATAGCAGAGACTATTTTCGTTACTTATTCATGTCAGCTCATGCTGGCGATGTTTTTCTTCTCAGTAATGTACAAATCAAAATGAAATGAACTGAAACGGTGACCCAAAAACTGCATCAAAACCCAGGGCTCGCTTGAACCGTTTCACAACTGATTCAGATATTAACATACGTCACGGCGCCAGCTCAGGTATGAAAAATCGCAAAAGAGATAATTCAATGTTCACTGTGTCAGTCCCGCATGGCAATGACAAATGTGGTACCATCACCAAACATTGGTATTTTCATTGCAGTGCAAGCAAGCGTGTGTGGCTTTGTGTGTCAGTCAGTGTCGAAGAGGTTCTCCACCAAATAGATATTAATTTCATCTCAGTTGTCTTTTTTTTTAATATAACTGGCACCACAATCCAGCACTCACCTGCATAACTGCTGCTTTTTTTGTTTTTTACAGGTTTGTCTTCGGTAACACAGATCTCGTGATGCGTCGTATATTAACTCTCTTAAATTATATCCATTATTGCAGAAACACTGCATCTTGATACTAACATAAGCAGATTGCCATTGTAATATTATATCATCAGCTACTGTGGGTTTCCCGCCGCTAATATCAAGCGGAAACACGCTGCTGGTAAACTGGTTTCTATTTTCATGCTATCAAACTGTTTAGAGCGTGTGAAAATGCCAGCGAGCTGAAAACTAAAACCACATTTCACGTTTCCTTTTTTAAAAAGTTGATTTGAATTGATATCTAAAAGATTTTGGTTCAGGAACATAAATAAGGATGAGGAAGGATACCCACAGGACTATCTGCTTCCTGATTGAAAAGATGAGTTTCCCGTCCGGATGTGAGTTGTTAGCGATGTCAGCGAGGCAGAATAAATGGACATGCTACAAGAGGGATTAATGCACATGATCCTCTAATCTCACAGGCCCTATCCTATTCTATACGTTCTTCCACATGAAACGGAGTCAGGTGACTCACGGCTTCTAGCTTTTAGTTTTAAATAATTCGCAGCAAAGCCTGAAATGAAAGAAAAAAATCGACACAATAGCTGTGCAACTTTACCATTAAATATTGTTGAGCCTGACTGGAGATGATGGTTTAGCTTTTACGATTTATCTAAATAATCATTCTCTCTTTCCCTGCAGAAGGAAGCCATTGTGGCCATAAACAACAGCGCCAGCTTCCCTCCAAACAGTAAAGCAACAATGCTGTGCCTCTTGCATAACAGTGTTGCCTCTCATGTCGCTGACATTTTGCCACATAATGGGAACAATCGGCGGGGCTGGGGTCATGTAGGAGGGTGGCCTACATTATCTACAATATTGACATTCTGTGCCAAGAGTATCATTTAACTGAATCAATTGCATGAGGTTTAAATCTTATTTCCCTGCAGTCTTGTGACCACAGAGTCAGGAAGGACATTCTTCATCTCCTGATTAATACACAAAGGTTGGCCAGGAATGGAAAGTCAAACTGAGCAGCACTCTGACTCACTGGATTCAGCAGGTGGAACAAACAGCAGCAACAGCAGTAGGAGCAGGAGGAGGAGGAGGAGGAGGAGGAGCATGTAAACCAATTTCCCATTGCAAATATGAACTATTTGTCTTGCAAAGAGGCAGAGCTTTAATTGTGACCTGACTGCTCTGACAGCTCAAACCATCTGGAATAAACTGCGTTGTTTATGTTATTAAACGGCCAGCCAACGTACTCAAGCCTTCTTGATTTCAAAGCCTGTTGATTGTATCCCCGCCAGACTTGCGGAAAGCGATTTGATGACCCCAGGGGTACCATGATTTTCATTTTATGTGCATATGTGGAGAAGTTTAAATGGACTGGAACACTGGGATTATGGAGGCTTTAAAAATCTAAGTATTTGATGAGATTACTATGGAGCATTTAAGGGCCCTTTTTTGTCAGCCTAGAGAGAAAAATTACATATATATGAAGGCTGCAATATGTAGATTATTCCCTAAATTTGGTTACATCATATTTTTGAACATCTCATGACCTTCACAAAACTGAGGGGACAAGTTGCTAAGGGGGATTTCTCACCAAACAAGGGAAGTTGTATTCAAACACAATTAAACAGTGGGAACCAAAGCTGTATCTTGTGGCCCCAGGATATTTTTTCTGTCACCACTGCCACGCCAAGGCTCCTTAGTTTAGTCTCGGATGGGACTAAATCATGGTTTTACTAACTATTCATTTTTTCTTTTGTTATCATTTCTCTAGTTAAATGAGATTTAACCAAGAAAGAAAAGGTTGGCTCCTAACTCTTAATACACCAAATATAAATACACACGGCAGTATCTGTCATCATACAGGCTATAAAAATGATGATGTGTTTGTGTACTTTTACCTTTCTGTACGTGAATGATGTCGGGGTAGTTTGCCAGGTGTCCCTGATAAAGAGCTAATAAATCCATGATTGGGTCCAGATCTTTGTTTGGCTGCTCGGCAAAATAATCTCCGATGGCTTCATACGCCTCCCCGGTGAAGGAGATAGCCTGGTTAAGCCCAGCAGAGTACACCTGTTGGTCCATCTCAAAAGCTTGGCTCAGGACCCGGAATGACATCCCCACTTTTTGATACTCCTTCTTAAAGCCACTGATCTGCTTACGGGCGAACTCTCCCACAGTGGCGTTGAGCTGTAAGGTGCTGTCATCCATCCTTTTGGTAAAAGTCTTGAATCCGTCTATTTTGCTCTCGACCTCCTGAAAGTCAAGTGGAGCAGCAGGGGTGCTGATGGTGAGGAAAAAGTTTGCCCCGACCATCTCGTCCTTCTCTGCCTTCCTCTTGCCCAGCTTCCAGGCTTTTTCATCAGTGCTGTTGCAGGTGAGGAAGTGCTGGAAAACATCACACCTTGCCAAAACAGGGTGGCTGGTCATGTGATTCATCCACCATATGAGGCCTTTCCTCCTCTTGGAGATGAAATCTTCTTCAAAGCGTCCAGTGGCCTGCTTCTCTGGTATATGGGGCACAGAAATGACGGGGAACTTCTCCACAAGTCGAGCGTACAGCCAGTCGAAGTGTTTATACCTCCTGTTCACCTGATTCTGTGTGTGAGTGGGTGTCAGCTTGTAGGAGATGTAGCTCTTCATACCCTTGAACTTGGTCTGTTTGGTGGGGTCGTCAATCGCGCAGGTGAACGGGTATGGGTTCTCCTGCCATTCCGGACCGTACTGACCCATCACCACACAGATCTTATCCCCATCCTTAACAAAACCTGCTGCCTCACCAAGCACAAACGCCTCCCCCCCTGATTTCACAAAGGTGGAAAACCTGTTCAAGTTCCTGCTGACCGTGGCGGAGCTCTTGGCTTGCTGTGCATTCCCTCTTGACATTGAGGATGTTGAGACTCTGTAAGTGGATGGACCGTTTCCTTCAAAGTCATGATACCTCCCTCCCACCGTCCCTGGTTCATCAGCCACAGTGGAGCTATCATCCCAGTCATCATCCCAGTCATCATCACTTCCCTGGCTGGCCTGGTGATAATGGTGCTGCTGTTGTTGATGATGTTGTTGTGGAGGGGCTGTGAATGTGTTGAAACTCGGAGGAGACGTTTTAGGAAAGTTCTCAACTTTATTTTGAGGCTTATAAGAGCTGTCAAAGCCACCGGCTGGGATGTTGGCGTATCGTGAGTCAGGATAGGTGTCCCCAGATGTGCTGCAGCTGTTGTTGTTGAGCGTGGAGGCGGCGTCGTTCCGCAGGATCTCCACGTAGGAAGCGGGGAACAGTCCCCTCTCTCCTTTGCTGTTCACCCCCTCAAACCAGCCCTCAATGTCCTGCTCGCTGTACAAAGTGAGAATTTCGTTCTCCCGCACCGACACCTCCCCGGGGTTTTCAGAGTTGAAGTCGTAAATGGCCCTGGCTCTGAGCGCCATTGTAACCACAGCTGGATGAAGAAGAGCAGGACAGCGGGCTAACGTGCGGCTGGCTGGCCGGGGCAGAGGGAAGCGCAGCGGGCAGCCGAGCTAGCTCAGTCAGCCCACTCAGAACAACTCCCGAAACTCCGCGTAAAAACTTCTCAAACAAAAAAAACACACAAATCCCGTTAATACCCTTTCAGCGTGCTTTTTTTTCTTGGTCCAACTCCGGGAAGGAACAGTGGTGTTTTTAAAGCCAAGAGGTCGCAGTGTGTGAGAAGGTATTTTCTGCTACATGAATGTGAGCTCCTCCAGTCTCCCTCCGTTTCGCCTCGGACGCTTCTGCCTTCACGCGCAGCGCAGCAACGGCACGTCAACTAGGCTGAATAATCGAGGGCGGAGCTACAACATGCTGCAATCCAGCCAGACAACACAAATCGACCGCTGCTCCAACAAGCTGCACTGTCTTGATGACTAATACACGCCTCAGCAATGTAAGGGGGACAAGACTGACGACATCATTAAAGACTGCTGCACTCCGATTTTTGTAACCAGATTTTTTTTGTTATAAACAATGGCTGCTCAAATTATGATAAAAGGGGCTTAGTAATGTCATTATCATTCTTTAATATTTTATAATTGTATTTTTTTTATAACTGCATTAAAATAGATTGAATAATGTGTACAAGCACCCGGCCAGCAACATCTCTGTTGCTGTATTATTATGAACATAATTTTAGCAAACTGATATAGTTTTCACTTGAACCCAGAAAAACATGGCAGTGATGACTTTGATTTCTTCCATAAATGTTGTCTCCACTCTGCTTATTATCATCATCTCTCAGGTAATGTTACATCCAGCAGGGGATGGGGGGGGGGGGGCGCTATTGCTCCTCAGCAATCACACTGATGAGGCTGCCTGCAGACTGAGATGTCTGCAGACATTATTTACATTCAGATGTCTAAAGCTTTTTTCGTATGTGAAATACTGATTGGGTTCTTATTCAATAGTAACAAATCACACAAAAAATCCCAAATAATATCATATTTATTAAATTTGTTAATCCGCTGATAAAATACCACAGCTCATCCATTTTCTACTGCTTATCTAGGGTCACGCGGGGGTTCACCCTGGACAGGTTGCCAGTCCATCGCAGGTCCAACACGTACAGACAGACAACCAGACCTCTTGATGTCTTTGGACTTGGAGCCGGTGTACCAGGAGAGAACCCACACAGGAACAGGGAGAACATGCAGACTCCACACAGAAAGATCCCGTGCCCGAGCCGGGGCTCGAACCCAGAACCTTCTTGCTGTGAGGTGACGGTGCTGACCACTGCACCACCGTGCCCCCCACAAAATTCCACTTGTGTTTAAGATAATTACTGTTGCTAAAATCTGCAAATTTCCTGTTAGCAATATGGAGAAAATGACTTCAGTGTCTTTGGTCCTGGTTACAGCCTAGTTATTCATGATCATATTCATTACTAAATCTGAGCACCATAATGTTTTCTGAGAAATGAAAATTAATAAAAATTGATTGTAAGGCACCGGTTCTCTTATTCATAAGAATATCATCCAATATTAATCATACAAGCAGCTGTTCGTAATACATTCACTTCTCCAAGAATTCATTTCCTCATTAACAATTTAGAATGTAGATTTACAGATAGCTCAGAGGATGCAGTCCCTTATGGAAAGCTAAGGCGGACATACCATTTTGTCTTGCACTAGAAGTCTCTTTTGCAGTCCAGTGACAGTACGTTCAATGGTTAATAAAATCAGTGATTTAAAATATGCAACTTTGTGTGTTTATCATGTAGCCAGACTGTCACCTTTTAAAAGCTGACCCAAATGACATGGAAAATGTCTGTTTCCCTTAGCACACATTTACTTTTGTATCAATCCCAACTGTAATTTCTTTAAACCTTACTGTCACCTTTTAGATCTTATTTTCAAGAGGCGATCACTCAGCAAAAATGAAATGAACAAATTAATCCAGTCACTAAAATAACATTAGACATGGGGGTAAGTGATGGAGTTGACATTGTCTTATCATTTAGATCTCAGATTATAGTTCGAGCTCTCTTTGCATGGCCTAATGAAAGATAGGATTTAACACAAAGCTTCACTTCTGGTAGTCTATAAATCTCGCAATGAAATCTATCTTATGGAGCCAGTAATTACGTTTTAGAATGGAGCCACAGAGTCAGTCAGTCTATGCTGTTTTATGGGCTTCTGGAACATTACAAGGAAACAAAAAAAAAAATCCAATTATTGTTGATCGTTTTTAGATTTACAGCATGAAACTCTAATAACTGAATTATCATCGCATATAGACTATATTGGGGTTTTAATTGTCAACATTTGGCTTTAGTTTCAAAATTTGGTAGTGACCATCAAATTTTTAAAAATACCCTCTTTTCCCCAAAACCACAAGAGCAGCACACAATCCTTTCCTCTTATTGTAATGCATTTGAAACAAATACAAAAGGTAACATTAATAATTTTGGTTCACATATTATAACATCAGGGATTTACAAATGTACAACCAAAACCCCAGTTTTGGGTTTATTGGTTGAAAATCAAATAAACAGAAACAAACTGTATCCTTTGAAAGACTTTTTTCCCAACCCAACAAGGTGTAACTCTAAAATACTCTGGTTGACACCGCCCCCTAGTGACTATTTTGTGTTATTTCAGAAAGCAGACATGAATTTTTACATTTAGACGATCACAATTGAGGTGCTGTGATGTAAGTTAGCGTTTGTTTCAGAAAAATTACAAGTGAGAGGGCTATTTTCATTAATTAATAAAGGGATTGATTCATTAATTACTTCCCCCTTAAATTGCATTTACCCCAATATGGCATTTGATATTGTGCTAACTAGCATTAAAGCGTTAGATATGACGGTGACAGCTTAAAATCAAGAGGTAGCCTTGGTTGGACATTAATAACAAGAATTTTTGGTCCCTTTCTTTGTTTGTCCATTTTGTCAAACTGCCCTTGATCAAGACACTAACAGCCACATGCCCACCAGAGGTCTCCCCTCACACGGTTGAAACAGGCAAACTTCCTGGAAACGGTTATTAAATCTTTACATACTTAAATATTCTGCATAGTGAAGTAAAAGCAGTGTCTTATTGTACAAACAATACACACATTAACACACAACAACGTTCTCTTTCTGCATATCCTTTTATCTACTGTCTACATCTCTGGTTAGGCCCACGTGAGGAATCAGCCTTTGACTTTGAACTATGACTGCCATCTGTGTCATCTTCTTAGGAGTTGTGAAATGTATCTTATCACAGGTTGATACATTTTCTACTGTTCCTAGGGTTTTAATATTGTGCTAATAGAGCAAAGCATCTTGTCATATTGTTTTGTTTTTTTGATATTTAAAAATAGAAAGTCAAAGTATTTTTCATTTATTACAGAGCCCCCTAGTGGTACAATACAGTTTGGAATGTTTTTTTTTCTAAATATTTTTACTAACTTAACAGTAGTGGTGGAGTACATTTTTGCATGTAGCACAGTGCTTAAGAGCTGAGTATTAATACTTAAATGCTTCCACTTTTATTGAGAGTCAATGATATAACTACTTTGCAGACTAACACAGGCACGGTACATAAATGATGCACATTAAATACCCCCCCCTAAAACAAACAAACAAACAAAAAAAGAAGGATATTTAGTGATGAAAATGCACTCCATTCAACTGGTAGCATCATCAAAGGGATTATAGATTTGTTTGCAATAATGCCCTGAATACAGGCCCTTTCCATTAAAACTGAAGACTTTTATTGTAGCATAACCAAATTCAATTAGCCACAAGACTTCTTCCACCACAAATTTAGTAATATGTGATGAAAAGAGTAACAGTCCTAGATGATGTTTCAGTCATGCTTTCACTTTACTAGAATTAAAGTGTCTTGACATGCCCGAAAACATCGTTGAAAGAGAAAGAACCATGCCTCCAGCATTTCACGGGTTATTCCGGTAAACTGGTGTTACATCAGAGCTGAGTGTGGTCGTGACAGAATCCTCTACTCTGTGAGAAACCTTATGAGTAATGTTTGTAAATGATAATTCAGCAGTGGTGGAAAATATGTATTTCCATTGAAGCACTGTACTTATTTGAAATGTCTACTTGAGTATTCATGTTTTAGGGGACTTTGTACTTTTCCTCCACTTGACTCTTCTGAACTCAGTTACTAATTACTATAGAAGATATGGGAACGCCTAAAGAAAATTGTGTAATCTCAAATAGAGGTCAACATAATGATGGAACACCATGGACTGGAATTCACAGATAACCGTATAGAATGTGTACTCCATATTTCAAATTTAAGAAAAGTCAATATCAAATTCTTCCATACTGTTACTTGACTTGAATGTTGAATGCAGACTTTCCCCTGACCACATCTGGGTATTTCTCTATTTTACTACGTATTTTTTTTCCACAGACGTAACTATCTCCATGTGGAGCAGAACCCCAAATCATCCCTAGATTCGAAATAAATAAGTTAGTCGCCGCTTTTCTGGGAATTCTTGATTAATATGCACAATGATCTTTATTGGACACCGATTTATCAGCGATTCTATACCAGAATGAAAATAGCCACCATGTGTTTGGTCATGTGACCACAATGCGTGCGCACCCAGACGTGCGTGACGTAGCGTTGTAGGCTTCGCTAGTTTCCTCAACCAAACACTCAACTGATATTGTGTGATAAAAACTGGAAGTCAGCGGTGGGCGAGTGGTCATTTACAGAGGGAAAAAGACACACGTAGCGGACGACTTTCCTCCCCACGAAGACACAAAGACGTCGCCGCTGTCAAAGTTGAGCTTGTGGCGGACAAAACGGCGAGGAAATTCCTGCTAGTTAAGCCACTAAAGGCTGCTTTTTATTTTAACTGTGGCTGTCGAAAGGCGGGGAATACAAAGCGACGTGTGCTCAAATCCATCAAATTTTGGACTCGTTGAAGCAAAAACGGGAATACTCCAAAGCCAGTTCGTGCTACTGTGCCTGGTCAGCGATAGTACATGGATTATCTGGTAAGAAAATGAATCGCAATGCAGTGGTATTGCTTCTATTTTCCACCCAAATCCCCCTTAACGCTCCTTTGAGTGTTGTAGCTTCGCCCAGGTGTGTTGTTATTTTATGCTAATGTATCAGCTGTAGCCTGTAGCGTTTGCTATCAGTGCTGTGTCAGCTAGGTCTAACTGGTTGACCCCGATCTGTTTACATGTGAAACACGATAACTAGCCACCCAGCTGCACCCTCCAAGTCCTGTTAGCTGTAATGTGTTGTAGAAGCAGGTATTCTACACCTAACATTGTACACCCCCAGAGAGAAAGCTGTCCTGCGTGTTGGAGCTAAAGATGTCAATGGGAGGTAGAAAATATATCACTTCATGCCTTATTAAGAAATATTAGTCACATGTTTGGTTTTTAATACCTGTGGCCAAAGGAATTATTACAGTGCAGCAGCTTTGGCCTGAGAGATTATGGTTTTAGGGATGGGGTGGGTGCTGTTGAAACAGTGCAACAATAGAGAGGAAGCAGTAACTTTGAGACGTCCAGGCTTTCCCAGGGCATATATAAAGCCAGAGAGAAATAGTTTACAGACATTGTGTAGATGAAGTGTGGGTGGTGGGGGGGTCAGAGGGACAGTGAGAAATGCAGAGGAACTTGCCCACCCAGTGTTATCAGCTTATTTACAGTTTGCCTCACAAGACTTGGAACCTGAAAGGAACTTTGAATTTCAGATTCTTTTGGACATCCCTTGATATTAGGTTACACAGACTTATCCCAAAACTGGCACGAGCTAGATGTTAACAAGTTACTCAAGTTGAACTTAAAGGGACTTTTTTGTCAATTTTTTCCACATGAAATAGATGAAAATTTCATCGTTGGTCATGAATGCTTACATTCATTGCATTTAAAAGGATGTGCATGATGATAATTAGCTACAATTGTTGAACATAAAGCACTGCCGGGTATAAGTTGAGACAGAGTTTCTGTGACAAGCACAGCTGTAACTCTGGACGATTGGAGCTGAGTACTTGGCTGTCCTTAGAGGTCAGGCACTCAATAAGTGCAGGGCCTCCTTTCGTGCTGTGCAACACTGGAGATCTGGCACAAAACCCAGGCTACAATTTTGTCCCCCTCACTTTTTTTTGGATAAACAAACAAGAACAAGTCACTGAACTTTTGATAATTGGGATAATCGTATGTCCTTCCATGCTTTAAGGGAAGGTTAAAGATTAGGGTTTGGCCTTGCAGAGAAGCACAACAGAAATGAAAGCATGTCATTATTGCACATTGCTGGCTAATAACTGTGGCTTGAGCTGTGTTTAAACTAGGAGCAAGTTGAAGAGGCTCTCCTCCTGCACAGTCAGCAAAGTGTTAAAAAAGACCTCACAATACGGCATGGAGAGGAATTTGGTGCTAGCCGTTGCCATGATACAGCCTTACCAAATTACAAGTGCACTACTCTTGGACCCGACCGACCAGACTGGACAAATTGCACTTGTGAGTGATATCACATTATTCATGTGTGAGGGAACTAGACTATGACTAGTGTTAATCTGTCAAACACATACTAGAGTGTGTGCAGAATTATTCTCCTGAAGTCTGAGACTTAATATTGCTCAGCACAGCTTGTGAGGTTAATTTATGCCACATTTCACAGCGTTTTTTTGTGTGCTCATTTATGGCTGTAGGCAAATACACAGCCTATTGGCTATTTCCTCAATCTTGCACATTTGCTTCGTTGAATAAATGACCTGCTATTAAATTCTGTTACACACAAATTACTAAACCATTCAGCTGTGCCCTAAAGGAAGACAGATCTGTAAGAAAATAAAAAAAATACTTAAGTTTGTGTGGTGTATAACACTGTGTGTGTGTGTGTGTGTGTGTGTGTGTGTGTGTGTGTGTGTGTGTGTGTGTGTGTGTGTGTGTGTGTGTGTGTTGTGGAATTTAAGCTATGCCTGAGATTCAGTGTGACCCATTACCAGACTCTGGTCAGAAACCAGTGCTATGTAATAATGGGTGTAACCACCACACCAAACCAGTCATCTGCCAATAGGCTGTCCCACACTTTCTCTCATCGGGCTTCTGTTGGAATGATAAACTTAGCAATCACAGTGTTATGTGACTGTTTTTCACACTAAGATAATTATCTCCTTATTTCAACTCAAGGCAGCAGTTCTGTTTCTAATATTGTATTTTAACTGACATCTCTGCATATCTGTTGCTAACTATGGCTGTTTTTTTTCTTTTCTTTGACATGGTTGATTTTGTCTTTTCATCACATTTCACTTATCAAACCCGTCCAGCCCTCCATCCTCTGTTTTGGGGCATGTCATAAATTGATAACGTTTTGCTTTTATTAGGAACAGAGACATGGGAAATGCAAGCCAGCAGCAAAATTATCCAGGACTCTACTATGGCTGGGCAATATGGCCAAAGTCAAATATTGTTGGCCAATATTTTTGACCTCTTTTGATATCATTGCTGCAATATAAGGATGACTATTGATTTTTAAACAAAATCGTAACACAATTACATTTAGTATCAGTAATCTGGATGTAATGAGTAAGTGGTTGAAGGCAATAGCTGGAATAGTTTACCAAGTTCATAAAATTACCTTACTTTACCTGAATACACCAATTTAAAACCAGGAAAATACAACATCACTGTATAAAAATATCTAAAATCTAAGATGATATCTAGTCTTTTGTCAGAATAATGATATGATATAACCCTTACCCTAACCCATCCTTGGATGAGACCCAGCAACACCATCAGGCTGTTAATTAAATTTGTAGGTGAGATTGTGAACTGTGTATGTTGCTCAAGTTGCCATTTATATAGCTTGGTTTGAGCAAAATGTCTGTCAGACACCTGTTTTCTACTTACCGAGTTTCCAGTCGATCTCCAGTTGTTTGACCCAGATTTTTCTTTTTATGTTGTTACACAGTATGTGAAGAGCAGAAAAATTGGATCTTTTTTTTTCTTTCTTCTTGACGTTAGGGCCTGTGACCTTTATCCGCTAGAAACATAACGCACCCACCACTTCATTTTCTGAACATTTCTATTGAGTGTTTAGAGACGACAAAAGCAAGTCGAGGTCTTCGTGGTGTATGGCTGGACTGTGGGTTGGCAGCGGGAGATTTTAGAGTGCCAAAAATGTAATTTCCTGTAGAGTACGTTTTTGAGTCCTCCCAGTAATGGGGTTGCTGTTTTTTTGGTGTGCAGTTGTTTCTGGAATACAGTAATACAAGTTTTGTGTAATTTAGAAACCGTTAAATGGGCCACTTGACAAAGGTTAGGTTCCAAAGATCTTGGAGCACATGCTTCACTTTGCTACTTTAATTAAAACCCCTGACGTGTCAATTCCATCCCTTTTTTGTGTTCCCTGCAAGTCACAAACACTTGGGCTGAGTTCTGTAGACGTGCTGTGATGTCTCCATTGATGTTTTCCGTGAAGTATGGTGGCAGCACTGTTCTCATACAAAGCACTGAGAGTCCCCTCTTCCTCATCTGTACCATCTTTGTCCCATTCACCCTATACGGTGAGCCTGCCTGGTGCATTGTGTACAGTGGTCAATACAGGTCAACCAAAGTGAAAATGTGAAAACAAAGGATGCATTAACAAAAACGCTTGAATGCAAAGTCACGCAACTAAAGTGAGAAACAACAAATGTTGAATTTGAAACCAGCAGGTTATTGCTGCTGATGGACTGTTAACAATACAAGTTCATGGGGCCTGACTTAGATGACCGTGTAGGAAACATAAAGACATTAATCATTCTCTGTGTGGAGTCTCCATGTTCTCCCTGTGCCTGTGTGGGTTCTCTCTGGTACTCCGGCTTCCTCCCACAGTCCAAAGACATGGAGGAGGGAACTAGGTTAATTGATCTTCTAAATTGACCATAGGCGAGACTGTGAGTGTGAATGGTTGTCTGTCTCTATGTGTTGACCCTGTGATGGACTGGTGACCTGTCCAGGGTGAACCCTGCCTCCTGCCCAAAGGCAGCTGGGATAGACTCCAGCCCCCTGCAACCCTTAACAGGATCAATGGTGGAAAATGGATGGATGGATGTTCAAATGTGTTTTTGTTTTGTTGAGGATCACACATGGCACTTTTAATCAAGTTGATGTTTGACACCGTACAGAATACTGTACGCAACAGTGATCATTTGAATTTTTGCCCTAATTGTACAGCACTACTGTCAGCTCATCCCATCAGTATAGTGGTTCGCTGTTTGTATATTATTCAACTTGTTAATCCCTTTGAGAGCAGCTTCTGGTCTTGTGTTTTGGACTTGTCTGTTTTTATGTTTCAAGTGCTGTGCTTCTTCAAAGTTTGCCCCACCTGCTCCTCCCTGAAGTATATAAAGTGATGTGAACCAGCACACTTGCATCAGAGCAACAACACGACTGTCTAGTTAAGTTTCCCTTTTCTTCAAATGATTGGCTGTTTGAAAAGGAGGGCAGGATGTCTCTTGCTACCTCCTTCTGTGCTGTTTCATATTTTTCAGTTCAAGATTCCTTTAAGTGCTTGGTCTTTTTTTATGATGTCTTCTGAAATACCTTTTAGAACCAGACAGCATTCCTAAATAGGGATGGGACAAATTATGATACTGTACACAGTACTTTCTCTTGAAGTATGAGATAGATAGATAGATAGATACACTGATAGACTTGCCTCAAATATCTTTTTAAAAAAAATTAAAACAGCAGCTTTTATAAACTGATAACACTATTACTGTACCATATAACTTCCTATTTTTCCCTAGTTGTTTGTGTCTGAGGCAGCACGGTGGTGCAGTGGTTAGCACTGTCACCTCACAGCAAGAAGTTTCCAGGTGCGAGTCCCGGCTTGGGCACGGGATCTTTCTGAGTGGAGTCTGCATGTTCTCCCTGTTCCTGTGTGGGTTCTCTCTGGTACTCCAGCTTCCTCCCACAGTCCAAAGACATCAAGAGGGGACGAGGATGATTGATACTCTAAATTGACCGTAGGTGTGACTGTGAGTGTGAATGGTTGTCTGTCTCTATGTGTTGGCCCTGTGATGGACTGGCGACCTGTCCAGGGTGAACCCTGCCTCTCGCTGAAAGGCTGCTGGGATAGACTCCAGCCCCCCCGCGACCCTTAACAGGATAAGCAGTAGAAAATGGATGGATGGATATTTTTATGTGTGTGTGTGTGTGTGTTTGTGCGTGCGTGCGTGTGCGTGTATGTGTTAAGGAAGCAATCAGCCTCGACAGTATTGTGCATTGTTTCCTTTCAGTTAAATTCAGTGGAACTGACAAGGCCTTGCAGTGAACAAACACACTTGAATCTTGCTTTTTGCCTTGCTCAGAGTATTTTTCTTCAGTTACATGATGTATTGTAGATTAGTAGATTAGTTTTTCTTGCAGAATTATTGCAGATTATCACTGAATCATGACTGTGCCCCTGTTCCTGAACTACATCTCTCATTTAAGCAGTATGTCAGGGAGGCTTGTTTTTTGCCTGCTTCCTTTTGTCATTGCAGTGATTCCCTTGTGTGTGTGTGTATGGAAACTTCTAGCGAGTCAGCATGTTAAGGCAGGCCTACATTAGTGCTTTTAAAGATAAGGACATGTTTATGGGCTTAGATAATGTTGTGTTCAAGATCAAGCACAGGCACTTGGAGTTCAATTTATCTTGACATGCACATTGATTGATTGGTAGACAATGGCTTTAAAGAGGCAGTAGTAAACATGTTTTATATTTTTTTTAATTGCATGTGATTTCCTTTCCTTTCTCTTTCTAGACTGTTACCAATCTCATGAAGCCAGAAGAATATGGATAGAGAGAAGAATATGTGTCATCGGGTTGTTTCTGCTCTTGTTTCGTTTGAAGATTTGTGGGATGAGTACGTAAATCCCTAAACAAAGGCAGTTTATCAATTAAGTCTTTATAAAGGATCAATCCTATAGAGATCTATATATCTTACAGAGAACTACCCTAAAAGATGAGGAAATGCATCATAAAAGAGGAGCAAGAATCCAAATCCATAAAAAGCGCATTTAACTTTTGGACACACCTAAAACTAAGTGACTTCCTCTCCAATCATTACCGAGCCCTGGAGTGCAGAGAGTGGAGGAGTAATAGGAACCCCCTCATTCAGCTGGTCCTGATGCTGAAACAGGAACAGAGCACATCACCACTAAGACTCAATCCTATTAGGACACAAAGCAGAAATACATCACTTAATATCAGAAAACAAAAGCAATCAAGAAAAATGCAAGCTTTCTGGCTCTAAATTGACAGCATGCCATGGCTGAATATTTAAGCAAGGTGTCTGATAAACAACCAAAAAATAACCTTGACGCTCTGAGTGTGTCAGGCCTTGCTGTAAACAAAGGAGACACAGGAATACCTGGATCCCTGCAGAGCAAAGGACGTGCTGTCATTGCAGTGAGAGTGAAACACTGCTACACTTCCTCACCCAATGAGACAAACATCAGCTAATCAGAGAGCATTTAAAAAAAAAGTGTAAGCCCGCCGATGAAGATTTAAAACAGTGCTCAGAGATGTGAGTTTACTGCAGTCTATGTTGGTTCCTAATGAGGGACAGTTGGACCTTTTAAACCTCCCACCGGCAGGCTCCATTTGTACCTTCCATATGTTAACTGTGCGGAATGTTCTCAACAAAAACATATTCAAGAATTCAGAACCTTAATAATTTACGGCAGGAACCAAAAAAATATTTGACCTATGACGTATCCCACTTGTCCCTTCTCTCTTCTCGTCCTCCCCTCCTCCTCACAGTGTTTATGGTAATACATACAATACAATACAATACAATACACACACACACACACACACACACACACACACACATATACATACATATACACACAATTGTATGTATATAGATATGTATACAAAACATACAATAATAATGAATGATGAACACGTGTTGTATGGGGTCCCAGGCCCACCTCTGTGAGCCATTGAAATCCTTCGTCATATAGATTTGTTTGTTTGGAGTCATATAACTCTAGGGATACTGGACTTGGTCTCTGTAGTCTCAAATGATCATGTGCGTCTAAAGTTAATAGATTACCCACCATTCCACGACAGCCACGGATGGGACACAGCTATAGAGGCAGCTCTGCTAGGTGTGGGTTCTGTTGTACACTTTTCAACACCTTCTATCAGTGACACAATGGTTCAGCTCAAACCTGGTGAGAGCTCAGACTGGTGACAATCAATCGTGCCAAGTTACAGATAATTTTTGACAGTCCTAGTTCAAGAACCACCACCGCTTTTGTGAGAAAGCTGTAAGGATGGACGATATTGCATTTTTTGATGATATCTGATATGCCAATATATTTACGACTGATTTAGCTGTTTTCCAATGTTGATTAACTCTAAAAAATGTCATTCACATTTTGCACATACTGAAAAACAATAACAGTGTGGAATGCAGAGGTAACCCTTTGATTTGTTTAAATTAACACAAATTTTTTCTCATCATAAACAATTAATTATGAGCAAATATGAAGAGATTTGAGCCAAACCTGTCTGATAGAGATGACACACCGATATTATTGTGCATCCCAGGAAAACAATGATTGTGACCCTCCACATTTCTCTATTTAGTACCATTTACAATAATGTATTTTCTGATTCTAATTTATTAAAAAAGATAAAAATTAATGAATTGATGTGTATATACGAAATCGAAATTGCTCTTGCTGTGACGTAATAGATATCACTGTAACATCGAGACAGAAAGCAATCTATAAAGCTTTAATCAGATTGAATTCTATGTTATTTTCTGCTGAAGTATTTTCAGCAGTATTTTTATTACAGTTGAATAGTGCATATGATGATTTCTGCAAGTGGTTGCAGGGGCAAAGAAAGACAGCTGGCAAAAACAAGCTACTTCTACATGACTCACAATTCTGCCTGAACAGACAGACTACCAACAAAGTGTCCCACAAGTGACTGAAATCCCCACAACCACTGCAGGCTCTCGTGGTCGATCCCTTCATCCTCCTCCATTCCTTGAAAGCAATGTTTTTATGTATATAAATCTGTGCATACAGTATGGACATAGTGTGTGGGTGTGTGGTGGTGACTAATCCAATTTGCAGTCTTATTCTGGATTCCTAGTTGTCACTGAGCCCTTAATCTCTGTGGAGAGAGATCCTCTCAAACTAATCTTGCTTGTGTCTGTCTGCTGATCCTTGTGGCAATTATATATATATTTATATCTTTATCTTTCAATGAATGAATATTGGGAGTAAATGCAAGACAACCTTCAATCAGCTCGTCCATAAAACAACGCCTCTGCTAAACCTGGATTTCAACCCGCTGTGACTTATAAATATGGGTTTGTAACAGTGAGACTGAAGGGCTGGACTCACGTTGTTGACCTGACACTATTATGTTCAGCTACTCCTGATCCTCCTCCATCCATTCACTTACTCTGGAGGCTTGGCTTGTTTGTTGCCGCGGGTTACGCTTGTTGCTGAGCACAATGTCGGAGCACATGCAGCTCTCCCTAGCTTTGTGCAGGATTGGGCTTTATACGGTAAGAATATTCAGACATGCTGCTGTCTGTTTGTGTTGGAGGGGACGTGTTGTGTTGTGCTGTTTTGTGTTGTGTTGTGTTGTGTTGTGTGCATGCTGGATTGAATACGGTTAGTTTCAGCAGGGTTAATTTTTCCCCGTGTTTTGAAACAGACACTGACCAACAGTGTGGCTGCCGCTTCACTGTTGCTTGGTCACTGAAGGGAGAGTATGCTCTGTTTCATTTGAGTGGGTGTTAACATAACATTAAGGTGGAACAAGAGGATGTCAGTACTGTGAGATATAAAACAAATCTACAGAGAATAAGCTGCCTCGGAATAAAGATAGATGAGATATTTCTCTTCAGCTCCTAGCAACTGGCTTGGTTAGTGGTTCACTTCCAGGAAGAAATATTGAAAAATGATTGAAGTTGTGATGGTGTGTAAGGAAAATCAATTTTTAATTATCCATGTTGTGATGTTTACCTGACGTGTTTGTAATTCAGTGTACATAATTTGAATTTAAAAGATAAGTCAAGGCAAATTGTTGTCTTGGTGATGTTTTGTTTTGTGTGACATCCTCCAGTTGTATTTTAACCACTGCTGATGACTCATGTTGTACATTGTCAGGTGGCCTGTTATTGCCTGACTAGGTTGATTAAGCTTTTTCGGTGACTATCAGCAGTGGAACCTTATTTTGGAACAGTTTAACAGTAAGCTTTTTTTGGATGCACAATTTATAATCACTTTAAGTGAAGGGAGCACAAATGGATCAGTGTTTTGTTTTTTTTTTTGTCCTTTGAGAATTAATGTCGGTAGAAGTAACTGATGTGTAACTGTTCATGGCTTTGGTTGATTCTGATGAAAGACAGTTCTAACAACAATGATGAACAGCAAGTCCATTATAGATGCTGTTTGGTATCAGTTGTAATTTGACAATCTCTTATGGATCTGTTGCACTTCAGAAAATGAGCCCTGCTTCTTCAGCTGTCATCATAAATGGAACAATCAGTGGCAGATGGTAACAAACTAGATTTGTCAAGAGTACTGTACTTAACATGTTTCAAATGTCTGTACTTGAGTATTTTTTTGGGGGGGGGCTTATGTCTGTCACTTCAATACATTTCTTTTTCTTTTGACTCTGCCACATTTCTATAAATGTTGTCACTTTTCCTTACAGGAGAAATCAATGTGTTTGATTGAAAAACTGAAATATACCATCTAGCTCTGTGAAACCTGATGCATCCGTGTGTCAAACAAGAATCCAGAGACAAATCCACCTTTGAATCAAATCAGCTTTATTTGTCACATACACATCATACATTGTAAGACGTTCAGTGAAATGTATGGTGTGTCTCTCCTCCGGATGATTACACACTACAAAACAACCGTATAAAAAAAGCAAATGCACGAAAAAGTAAGAAATATATAAATATAAAGTGAATTGTATGTGCAGTGTGCAGTTAAGAGAAAAAAGTAATTGTTTGTTGAGGATGTGGATGGCCTGAGGAAAGAAGCTCCTCCTCATCCTCTCGGTGTCAGCCTTCAGACAAGCATCTCCCTGAAGGCAGCAGTGAAAACAGAGCACCACTTTTGACCATATCCCTCAAATATATGTTTGAGATTTCAAAAATGGTTAATTTTTCTCTAGTTGTTTTCCGTGTTTACCACAAACTACACCTCTGCCAGCAGGAACTCCTCTTAAGTTAAACATTATGTATTAAGTTGTCTGACCTTGCAGCATTAGCAGCTTTTCACATTTTAATACATTAGAATTTTAGTAAAGCATTTGTCTCTGTCTGCAACTTTCTCTTGTGGTAGAGTAATATTTGACCAGGAGTGTGCATACTTTGACTCAAATACTGCCGTTGGGCACTTTGGCCACCACTGGAAACAGTTATGACCGTAGGACAATGCCAGACATATCACTGACCATCTCACTGTTGGGTCAAAGGAAGTTTTCGTGTCACCCAGCTTGGAACCAACTTGTGATATTGCTACCATTCTGGAGAGTCACTTCACGCTAGATTATGTATGACCGTCAAAGCCATTAATATTAAAATGGAAATGAGCTGATGGGCTTGTCCGATATAACAATGTCCTAGTGAGAGTTAATGCTAACCCTCTTCTTAATGTTGAGAGAGAGAGAGAGAGAGAAAGAGATGAAGTGTTTGACCACCACAAATAAATCAATATACAGGGAATATATGAGACCCTACAGTGATCATACACCTTTTTTAAATGTTATGTTCTTGAATGATTAAAATCAAGTGTTTACTGAGTTAAAATGTTCATTTGGGATTCAGATTTTACACTAAGATGGAAGAAAGTCACTCAAATCAAACAGATTGTTCATGATGTTATTGTATGAACATAAAATGGACTAACAGAGCCACAAAAACATTATTGGGGGTTTAAAACAATGCTGCTAGGGAGAAAATTGTTGAATGAAAATAGTTTTCTCGCTTTTTATTGCAAGATGGGTAGTTACACTTAGATAAACTGAAATAAAACAATTTGTTTTGATCGACTCTTTAGCAATGTTGACATGTACAGTTAGGAGCTTTGAAATAAAGCAGTTTGACAAAATGTTGTTTGTGTGTCCTCGCTAGTTAATGGATTTCAAAGGTTCATTATAAGTTACTCTGTTGAAAGTTGTGTGATGGTTTCAAGTGCCTCAAGAACATGTTCAGTCTCCTTGATGGCTGTTGCAACATATTCAGAATCATTCGAAAATCTTTCGTTATTAACAGCTTCGTTTGTGCATACAATTACAAAAGATATCTTTCAATAATTGATGTGATATCAAAAAATGTGTTACAAAAAACTAACAAAGCAACTAGGATTAGTTCTAGCGATGCAGGAGCTTCCCTCAAACTTCTTACGTTTATATTTCAACAACCCAACATAAATGAGACCGTATCTTTAGTGCAAGATGGGAGTTTGATTTGGTTAAACTGCCAAGCAGATACCATATTAAGGGATCCATGTATTGGTGACTATGTGGAGTGGATAAAGAGCTTCAGGTCTTTTGAGCTTTAGAAGTTTATGTGCGATACCTTAACCATTAAGGTTTAAGTGATCGTATTAGGCACTTCGTGGTCACCTCATTATGTTTTTAATGGACTGGAAAATGGCTGCTTCACTGATTTCGCTGCTCCCGGCCCACATCTTTCACATAAAGGTTCTCAAGGCTGCGTAGTGCTTAATTTGGAAAGAAACCAGATGGAGTGGACATGCTCAGAGTGACCTATTTCAAGCGAAAATGCACAATGAGTCGAATGCAAAGTTGCAGACTGTAGAATCTTAGATCTCTGACTGTACAGATGCTGCGGCACCAGCTCCATGCAGAATTGGTTGAAAAAAGACTGACTTTATCTACCTCACACTTGTTGCAGTGTCCAGTTTGAAGTAGTTTAGATTCGTGACCCCATACTTTGGCTAAAAGTTGTTTTTTGCCCTGAAACCCTTGAGCAGAATAATTTCAAGCCCATAAACAGGGAAACTCTTGAGATGAATGCAACCTATATTTTGTTAGTTTGCTGTTTTGTTCACTTAACTCAAGTAAACTGAAACTGTTTGCTGGGCTTGCATTGTTACATGACAAATGATAAATACATGTGATTCAAATAAATTGCATTGGAATACATTTAGATTTGATATTTTTTTTACTCTTTTAGTGATAAGTGCTCGTTGATATATGACACCCTCGTGATGTCACTCTTGTTATTGTCTCATTTGTCAAATTCATGGCAGAGGCCTTCGTGGGCAAACAGGATATTTTGACTCAGAGTGTATCACTACATAGGGTTTGCTGATTTCCTGTTGCCAGTGGCCTGATAAATGTTTGTTTCACTTATCAACAATGAGCAGCCATCTTCTGTCTGCCACTGTTTCTTTCCCTTGTTGATGTTACTTGAAAGACAGAATTGCAATTCCCAGACTCCCCCCCCCTTTTTTTTTTTAGCTGGCCTTTAGGGTTGATATCACCGTGGTAGAAATCAAGCTTGTGGCTTTTCTCAGACACTGTGAATCCCTTACGGCTTTGATTGTTCATTTTAATGGAGCTGCAGCGTAAAGTCACAGTTGCTTTTGTCGTTCTTTGATTCCTCAGTCTTAATATGAACGTGAGACACAGAGAGGCACGACTTGACGTCGATGTTGAATTATTAACAAACAGTTAATAACAGAGTGTTATTTATCTGGTCCTTTGACCATTTGTTTTTAAAATCAATTATCAATCTGATGTGGAGCCTGATGAAAGACTTTCATTTGATCAGAGTTAAAACAGAAGCGAACTAGTTGATCCTTGTTCATAACTTAGTAACACCCTTGGTAGTGTTGCCATGCCTGCTGGATCTTGAAAAGAAAATTGCATCATGTTGCCAAATGGCTTTCAAAGTTCAAAAAGATCCTTTGTGAGTGTCCAAAGAGGGAAAATACAAATGATTGACCAGCGTGCGCTCTGAGCTCTAAGGTGAAATCTACTGTGAACAGTTTCATTTGTGATGTGCATGCTGGGATTTGAAAAATATGGGCAGTCTATGACTGGGATATCTTTGATTTATTGTTGTTCACTCGAAGGAAGGGGGACTCATTATTCATCTTCATATATCGTCTGTGATCATTAAAGGGTGCATGTTTTGAACTGATGAAGCAATAATGATGCTAGTCACAGGCCAGAAATGGAAGATTAATGAGCTTGGAATAAGAGCTTGTTTCATTACAAAGTATGATAATCGGTATTATTGCAGTGTACATTTTTATTTAGGCAGCTGTCCTTTTTTATTCTTTGACAAACACCATTTGACATCTAGTTTTCTCTTCCACGTCTTATAGAAAGGATGCCAGAAAGCAGTAGAGCTGCTTCATTACAGCAGAAATCCTCATCAGAATTATTTTGGTCAATACTTAACAGGATTGCTATTTGACGGTGGAAACATCCTGCTTGCTTGCATGTTGCTCCTCACCTTACCTCTTGAAAGCAGAGGACACAATAAGTTTTACTTTGATTAAGTTGTTTTTTCCAGGAAATGGAAGCCATTAATACAGTAGAAAATAGCAACAAACTGGCCAGCATTAGATATATCACCTCATGTGGAAACATGTTCATTGATGCAAAGACATCGGTGTCAAAGTGACCACAGGGGTCAAGGGAAGGCTTTTGTTTTTTTAGCCGCAGAAATTCTGGGACTCATTTTGCCCCCCATTCTTGTGTTGTGTGTATCAGACTGACTAAATTTGCATTAATCCTGGTCATCAGTTAACTGATGAAGTTTGGATAAGATTTTTAGTTGCCTGTATTTTTCTTATTATTAACGTGCTTAAAAAAAATCCGGCATCCAGGTCATGTGTCATCAAGTGATGTGCCATTGCAAACTGGACTGTTTCAGTTTTCTCGAAGATGTTTCACCTCTTGTAGCAAAGGCTTCTTCATTTCTGATGCCTAGAAACACAATCCTGACGTGCTCTGCTCTCTTTAGGTCATACTTTACCTTCTCTATCCGCTGGCTATGCTGCCTCCTGTGTACCTTTTTAAAAAAGCTCATCACATTTATATTTGTCCTGAATTTATTGCCTCCTTGTATATGAATTGTTAGGTGAATCCTTGTATGTCTCTGATGGTACCAGACAACTTAACCAGGAACCTAATCAACTTCTGTCGAAGTAATTAAAACACTAAGTACGTGAAAGCTGTTTGTGGACATGTAATGAAAATAGGAAGCTTTAAACACGAATAAATAGTTTTACTACAGCTTTACTGGGAAAAAAATAATTTGAGCTCAAATTTGAGGGAAATTCTTAAATCAGTTTTTAGAGGAAATTCTGGCAGCTGCCTTTGAATCTTTGTTTATCAGGGGACCAGAAATGTCATCGTGTTTTCAGCAACAGATATATTTATCACCTGTCTGCAGCACTGAAAGTAATCCACTCATCTCTTAAGACTTAATCACGCTAATGATAGAATAGCATGAACTGTAGCTTGTGTGAACCGTTACGTAACAATGTGAAGTTAAAAAATTCTGTTTTTTAAGTCTTTTAGAACTGTTTGATTATTGCTAGAAGGTAGTTCCACTGAGATCAGATAAAATGACAACCACTTTGGAAACCATACATTTTTATTTTTTATTATTCAATCGTAACATTTTGGAAAAGTAAATGAAACTCTTTTCTCACAGTGTGTGAACAGAGTATATTTCCAACCTGCTTCCGTCCTTTTTCAAAAGCAGGATGGGAGCAGCCATTGACCCGCCCATGGCCATGAATACCTCGCACTTCAAAATAACATCAGGACCTGGTGGGATGGCGATTGAGAGATCAACAAGGGTCACCCACCCGCTATCGAAGACTGTTTCCTTAAACCCGACTGCCAGTCCTCACTGGTTTGCTTTGTTGCGTCAAGGACATTTTGGGAAGGAATTTGTCTGTGGTTGTTTGGGAAACAACAAAGAATAACTTCCTGTTGTAGATGTATTTGCAGTCAGAGCGGGGCGATGCCACATTTGCCCTTTGTGTACCTTGTACCAGGAACTTGAAGTAGTTTTATGTATTATCG
Source organism: Aulostomus chinensis (assembly GCF_037954235.1). Lineage (NCBI taxonomy): Eukaryota > Metazoa > Chordata > Actinopteri > Syngnathiformes > Aulostomidae > Aulostomus > Aulostomus chinensis. Next base: position 13,448,818 of record NC_141325.1, on the reverse strand, counting down.
ACTTTATGCGGTCGTCCTGTAGAGGTTGTCAAGTCTGTGAAATGATTGTTCTCAGAGGTGCAACTCTTTTTCAGTGGACTCCGAACAATCAGTGCATTAAATTCAGTGAGTTGAAACATAACGAGAGGGAATATCAGCATTATTCGATAGAGAAAATTGATTAAGTTCATGAGGGGAAGCCAGGTGTTATGAGATATAGCTTCAAAAATGGGAGAAGTACCAGGTTATGAAACAAGGAGAGAAACAGGGAGGGACAATTATTGAGCAGTTTGTTATGAGTCAAACTTCATGGTTTTTACAACTACAGGAAACGACACACAACCTTGTTGTTAGGAAGTTGCTTCTCTGGGAAAAAAAAAAGACACTTGCCAACTTTATGGCTGTTAAATGTAATCTTGTTAATACTCTCAGCCACTATATAAATGTGTGAAGGGTTAGGGTTAGGGTTAACCTAACCCTTCTATCGCAAAGCTCACATTGAAGGTACTACAGAGGCATTTTGAATGTCAAATTTCAATTCGATGTAGCTTTATCACAAAAAAACCCAATCTTGTATCACTTCATTCACTGGGTAAATATGTGCTGTTGGCCTACATTTCAGAGGCCTCTCTCACCCATACCCTTGAATCTGAAACCTCTCCCTGTAAGCTTTTGTTGTGAGACGCCTGAAAGCGTCTTTCTGCCATACAATAGTCTTTGTACCCCTGATATGACATGACCTATCTTCACGCTGAGCTCAGGGCCTGAAGCATATTGTAATATGCTTATCCAGTAGACATTGAAATACATGAGTGGGTTGCAGATTCCTTTTGTAATCCAAGCCAGGGGCCCTATTCCTTTTTACTATTCTTCTCTTTGCTCCCAGTTATTGTTAGTCCTCAAACCAAGTGGATTGGATTTATTGTTGCTGGTGGTGTAACTATTAGAATGCACAATGAGCTAATATATATATATATATATATATATATATATATATATATATATATATATATATATATGTATATATATATATATATATATATATATGTATATGTGTATATGTATATATGTGTATATGTATATATGTATATATGTATATATGTATATGTATATGTATATATGTATATGTATATATATATGTATGTATGTATATATATATGTATATGTATATATGTATATATATATGTATATGTATATATATGTATGTATATATATGTATGTATATGTATGTATATATATGTGTATATGTATATATATGTATATGTATATATGTGTGTGTGTATATATGTGTGTGTATATATATGTATATATATGTATATATATGTATATATGTATATATGTGTATATATATGTATATATATGTATATATATGTGTATATATATGTGTATATATGTGTATATGTGTATATATGTGTATATATATATGTGTATATATATGTGTGTATATATGTATATATGTATGTATATATGTATATGTGTGTATATATATGTATGTGTGTGTATATATGTATGTATATATGTGTGTGTATATATGTGTGTATATAGATAGATAGAGATGTATATATATCTTTATATAAATGTATAGTATATATGTATATGTGTCTATGTGTATATATACACACATATACACATACACACATATATATATACACACACATATGTATGATATACATATATCATGTTAGGGCTGCAAATTTAACTCATTAAAAATTTGTTGAAATCGCAATTTAGCATGCTTTAATTTTCTAATCACAGGAAGGTGCAATATTTTGGGAAAATTGTGTGTCAAATATCCTCTTCAGTTAAATATTGCAGCTCTGCAGAGATGTCTCGACCACACATCATATTGTACTGATTGGAGAAAGCTTTTGTACCTGCTGACTGTTACTGTTAGTTTATCCAAACTGCCGCGACTCACTAACCTTTTTGTCACAAACTATGACCAATGCAGCAATGGGAATTTCCCCTCAAAACAATGTCCTTTAAGTTTTCCCTGAGAAGTAGCTTAAAAACTGAAAAGAAAGGGAAACAGATGTTAGTATAGAAGTTTTGTTAAACCAGTTTCCCGCTGTTTTGTGACTCAGGAAATATGCAGCGTAGCCGTCAGTTCACCCAGTGTCCTTTTAGGATTAAATCTTGTAAACAGCTTGATTCGATTGTTCTATTCAGACAGTAAATATATCATCTGATGATAAAAATGTCTCTTCTCTCTTCCAGTAAATATTATTTCAGAGGGTTTTCTGTTTTTGCAACATCTATAGGCACAAGAGTTAAATCAAAGATGGAAGATTGCTCAATAATTTCTTGTCATTCATTTAGGGATTATTGTCCATTTTTGGTTTAGCAAGACCAAAATACACTAAATATTAAATATTTTGATATGACTGCGGTCTGGAACAGCACAAGAATGCTAAATATAAATGGAAGACAAAATACGTAAATTTACTCTACTTTTTTACTAGCAGAGAAAAACCTGGACACTACAGCATTTAAATGAATTTATTTGGGATGGTTGTCATAGCACTATAAACACATTGACACCTTTTGGAACATGGGAGATGTTATAATCTTGATTGCTGCAGGATTCTTGTTGCAAATATCTTGCTGAGAAGCATCCGTCCTAATAGAGACTTCGTGTGAATAATGCTTGTTAGAGTTCTCCACCTGTTGCTCCGCTGTGACAGTCAGCAGCTACTCAACACACTCTCTGAGGGGCTCCTAATTATGACAAGAGAGGAACTGGTGCAAATTATGCTCCAATTACTATTCCTGAGAGCTCCAATTTTCAGCAGCATAAATTAGCCATCCATTCTTGCTAAATACAGGCAACTAAATTGGCTCTGTTGTACCAGAGAAACAAAATCGCTTCATTCCCACATTTTCCAACCATTCATTTAGCGTATTTGTGAACAGTGTTAAAACATTGAACAGGAGATTCTGTATTTCAATTGATCATCTTTAATAAGTGGCACTTGTTTTCGGATTTACAGAGAAAAAGAACATAATCTGAAATAATTCCTGAAAAGAAAATAATATTTAAAAAAAAAATTTGTATTCACATTATTACTTTTAATTTCAGCTGTTCGTTGTGATCTCACAGAGGTTGACTTGACAGTGTTAAATCCATAGTGTAGGGGGTCCTACTTGGATAGGGGCGCTGCTCCTGTCGCTGGTGGTACAGTGTGGCATCCAACTACTAAACTCTGATCCCCAGTTTCATTCCAGTGGCGTTGGCTACAGGGTTCTGTGTATTTGGTCACATGGAAATCAACAGTTCCCAAGAGTCTCTGCTTTTACATCCACCTAGGAAGAGCTTTATACCAGTGACAATGTGAGGAGGGAATGTGTCTGAACATGCTGTGTGTGTTTGAATGGGCTGCTCGTTTGAAGAAAGGGTAATGGTGCCCTCTGTTGTTATTGAAGAGACATTGCAGAGAGAATTTGAGCAAGGGAGATAACTCTCAGGCCACCAGCTGAGAGTCCTGGGAGGAAACGAGGATGTTTGCCTGAGACCCAGCTGGCAACCTCTACAGCTGCTCAACACCAGGATCCTTTCCCTACATTTGTAACCTTCTATTAACAAATAGTTTTTGGCATCCTGAATTTTCAGCTTGTTTTATCTTCTGTGATTGAGTTGGTTTGTTCTATTCTTGCACCGTGTCCTGCATGTCTGTCCATCCTGGGAGGACCCCACCAATTTGACTCTATCAGAGGTTTCTGCCTGTTTTTTTTGTTTTTAGGAAGTTTTTCTCACCCTTATGGAATGGTAGAAGCTGTTGTATTGTGTCGGAATTGAAAAGCCTCTTGAGGCAAATTCTGATTTGTGATTTTGGGCTTTATAAATAAAATTTGATTGATTGAGCAGGCACTGTTGACAATCAAAGTCTGTAAGGTTTTAATCACATCTGTCACTCAAGACTGGTTGAGAATGTTGTCTAAAGCACACTAGTTACTGTATTCAAGTGAAACTTCAGCTTTTCATTTTGATCTCATCAAGTTAGGCACAAGCACAGGGGAAATTGGAATCAATGGTGGAAAAAGGATTCAAACTTTCTGGTAGCTAATCCACAAACAAATCATATATAAGACCTTGTAGCATTGTTGTAGTCATCGTGGCATGCTGGTTTGTATGAGGCAGTTACAGTTAATAGAAGACACGGATGATAGCCGAGTCACTGCTGCTTTTGAGACCCATGCGCCAAGGTTTTTCTCACATTGAAAGGCAGACGGCTTGCAGAGCATTTTATTGTTGATATTAGAGCAATGCACAAAACCACAGGCAGTCACATAAAAACAAGTCTTTAAGAGTCTCTCTTGAAGTGATTAAACAGGATGCTATGCTGCTTTCATTTAGAAAAAATACACCCAATCTGTCTATACAGAGTAGTTGTTGGTCATACTGAACAGAAATGTACATTTAGGTTCCAGATTTCTCACCGGGGGAGCCTCATATATTCCTAGTTCATCAGTTGTCTAATTATGCCACTATACACAGTTTAGGGCACAAAGGAATATTACAAAAGCCAAATTTGGACTTAAATTATTGTAAAAAACAAAACAAAACAGAACAACCTACCAGAGACATTTAGCTAAAAATAATCTCAAACTCCGATCATAGGTTATCATTTTATTTTGCCAGGAACCGAATAAAGAAGGGAGTGTATAGATTTGAGATCCACCATCATAATATTAATAATTTAATGTCAGTCATCCAGTCTGTATCCAGCAAGAGCAACTTGCTTTTTTTTCCTTATTAGCTCAAAGAAAATTTAACCTAAATCCTGTTTTTTTCCCGTGGATGGTGCAATCTGAATCCATGAGCTATGGAAGTGAAAACTTTTTAAAACATGCGACGATACAAGTTGTCCTAGGTTCATTTTCCAAGATTTTTAAAAGCTCACTGCATACGAGTTGATGTCTGTTGTAAGCTTTTGCTCATAAATTCACTAATGTGTCCTCTGGGTGGAGCCATGTAGTTACAGATCAGGTCATCAGCTCAAGCCATGAAGGTACCTTCTTCAGTCACTCAAAACAAAAGATAGTGTCTCACAAACGACATTAATATACTTTTATGTTTTATATTGATTATTTAAAATTATGATTTTTGCTGGTTTAGCTGCTTCTGCCTTGAGTATCGGCACAAATGGTTTGTGTTTACTTTCACTAATGATAGAAGTGCATCAATGAGGTCTCTTGTTTACAAGAGTAGATGCAAAAAGCAAAGGCTTTGGGCCAGATAATATCAAGCTTGATTAAGAGTTTTTTTCTATTGTTATGAAATGATAGAATGTGATATTATGACTACGTGGATAACTTGTTGTAATGGTTGTATAAAAGACTGCACACTAAACTCAACTAAACTAAACACTGTTGGTTACATTTGCTATTACCTGTATAGGGTCATTCTGAGTATGTATCTGTCTTGATACTATAAGAATAGTGGCTCAGTATGGGTAATGCAAAACAAGTCATATACTTTCTGTATTGAAAAGGTCAAGTCTGGTTTCTTACCACAGCAAAGGAAATTCCTTGTCTTTTGATAAATATTTGACATCACATGCTTAAACTGCGGTTTGTTTTCAGAGGCATTAACTAGCTTGATCATAAGTGTATGTATGGACATTCTCTAGGCAGTTAAGTGTACACTATAAGTGGTGGATTTTTGTGGTATATGAGACAATATGTAAAAGCCGCATCAAAGACGTGCACATTTGAAAGGATTTTTGTCTATAGATCTCTGTTTTTTGTTCTGGCTTGTTTGTTGTGTGCAGATATTTTTTTCCCTGCTATCTGTTAAAAGAGGCCAAAAGCATATGAAACGTTTCAAAACTGTCTGCTTCATTGATGATTACTCACTGGAAGTATTTGGTCATAACTCTGTCTAAGTTCTGCAGGACAAAGATGATTAGGTCATTGTTATGCCTTTTTTCTCTCCATCTGCAAGGCGAGGGAATCTCAGATATCACTGTCCTGTTCAAAAACAAGTATTTAGATTTATGTGCTTGTTGATACTGAGTTGTTATAATTCTTAATAAAATAAAGAAAGAACATATTTTATGTCCATCAGATGTTCTTCTCTTTCTGACAGTATCAAAATTTCAAGTCGTGAAGCAGTTGCATCATTTAATACATTTTTTTAATGTAGTGGATTTCAGTATCACGTCATCATACAACTGCAGTGGAAGAACTGAAATGACATGATATCATTTGTTATTGCTTCCTGTGAGTATAAAGCTTTGTTTGGGAAAGTGAAGGACATGTTCGCGCTGATGAAATAGAAGCTTCCCTGTGTTAACAACTGTTCATTTTTATATCTACAATATATGAGATTATCTCCATAACATTTGTGACCAAGTTGGGTACTTTTTCCTTTCTGTTACTTCTTCTCTGTTCTGTTCCAGATGTGTCCACTTGTGAGTGTTGAGCTTTTTGGGGGTTTATATTCCGACAAGTATTCCCTGAGCCCACTTCTGCTCCATGGGAGACTGTAGCGTGTTGCAGGTACTCTGCTTCAGTGGCTCGGCAAGTCTTGCTTGAGTCTCTTTATAGACTGGTTACACAGTACCTGAATGTATTTCAGCTGTCTCACAGCAGTACAAACTCCCTTTGAATTAACATCTGTCAATGGAAAGTTGATTAAAGTGTAAACTTTGAACATACTAAAAAAATAAAATGAATAAATAAACACATTAGTAAAATACCTCCTAAAGCATATATTTTTTGGATGAACACCAAAGTGTCTCAAGATCTCTTCTAGCTTTCACTAAAGTGAAATGAAAGTAAAGTGAATGAAAAAGGAAACTGTTAAATCAAATTTGACAGACTTTACTCACTTCTGGTACATTACTGGGTGTAAAAAAAAAAACACCTTAATCGACTGCTTTATAAAGATATTCTGATACAGATTACATGACAAATGACAAATATCTAAGCTGATAATCAGTCTCTGTCCCTACTTAGCACCAGTTTCGAATCATTTATGATTTTCTGCTATGCTTGTTCCAGCTGATGCTCTCTCGCTCGCTGTCTCTGGGGACACAGGCTTCAGGAAAGGTTTAGACTCTCTCTGAATCAGATGATGCTGTGTAGTGTCACAAGTAGCCTGTGATAGATCATGGCACAGTTGTCCTCAGTCTGTTCTTTTCTGTCTTTGACTAAGTAAATATTTCCCTCTGTACTCAGTCATTTATGAAAGCTCCTTTGCGCAATAATTCCAGATGCACATCTGTCCATCAGCCTTGGCTCTTACTCTCTGTATATGTGTGTGCACATGTGCCTTTCTCATTGGTGTCTATCGCTTCTTCCGGTAAAAGTATGATTTCGTCAGTAATCATGTAGAGTCCTTGTCTCATGTTCTCGCTGGATCACAGCAGGCTGTTGCGCTGTCAGATGGTGTTGATCTGCCCCCTCTTTTATTTATTTATTTACTTTATCATAAACAGATGGCAATTCCACAATGAGTTATTATATTATAATGGATAAGATTCAATTCATGTCACTCAGTCAACTGCGGTAGATCTTTCATGTTGTTTATACTCTCACCCGTCTACTGAATTGACATGAATTACAAAGTGGCTGTGGCCAGAGCTCTAACTGAGCAGCTATGCTTTTTAGTGATATTTCTCAATGAGCTTGGATAATTATTTCAATCTGACAGTAAGAGTGTTTGGCTGTCCAATAGGTGTCAGGATAATGCAGATACAGCCTCAATGAAGAATTGACTGTAAACTCTAAATAATATAAAATAAAGCCTCATGATTGTATACTTGTTAAGAGAAAATCGTATAGCTGTTGAAGTCATTTGCTGAGCTGTTATGGTATATCAGTGTACAACTGAGCTTTTTATATCCTTCAGTGGAGATGGGTTTGTATGAGGAGATATGTTATTTATCATCCTCTTTGAAGTAGGAAACACATGTGGAGTCCGCTGGTGTTAGTCAACTGCTTCCTGTGTGGGATTTAGTCTAACAGTTTGCATAGTAGCAGCCTACGCACGTTTTCCTGGTTCAGCCCGTAGCCTTTCTATCTGCACCATCTTTTACACATGTGTGTACTTTGAATAATAGAACAGTGACACACTCTTTGATGTGTACCCGTTTTACGCCAACACATCAGATGAAACATTAAATAATGGTGACGAGGTCAAAGTGGTGATTTTTCACCTAATTTGTGGGTGCTTACAAACAGATTGGTGTAGACATCATTTAGCATTTTTCAATCATTCATTCTGCCGTAATGTAATTATAGAGGTCAACAAGCAATTTCAGGAATTCAGGTAAACAAAGTTATCATAAACACTTGGTTACAGATCATTACTTGATACTTTTTGTTCCCTGGTGCTGTACCAGCAGGTTTTTTTCTACAGTTGTTTTTAATTTGTGCCTGTTGGAAGAGCTGATGTTGTGTTGTTTCTTCAACAAGTAATAACCATTATCAGTTGGACTGAGGACAGGCAACAGTCTCAGCCAGTCCGCAATGGTCTGGTTTGGCCACAAGATATCTTTAGTTTATGATAATTGCCCTTATGTTGTGAGTCCCACACTATTCACCCATTATGTTTGCTGTTTAAACTTTCAAAAACCTTTAATTAAAAAGTCACCCCTCACTCTATCAAAACCATAAACCAGGACAAAACTGCTGCAGGTTTATGGGTTTAGTGCTGGATGTTCTGTATCCAAAAAAAACCACCCGTAACACACGTTGGACATATAGAGCCCTTCACCCATAGCCAACTCTCATTTGGGTGGACCAGTGGAGGCCAAAGTCTGGTTCTGATTTGCTATTACGTAAGTGCTTTAAGAAGGAAAATAAAATAACAAACAAGAACATGATTCCAAAAATGTTGCGTGTAGACATTTGCATCTAGCTGCCTGTTAAACCCCCCAAACAATCCAACTGTGGCACAATTAGTCAGAGGTGAACGGGTTTAGATGAAGGGTTAAGGGGGAGCTGGTTAAAATTAGCACCCATAACAGTTCCCCTACAATGGAGAGGAGCCCCTTAAATGATGGAAAAACAATGTACCTGAACCCCACAGCAGGAAATCAGGGCATTTTTTCAGAGAGATGGACACAAACTGGTGAAGATGGGGTGAGAAGTGGTAAGTGAAATTGGATTTGAGGTTTTCAGGCTCACCCTATAAAGAATATGCCAGTCACAACTGAGGGGCCCAAGGCGTGTGATTATTAATTACTGATGGCTTCCCAGCCTTTGAAAATCAGGGGGCCGCAGACATCAGATGTGTGGAAGAGGCATAGGAGCGAAAGGCCTGTCATTACCATCACAGAAACAATGCTCGAATTTGGCTGTCATGCATTTTTGCCTAATTGACTGTTTTGATGCAGTTTTTTTTCTCCATTTTGTTTTTGAGGGGGCACCGATGCCCCCCACTCCGCAGTCTTGATGAGGAGAACTTGGTGGGCTTTCAGCCTCACCCAGCAAGAACCTTCCGGAGATTCTTTGATGGCAAGAAAAGCCACTGGAGACCTCAGGGGCCTCATTGGCCTCCATTTATGTATCGGCACCATAACACTCACATTTCTGATTCCTGACAAGAAATGAGTGAGGAGGAAAAGTAGAGTATGAAAGGCAATACAGTGTGTGTAAGTGAACATATGTGCTATATGGAGTGTGTGTGTGTTTGCATAGTAGATCTTTTTGTGTATGTGAGGCTGCAATGAAAGGGGGAGGCCAGAGACCCACAAACCACATAAGGGGTCTCCTCATTTGCATAATTAACTGTTGACACTAACTGTGCTTAATGAAGGCCTATTGAAGTCATTGACCCTTTTACATAGCCAGCCCCTGGGAATGAGACAGAGGCTCCTCCAGCAAAGGTTAAAACAATGTGTCTGGTTAACTTCTGACAAACGCGCCGAAACGCCCCAAAGTCCCAAAGATTCATGTTCAATCTAAGGGGTTATGACCTCTGATTTCCCAGAGACGACCGCATCCTTGACTGGGATTTCTTTTTATATTACAAATTTGCTTTATCACACCATTTCTTCTGTTGCAAATTAGCAAATGTTGTGTAACAGTATCACATTTTCTGTTGTTGCACTGAAAAAATAGATTTTCCCACAGCCTGTAAACCATTTATTTTGTTCTCCTATCTTTTATTTTGTGTGTGTCTTGTTGATTCGTACAATTAAAAGCACACAGCATGGAATAGCTGTTTAATGTGAAAAGCATTACATGTGAAATCATACCAAGTTGCTTTTCAAACGACAGTGATTGTCTTCCACATATACTTTTATGCAAAATGCATGTAGGTCAGACACCCTCCATAAATAAATTGCGCCACTGGGAGTAGTATTGATATTATTCCAGATAGTGCGCTGCATATGGGTGTTAGTGTAATTCCATTATGAGAGAGAGGTGGTACCAGCCACTCTTTCCCCATTAAAACATGAAAAGAAATCCCATGAAAGCCAACTATGTGTACTCTGGAGGTGTAAAGTAGATGGTTTTATTGTTGTGAAAAACACTTAAAATACTGAGAGACCATTTTGCATGCCTATAGGTAAAATCCCTTGATGCAGTCTTGCAAATAGGCCTGTCACTGGCACTTCTGTTAGAGCCAACTGAGAAATAGTCACGCCAAAATGATCAGCTGATGTGAAGTGATTGCAGATAATGGAGAAATGCATTTTTAATGACTATATAAGGTAATGGAGAGGCAGATGAAATAGAGGGCTGTTGTGTGTGTTTCTGTTTTGTAGCGGGCACACCGCAACTTTCCTGATTACAACATGTCACACACAGTTAAGCCACTGACAGAGATCATCTGTTTCATTTGTTTTATCTGTGTACTTACGACATTTATGCCAATCATATGGTATTCGTTTGTAATTTGGCAGTTGCCATCATGGCCTTTTGAACCAGAGAACTCTTTTTGCAGGAGACGGTGGAGCAGGTGAAAAGCAATGAAAAATACATAAATTTTTATCTGAAATAATCGGAAAAGAATATGTGATGTTTCGGGGGGGGGTGTTATTGATGATGTTATGATGCCTTGCCTCCACATTTCATTTATACAGCATCTTAGGCCTCCGAAACAGATGGGTGACGTGTAAATTCCAGGGCATCTGTGTTTTGAGGGAGTTGCTTCTCTGTTCTGGAGGCCCCTTTCACACAGACATCAATGTAGGGCTGTTAATACCTCTGTTGGTGGATCAGAATCGCAACAATCTGTTCCCCCATTCTGACTCTGTGTACATTTGTACAGACGGTTAGAGTAATATGTCAAAGGGGCTTTAGAAGTCTTTTTTTTTTTTTTTGGAGCTTAAAAGTCACATTGGTCTCTATAAATTTAGCCATTGTCGTTTGTCTAATTACACAGAAGATAACAAGTCAATGTTTTTATTGATCTGATTGCATATTTGAGTAAGCATGGGGAGACAAAGGCCATCCTTTACAAGAACATGTCAAGCATCACAGCTCTTGTAATCGGCACATTTCCAGGATCCTTGATGTGTTATGACTAATTTCTGCTTACGCTGCTGAAACCACTTGGTACTCCCTTAGTATCTTACATTACTCAAGGGTCTGGACACTTCCTGAAAATGTCCCCCTGTTCTCATCTTGACATCACTGTTAATGGTTCACTTCTATTAATGGTTTTTCCATTTTGTTGGTCTTAAAAGCCTCGGGAGGCCTATCTTTACCATCCCAGTTCAGGGTTTGGACAGAGGACCATGGAGAGATTTTTCGTTCCACATCTATAGTTTGTCATTGACAGCCAAAATTTCTTTTCTTTTTTCCTCCCTCTTAATCCGTACACATTGACGTGTTCAACAGGGCCATCGGGAATGTTGATGATCGTTGTGGACCGGCTGTGTTTGTACGACAGGATGTGAGGAGTAGTTCACTCCATTATAGAATCCAATATTAACCATATGCTGTTAGAATCTATTTGCATTGAAAAAGCTTTTTTCGTTTGTGAGCCCCACTCATCAACCTAATTCTTGGCTACCGCACAATGTATAAAAACAGATTTATTGTTCGGTTAGTCCCCATCAGGTCTTTTTTTTTGTCTCAGAGGGGCCTAGCAATAGTTGATGGGGAGGGGTCTTTCACTTTTAATGACAACGTTCTTAAGCTCGAAACTTTCCCACACTTGTTCCAGGGAGAACAGGGGCCCAAAGATTTGTTTTTATCAAAAATTTAGTTTGTCATCGATAGATGCCATATGAAAATGCATTATAACTGATGTAAGTGGGACAAGTATCCACCCCATCCACCCTTTTAATGTCTATGAGATGGGGCGCCCCCCACCCCCCTTGGTTCTCGCACACTGGTTTCAGGGCCTTCAAAAGGGGGCCCCTCAAGCTTTGATCCTCTATATGGGTGTGGAAAAACATCTTTTTACCCTACACTGTGCCCAGGAAACCAAAGTTTTTGCCGCCGCTGTATGCTAATGCAGCCAACCTAATCACCCTTCCCAATTACAAGATTTATATACCGTAATGGCGCCCAGTGGTACCCCTTCACCCCTCAATTCTGTGGCCCCATATCTACCCTCCGGATGTCCCATGGAGCAAAGGTGTCTTCTGTCTGTGAATGCAGCTGCCATGCCACCACCTCAGCCTCCTGCTTTCTTTTACAAAAAGAGGGCAACATGAAAACAGTCCTGTGGGTGGGCCCCTTAATGCTGGCCCCGTCATTCTCTACCTAATGTACTTTTCCAGAAACACACAGTGGCTGCAAGGTAGGCTCCAGACAGATAAATGTGTCAGGGGGGGAGAGAGATGTGGCCCCTCAGTCTAGTGGACCTGCTGCTTGGAATAAAATCCTTTACATTTTTTTAACATCACCCTGCTGAATGTGCCCAATTTGAACTAGCTAGTAGGGGCAAAGTGGCCAAAGCTAGCGACTGCCATGGCTCACACTGGTATTGATCCCAATCCTCTGATATATTTTATTTTAGTAATGCATACAAAAGACTGGCACTCCCAGAATACAGTTAGTCATGAAATATATTGTGGGCAGAGAACAATTTAGCAATTTGCCCACAATATATTTCATGACTTTCTTCTGAGTGTGCCAGAGCTTTTTGTGTGCTTGTTTTGACTGCTTCTTCCATGAACCCAGTATTTACATTTTTTCATGTAGAGAACTGTTTCATTTTTTTATTGTTAAAACAAATAACACATGATAAATTAATGATATTAGAGGTGTTGTTTTATTGATCTGTTGCATCGGTTTCCTTTCGGGAAAACCCAGCATATTTGATAAAGTGGTATTTACTGCAAATTCTTCAGCCATGTGCAGCACTTGGGGACCCACTCCAGCTCTTTCAACCAGTGCCTTGGTCACAACTTCCTAATGTAAATGTCTTGATGGTGGGAAAATTGAGAAAAACCCACACAGACGTGGAGAATGTGCCAACTAAGGAACAAAGATCTAAACACATGATTAAAGCAAGCTTCTGTGCTTCATTTTCCCAAACCAAATAGGCTATAATGTTTCACTTCACACATCGGGTTACTATAAATTTGGTGGTTGTGCATGCTTTTAATTTGATAGAATATACAGCTTCACACTGAGAAGACCTCCAATGAGCAGGCATCTGACCCAAGACCCTCTAGCTGTGAGGCAACAGTGTGAACCACTTAGTCACCTTGTCGCCACTTTATTTATACAAGCTCTTTCCACTAACGTGGATCAGTTCATTTAGAGATTTGTTCTGTGCAGGTTAGAGAACCTGTAACCATTTTATTAAGCAAAACACTAAAGTGTCTCTTTATTTTTTTCAAGAAGTACATCCACATAAAGAGGCCCTGACCAGCTGTGAATGTGGTCTTAGTGATGGGATCTTGATGACCGCTTGTGCTGCTACCTCTGTCATAATTTGTTATCATCAGACATCAAGAGAGCTAATGCCAAGAAAAATCATATTTGTAATATTCTGTCGGGGTGCTAGCTAGTTCTAATATATTCTGCATTATAGTAATTTTTTAATACTCTGATAAAGTTTTACTTTTAAAGGAATGTTGTCCATGAACTAATAGGGATAACCTGTGGCCACGGCCATGCTTGGATATGCAGTCGTAAAAGAAATTAATTCATGGTATTGTTCAGACAATATAAAGGTCAAAGCCCCCTGAATGTGGCACTTTGTGTACTTGGTTTTTGTTTGTCTGTGTATGTATGTGAGCCATAGCAGCAGACACTTACTGCCACATCCAGATGGTGCTGGAAACAAACAGGGCCACGCTGTAGGACCCCTCAATAGGACCGTCTAGACTGGTCTCTTACCAGACAGATACAGCCTCCCATCAAATTAGCGTTTGTCAGATTTATGGTAATGGTCCGCAACAGTCTTCCTGTCAGTGACATCAAGATTTACAGCACTGACACCCCCCCCACTCCACCACCCCCCCCCCCCCGCCACACACATGCACATGTACACCATCCTCGTTCTGAGCACTTCCTTTTTGTCCACTCTCTCCTACAAATGCACCCTGCTCGAGTCTCTTTCTCCATCCTTATCCCCATCTCATTGCTACTGAACAACTCTTATACAGACCTTGTCTATAGTTGGACGCAGAAGTTGTGGAAGTGTTTGTGTGTGTACAGCAGGAAGGCTGAAACCATGAACTCCCCCAGCCTCCACTGAAAGCATCACAACCCTAGTAGAAAAATAGACCCGCTCGGGGTGGCAAAACCACCCAAGCCCCCTCTACCTCCTCAACAATGGGTTGTGTCAGGGTTTCCTGTTAATCCTCTGTGATGACGCTTGAGTGTTTTGGGGGTTGAAGGGTTGGGTAAGGAGGCTTGGGGGTTTAGGGAGGGTGTTAGGTCTTTGCAGTTTGGGGCGACACAGAGTTGTATAGATTTTACGGAATGAGGAGCTGAGGGAAGAAGGGATACTTAATTGGCGGTGGAGTGTGAGGACAGAGCGATAACCCTATGTATGTGGATTAGTATCGCCCTCTCTTTCATGTCAGCGTTTTTGGGTGGTAACCCGATCTTCAGGCCCGAGCACTAGCAAGCCCAGTAGGAAAGGCTCCCTGACAGACATCTCGTCCATTCTCAGCCCAAATGTTTTTCCAAGGTTACTCCTCCGCCTTTGATCTGGCCTCCCCCTCAGTCACGCAGGGTCACAAGCTACCATGTCAGTCCATAGAGTAGAAGGACAACACTGGCCCACTGAAAAGCGGAAGAGAAGAAGAGAGCAGGGGTGCCTCTCAAGTCTGTTGTTTAAAAAAAAAAAAAAAAAAATCTTGTGCCACAGTCCCTTCTTGTCCCAACTGTAGTTTCTGTCATGCCTAAAAGTGGACTTCACTCTCCAGACAGTCATTTGGTTACATCATCTCATTAAGTCAGATGATTCTCCACCCTGCAACTTTACTTTCTGGTACTGTACTGATCTTCTGTTCTGTATTTGGATTCTGATTCAGATATTGGTTCTGTATTATTCACTGCAATGTAACATTCTCATAATAAACCAGTATTTTGTTTTTCTCACAGTCTTCATATCCCTCTTTTTTTTGTATAATAACTTGCTCAATAGTGAAATATATGTTACAAGTTGGGCAATTACTATTTTGGCTTCCAATTATGGAACTTAAAGTTAATTGAGTTGCTACTATTATCAGAACATCCCATTTAAGATTGGTATTCTTGCTTTGTCTTGTTATAAATCCAGTGAATGGGTAAGACAAAATGTGTTTGCATATGATTTAACGTCTCAGTTTTAAAAATTAGTACACATGTAATTTTCATATAATATAGTGGATATATGCAGTTGATACTGTTTTAGAGTTAATTTTGTTTTTTTTAACCAGGTCCCTTTTAAAAAAAATCTAAATTATTCTTACAGGATGCAAATTCAATTAACTGAGTTACTGCAATGCAATGCAATGCTCTTATTACTGTACAGTGTTTTCCAGCAGAAAGCTGGGGGGCGCTCTTACTTCACTCTATGGCTTACAAAGTGTGTGTGCATGTGTGTGTTCTCGTTTCCTTGTCCAGACACCTTAACGTCAGGGCAATAGTGTTCAGGCTCTGAAATGAAGGCCAGACAGACAGAAGTGGGGTGAATGAATTGGGTAGCGGGGTGATAGAGAGAGAGAGAGAGAGAGAGAGAGAGAGAGAGAGAGAGAGAGAGAGGATGCTGCTTCAGAATAAGGGGATGATGTGCCTGCAAAACGGTGACAAGAAAATCAGCTTTAAAACAGGGCCTCCCCGTATACACACAGACACACAGGCATAATAGGTTGTGGGTTGTTTTGTCAACTTAAGTAAGACACGGTCTACTTCACCAGACGGGATATTGAACTGGTGCAGACAGGGTCATCTTATTATCGCTGTATGTCTGTCATTTCAGTCCAGTAGGTCTGTGAGGTATCGTGTTCTAAGCTACTGAAGTAAACAGTGGACATTTTCAACATTCACTGCATCATTCCACACAACTGGATGTGCATCATCAAGGCATGGAATGGGAGTGACATGCATCCCCAAAGGTTCTGTAGTGTATGTGTGCATGTGTGTAGGTGTCTGTGTTTGTACAGGGATCTATTTCTGATGCGGTGGTAATGACTGGCACCTGTTTAGTGTCCTTAGTTGGCCATCATTTTTGAAGTGCAGTAAATCTTGTGTTTCATCACTTGCGGCTACAGTCAAGAGCGTCTTGCAGCACTTGCTGCCAAATCCACGGTTTGTTTGTTTTATCTTGCAAGTAAAGTTTCAAAAAACAGGTCACTCATGCCTGTAGCGACAAGCATTGTGCCTCCAGTATTGTCTTGTCTGAACCCTAAGGAAGGATAATTTGCTGCCATGAACTGCAAATAGTGGGGGTGGATTTTTTTTTTTCATTGAAACATCAGGAGGACATAACCAACCAGCTGTCTTGGTCTGAAATATATATCATGTTATGAAGCGGATTAAATGTTGGTGGGTGGTTTGGTGAGGCGTGGTGGAGACCCGGGCTTGAAGCTGTCTGTGGTTGGCGCGGTAGCAGCTAAGCATGGGAAGAGTCCAGTGAGCAGCCTTATGTGTCTAGCATGTCTCTCTCACCCCTTAATGAGAATGGCATGCAGTGTGCCCCCCACACCCTCTTCCCTCACTGTACTGAACCACACTGTGTCCCACCGTGCACCCCCCATCCAGCTTCAAAGCGGCAAATAACAACAACAACTGAAGGGGGGAGAAGATGAATGAGGATGAATGAATGTGCCCCTTCCATCCCCCCTTTGCCTGCACACCCCTCCACCCCCCCTGCCCCCAATTCCCCTCTACCCTTCCTTCCATCCCTGACTGACCGTTCTCCTTCATCCCCCTTTTTGCTCCCACCCTGTGCTTTCCCCCAGTTTTGCAGGCCTGTGTTATGACTGTGCACACACTAATCTGTTAGCGCCACTCCTCCGTCAGGACACCCATATAAAGGACTGTCATTTCCAAAGGTCAGGAGTGAGCCCTGCGCACAAGTGTTGTCCCGACACTTGGTCTGGAAAAATAAAAACGGCCTGCTTGCCAGTCCGTGTCCTGTGTCTGACTGTGTCTCTGTCTGTCTTTGGTGGCTGTGATTCCCAGAGGCCAGTGTCTCGGATGTCCTTTCCCTTTTCTCCTCCTCCTCCTCCACCTCCTCCTCTGTCCTTTGCTAGCTTGCTCCACTGGAAATCAAGATACCCAGCATGTGTAAATTGGCAGCCAAGCAGGAAGTCATGGTTTGCTTTTTTGGTGTACCTAGTTATTGGAAAAGATGAGAGGTACATGTGATACAGGAGTTTTAACAGGTGTTATTACACACATTAGCACCATTGCGGGGCTGAGTGCAAACACTTAAGAGTGCGTCAGTGAAATCTATCTTTCAATAGGAAATCCGCCCATGCCACAGACATTTGGAGCAAGGACACAACTATATTGGTCTGTACTTCAGGGGTTGTGTACCGAATGTGTCTGTGCTATTGTGAAAAATAAGAATAATTACTGCAGCCAATTTTCTTGGGCTAAAAGTTAGCAGATTACGATGTACTCTTAAATTTGGGCTAATTCTAAGACCCCTGAAGACATCATGAGACCCTTAACCCCGATGAACCCTAATCTAATAAGGCAGTTTTGCAGGAAGTGAATTTGAAGTGTGAAAAATATGATCTGATGTAAGTTTTTTAACCCACTGAACATCTCCAATATCTATGGCTTCCTTGCCTGTTGGGTCATTTGCGTGTGGATACATGTTCTTCATAAAGATATTGGACTTTTCAAAATAACATCACTAGGGACATTTTTTGACCTTATGACTTTTTTTTTCCACAGCGCCAAAGGCTTTTCTATTGGCTTACTCCACTCTGCAATTATTTTATGTCTGAACTGTTTGATCAAATGCGAGAGCTTGTTCATCTGGAAACATTTCTCTATGATGTCACTGTAACACCTTCTTACTGCCTGTCTGCCTATTACTTCCATCCAACTAGATGCAATATTCATTTGAGTCGATCTTCATCTGAATCATCATGTATGCCTGCCTGGATTTATATCTAAAACAGGCCCAGTTTTTTCCCCCCACATGATATTTAATGAGAAATTAATGAAAATTCCCCAAATCCTCCAATTGCACAATTTTCAGTTATCGGTTAAGAAAAAAAAAGGAATGAAAGTCCCTGATCTGCCTGCAAATGTCAAAGGTCTATGCTCCTCTCACTCATGTGAATGTGGGGTGAAGATCAGTACTTTTTGTTTGTAATCCTGCGGTAACAGTCAATGAAATAAAAAAAAAACCCTAACCAAAAATAGGCCATCAGTTGTAGAGATGATAATAATAATAATAATAATAATAGTAAGGAAGATGACAATACAATACATGCTAATTTTTCCCAGTGTCATTTATGATCACTTTGGCAATGCTAATGCAGAATGTCATTGTTGAATGGAAAGGTGAATTTAAAATGGCCAGCAGGAACGGTTATAGCCACATGTATCATTTGATGACCCCAGTGTTTAGCTGTTCTTTCCACAACTGAAACCAGGAGAAAACCAGTAAATAGAAAATGGAAGCTTGCTGGTGTGCCTCTATTTGGACCATGCTGTCATGCCCCTGACCATTTTCATGTCCTGTAGTGTCTCAACGGTAGCTCGTGGAGTATGAGAGTGAAATATGAACTAGTCTGCTGCGGCGGTAGCGGCTTCCCTCTAACCCACATTTATTACCTCTAAAAATACAAAGTGGTTTTCTAAAAAGAGCCTGGCTCCGATTATGTCCAACCACATCAGGTACATTTGCAACACTATGGGTTATGACTCATTGGCAGATTAGTTTACGCCAATATTTTTCAACTCCAACTAATGGCTAATCCCTGTGCCTTGAGCATTTTCCACTTCTGTACTGCCCAAATATCCATGGATATGACATCCTCTAACAGTGTGCACATCAACAAATGGTCATTTGAGGTCAGCCTCTGTGTTGGTATTGGTTTGGCTAACTACAGCGTGTAGTACGACTGAACATTTGTTTGAGTAAAAAACCTGGAGAACCATTGTCCTTTTCACACTTGAGAATTGGACCCCCATCCTTTACACAAGGTTAAAATTATTATTAAGTTTGATGTCGAATTAAAGGACTGCAATGACCTTGATACAAGCCAATGGTAGACCTGCAGTAGCATTCTCAGCTTCTTCTGCTTCTGTGTGCTCAAGCTCTGGTCTGCTGCCAGAGGGGCCTCAGTTATGTCACCCATTAAATGTCTTAACGTCTTTTTCAACTTGGTGGCTGGGGGGGGGGGGGAGTTTCTTCCTTCATTTTGTCGTGCTTCTTCTAAAGAGACTTTTCATCTGAAAAATACAGCCTGGCTGTGATATTTATATCCAACAGTGTTTCTCATTTACATAAAGCCTAGCTAATCAGCTTTCTTGACAACAATGAGGTAATGTCTCGACAGATCTATCAGGGAAGCACACTTAAAATATGGCCAATCCTGTTAGAGAAAGCTGACAAATAGAATCTATGGCAGACTTTTTATGGTGAATATTTTGACAATGGGTTACAAGGGTTTATGTTTTCCTCAAGAAAGCCTTTTTAAATCTCAGGTGGGCTGATAGTAGTTTAATACCAGCCTGATACAAAAACCTGATCCCCATCCATTCCACAAGCATTTGTCAAGAGGGTTGGACGGTCATTCCTTTGGTCATATTGTGCAGCTACATGTTTTCTGAATGTGTAATATCCAGAAACCCACAACACAGGGGTGCCTAGTTTGAGTCACTGTGTTACTTCCAACTGGGTTAAACGAGTCACTGTACTAGCGCCTCCTCTGGTTGGTCAGGACTCCTATTCCCAGGGCAAGGGGAACGAGGGGGAATTATCCTCTTACATGCTATGCGAAGACTTCCCACCATCAGGGATCTCTTGTCATGTGTAATGGAGGAAGCATGTTGTGGTCTAATGCCCCTCCCCAGATGCGCAGACGGTGAGGAGGAATGAATTTTATCTATTCTTTTTGGAGCACAAACAAAGTTTTGTTGAGAAAACATAAAGTACAGAGGTGACTGCAAAAAGATAGGATTGAGCAGTTCGCTCATTTAGTAAGTTATTTTACCATATTATCTCTTTAATATAAGATCTGATTGACCCAAGCCTACTCATTCACTCCCACGTCGTATGAACATACTGTGAAACACTCAAACGGCATTTAGGCAACTGTTAACTTTGAATGTTGAATTACATCTCCAGTTTTAATCGCAGCTGTTCGCCTGAATGCCTCCGAGATTTATGGAGGTCGTCATCATGGGACAGTCTCATTTGAGCTCTGACTCAGTGACACAGCACACGGACTCTCAGATCATTGAGAGTGTAGTTGACAGGGGAGGGGCATCTCATGAGGTAAGTAAAGGCCTTCGGACATATTTATTTTTCTCCTGTGAGTCTTTTGACCAAGCTCCCCTCGTCAATCTTGTGCTGTCAAGGAGGGCCAGAGGTGGGAGGTACCATTTCCCTCTCTCACAGTGACCCTGTGTGCATGGAGACCCCAGGGTCAGGCCTTGGATGCTCCTTTAGTATCTGCTGTGAAATCTGCACTGTACATGGTGGTAGGAGTCTGCCTGCTCTCTCTAGCTGTTTGGCGGGAACATTATTTGTCATGTAGGATGTCATGACAGGCTTTTATATATTATTCCATAATCACCCAAATCACGGCACCTTCATGCTTCAGCTCAATCGTATGCTCCCACTTTGGATTGACAGCTGGAGGGTAGATCTCGCCCTCGACAGAAATCTTTACATGTAGCCTCAAGGGGAGTTAGGTGGGGGGTAGAGGCAGCCAAGGAGAGAAGAGAGCAAGAAAAAGAATAGAATGACCTCATCAAACCAAGTTTTTACATGTGTTCTCCCTTCTGACACGTGTGTGTTTCTGATCTTTCTGGAAGAGGAGAATGTTTCCTGTTTGAGCAGACTGGTGGGTTCACGGAGGAGTCGGGGGGTCGGGTTGCTCAGCCGACGTCTGGTTCTGTTGAAGCAGATTCCCCACATCTCCATCAAACAGCAGCTCTGTTTTAGCACGGCACTGAAAACTGACCCTGGTGGTCACTGATGTCTGGGGGTCTACGGAAGACTCGAGGCTACAAGTCTTCTGCAGCGCTCTCGTCTGCTCTCCCGTTCCTCTTCGCTATGAGAGACAAATATTGCTTTTTTGAAATCGATGGGTTCCAGTTGAAGAAAAATGCTTGTTCATAGGGCTCCATGATTCTCATCACAAGTGAGATGCAGCTCAGGTTTTTGACCGTAACTTAATCTTAAACACTTCCCAAAATCGTGAGGAAGTTGATGCACATTTTTGTTTGTCGTCTAATTTGTTAATGTCTTTGTTTTTTGTGTTGTTTTTTTAATGACATGCCCAAACGCACCTGGAGAATGTGTGTGCAGATGTGCTCATGTACACTTGTTTTCCCTCCTGTCAGCCTTTGATTGAACAGAGTCGCAGTGTCTTGAACGGGGTCGTCCCCTGACAAGAGAAGTAAGCAATCTAGTTTTGATCTTCTTCCACCTGAAATGTGATCTAGGAGATGGAAGAGTCGAGAGTGTGTGTCTACCCATGCCTTGTCCAGACTGGTTCCTGTCTTGCTAATAAAAAAGATCTTTCTTTAGTTTTGGATACTGATCTCTACACACAAGTAAAAAAGATCTCATTCACGGTTCACACTGCATTTGCCCCTTAATGTCTCACAGCAGGCCTTCAGTCCCAGGCTGTGATTCATTGAGTGTCAGGTCTGCCTCTGGCTGCCATAAGGGCCCAATCAGACAGGGTCCACACACCAACTGCACCAGACAAAAACAATTTGTGCCAGTGCTTAGTTAGATGCATGCATTTAACTTTTTTTTTTTTCCTTTTTTTGTAGACCTTTACTCTATGTGACATGATTACATTAAATCATACAAGTAAAAACATATTGTGGTTTTGTTCTTTGTCATTGCTCATTCCCTTTTAGTGCTTACTGAAGGAACAGTTTTGGTTCTCTTACATCAGCTGACAAGTGTTCCACGGACCAGGTTTTTAAGATGTAGTGGCTTTTCCTGCTCCATCATATGACGACAGCTGGAGGGCCCACGAGAGTCTTTCTGCAGAGTTGGACAGACTTGAGTGTTTATTCCAGGACTTGCTGTAATTCCAAATGTTGAATTTTAATCACCACCCCATTCCCCCAGATAGATTTTAACTGTTTTCCAGTGCATTCATTGTTTTGCTTGCTTTATTTTCAGTGTTTCCGGGCACTGTGCTGTAAAGGACCCCCACCGCCAAGACCAGAGTATGATGTGGTGTGCATTGGCCTGACAGGTGCTGGAAAGACCAGCCTGCTCTCACGCCTCTGTAGTGAGGGCAGTGACGGAATTGTTCCCACCACAGGTATGTGCACGTAACCCATGGACCTGTGGGAAACGGGGCATTTTCCTGAGTGAAGATGTATGTATCTTAATCGAAGCACTCACCTTCCACAGTTATACATGTACTCCCTTGTGTTCCTTGCAAGTTTTCCAAGCTTCTGAAATGCTCTCATGCTTAGAATCACAGATAAATAATACTATCCAGGTATTACAGATGTCAAATAGGGGGAAAACATGTCTTCAGTATGTCAGTCCAGTGGCCGTGCCAGAAACGCTCTGCTGTATCTCACCAGCCAATACTCCGTTTCTCTCTTCTAGTCTAGTGGGAGACTGGTGTTAAGTATGTCCAGAAGAGGAGGCTTTAGGGTTAGTACATCAGTCTCCTGGTAGTCAACTCTCTGCTTTCCATATACGCAATACAATCCCTCAAGGACACCGACATTCCTCTTCCCTCCCCTGGCTTTGTCAGCAGTCAGCATTGAGCTGTTGCAGTCCCATTTTAGATTTAGTCATTGTGCACTTAGACCAGCAGAGGCATGAAAAAAAACAAGAGTCATTCTCTCAGGTGCTGCTACGCAACCTCCGTGTGTGTCCCGGTGGCATGATGCAGATAAAGGTAGTGAGCACCAGTCTGCGCCTGCCATTAGGCCTTGACAGATCAAATATGTAGATCGCCCACTTAACGGAAAACTATTTTAGTGAACATCGCTGAAATTATTTAATTGAGTTGCTTAAATTAATTTAGCTGTCAGCTGTTTGTCCATCTGCCAACATCTACTGTTCAGGGAAGATCATGAAGTACAATGAAGGGGAAGTCTCCTGCGCCCCCACCCCCACACACGTCCTCCTTCATGATGTTGTAATGTGCAGAGAAACCACATAGCACTTAAGTCACTTGTTTAGAAAGGCATAGGCAGTTGTTTCTCCCATCATCTCTCCTCCTGTTTGTGAATGTTACCAAGAAAAAATGCCCACCAAGACAATTTAGCATAATTTGAACAACATTTCATCTCTCTTCCTTCACTGGATCTCTTTTCTACTTCCCACCGTATGCAACCGCAGATACAAACCACATAATATGTGGTAACATTTTACACATTAACTGTAACTGCATCATAGAACAAAACACTGTTCTGTTTACGTTTTCTTGTTTTTCTGTTTTGCTTTCTCGGACCACACAACGTGTTCTCCTCTTTTGTTTTTACAAAACAAATATGTCATCATTCCTCTTGGTGTTCACCAGCTGGCGGTTCGGAAAAGGTATGCTAAATAAGGAAACTAACTGTTTAAGTGGACTCCAAGGTTACACAGGTTTTCTTGTCATTTTGTCACTATTCAAACACAATCCAGCTGACATTCCTATAAGTACACTGTCATCACGCTTAACATGTGCCGTCACACACAAACACACATAAAATGTCATTAAAATGACAGACTTATTTTTTTCTCCTCAGGTTTCAGCATCAAAGCAGTGCCTTTTCCTAATGCCATCTTGAATGTAAAAGAACTCGGAGGTAAGGAAATTAAGCCCTGCTTTATTGTAAAGCTTGCAGATTTTAATTTGAAGATCCACAATCAAAAATCTGTTTTATGGTAAATAGGAAAATATAGCAATGGCTTTGTCCTCTGGCTCAACACGGAGTTTAGATGGTGGTTCTACTAAAGTCCCACAATAGATTCACTGGATTTCTGAATGTAGTTTTACACTGCAAAACTGCAGAAGCAGTTCAAGGGGGAAAAAAAACTGTATCAAAGTGTCAATGAATTAATGTTAATCTTTTATTATTATGATTTCTAAGGAAAAAAACATGGAGCGTAAGCACTTATTTCAGCTATTAATAATCCCAATTTAATCTTTATAGCAGATTAACTCCAGGTGTCCGGACTCATCATCATAATCACTAACATGACTCATTTCCTGTCCTGATTTTTCTGATTCTCTTTAATGAAAAACACTTAAATGGCTCGGTCAAATGCATGCAACAAGATTTTTTATTTCTTGTTAAATGTTCAACACGAGTACAGGTGGGAGTGTTTATTATGTATCCTCCAAAGTCTAAATAACCCAAATGTGTAGGTTTGCCACGTCAGTTTGTTTTTCCTTTTTCATAACAAAACCTGTCCTCGTATGTCATTTCATCTCATCTATCAAGGTTAACTGCTTACATAAAACTGTAAGCAAAGGATGCAGAAACACTTGCTTTCACCTCCGATAGCACCACGCATTTCGGTCACCGAGTGAAATTTGTGTGCAGACGTCAGACCTGTTAATGTTGTTTGAAGTGGCTGTACAATCTGCGCACTGTTATTCCTGGAAATGCACAGCACTCGTGGAAGCCGTTTAAAAAGCACAGATGAGGGATCTTGAGGTGGGGACACGTAAACAAATGCAACGGGAGGCCTCCAGTCCTTAAAGGGAGTGGTAAAGTAGGGAAATATATCCATGCTCTACCTCTCCCACAAGCTAGAAAATGTATTGTTTTGTTGAAAGTTAGAATAATTTATGTTGTTTTCCACACACTATAGGTACTTGACAGGTGCAGAGCATATTTGTAAGGCTCACCCAACCTAGCCTCCTGAAAAGATCACGCACACACACACACACACACACACACACACACACACACACACACACACACACACACACACACATACACACACACACACACACACACACACACACACACACACACACACACAAAGAGGCACTGGGGGACCACCAACGAAAGTGCTACTTCCAAATTTGGACAGAGCGCATTAGGGGGTTTTCAAAAGAGGTTTTTCTGGATTGGGTCAAAGCCAGTCTGGTGGGACATTATTGTGGTTGGAAAAACACTGGTCCCACGGATGACACGTTTGATTTAGAGAAGTTAGTATAGGCTGAAATCTGTTCTCTTTTTCTGTTTGCCCCCCTGCTTGGACCCTTACTCCCCTGCTCCTTTTCTTGTAAATACAGAGAGCAAAAGAATTTGAGCGATTTATGGTGCCATCCGTTATGGATGAGTTGTACAGGGTAAAAACAAGCACGTTTTTTACGCTTTGACCGACTACCGACTACTTTTTTTTATTTGGGGTGCAGAATGGGATTCAGAGCTGTGTCAGAGGTGAAATGTTGACATGCAACACTTGAGTTTGGCTGAGTGGAAGTGTACTGTTCTGGTTCCAAATGTATATGACGTAAATATCGAGTCTAGAGACCTGATGATATTGTGTAATGTTCTGGTCGTTTACATAAAGAGACTTCAGATCTTTTTCTGATTAACGCAGACATTTTGTGCACCATTTGTAAATTACTCAACACTTTCCTCCCTGTATCATGTTCACCCTTTCCCTATGGTTTTAAAGCAAGCAAACATGCCTACTTTAGTTTCATGTTGTTTTGTATTCCATCAATGATGCAGATAGATTATAGAAGATGTGAGGCACTGACGTCAGTATTTCTGACCCTAAAAAACCCGTTTTACACAATACATTTGTGGCTTGTTCTGCTCACTCAGCCTTGACCAAGGCAAGAGGTGAATTGGGAGACTTGAAGAAGGAAAACACCTCTGTAGTATTTCCTTCCACTTCCACCAGAAGGCTCACTGAGGTATTTTCCCTTACAGTAGGAAATATAAAGCGAAGAACAGGAGGTCTGGAATCAATAATACAAATGCTGAAAAAAATAATAGATATTTGTGTTTATTTGCTCATTTTGATACAGCAGTTACACCACATGAGATCCTTCCACACAGAGGCTCAAGCCTTCATCTTTTTCTAATAAAGGTTCCTACCTGTCCTTGCTGTCTCCATGAGCGAGGAAAGCTGTTTAAGTCAAATTCAGGTATGCGTGCCACTGCATGGATTGTTTGTGTGCACTCTACTGCACTGTAGCGCGTAGAACCAGAAATCTGAACTCGCAGTGCAGTTTCATTAGTTCTGCACACTTTGGTAAAATTTTGCTGTTAAACTGGATAATATTAAGATTGTAAAACAATAACTAAATGGTTTCATGTGTCTTCTTGCTTGTCAGCGAAAATGCTGAGAATATTGATAGATTTGAAATGTCTATTTCCCTACTCACAACATGTAAATATTAAGCAGTATAAAACATACAGTCAAAATTTGTACAGTTCTGCTTTCAGAATAATTATAGGAAAGTAAAGTCTGTTTTCTTCTTCTAAACATATCTTTAATTGTGCTTATTGTCTTATCGGGCTTTGGGGGCTTTCATTTGTCTTTTTCTCTGCACTGCCTTGGCTTTCACCTGCATGTTCATACTTTTGCTGTCTTAGGTGTTGATACAGTTTCGTCGTCATATTAAGTGTCATCAGAAAACAACCTTTTTCTTTTTTGTTACCAACACCTTCAATATCCACTTGTTCGTCATTGCTTCCGCTCAGGTTTGTCACTCTGTGGTCTTCACGCTGGGTAGTCATGTGACCCTACAAACACGCTGCACACATTCAAGTCAGCTGGTGGCTTTAACGTAACTAGTCTCAACACACACATTCACAGGCATGCATGTGCACATTTATTGAAATTAAATGGCAGCTCTGATCTACATCTTATGTGACTGGTCGCTGCAGCATGATGTCTGATTGCATTTATCTGAAAACTGACTCTTGTGTAACTTTTCAGGGGTGAGGTGCTACAAATAGAACACACTATAACCATTCAAATGAATGAGAGTTGTTGCTGCAGCACAGGATTTGGTCTGAAAAAAAGCCTAAACCTGATTATTGCTCAACACATTTCATCTGTGGGCAAGATGGGAAATGAGCTCCAGCCACCAGCCAAATGCTTATAAGTTGTAACAGTGGCTGCTTGATTTCTGACTAAATGATTATTACTCTGTCAGAGGTGCTTGGATGACACTTTTAAAGTTTATATCTCACCTAGTAGTTCTAAGTTCAAGAGAAAGAAGGCACATGGGGAAACAAGCTTGTTTTATGGTAAAAACTTTTGGCACACTGAGAAATCTTGCATACTGCAAAGAGCAGGGAACGTAAAATGGCACTTAGAGTTGGCTCAGGAGCCAGGTCTCTGTCATCAAATTGTCGCAGGATGTTAACCCATAGAAATAGAGATGTCCTGAGTTGATCCTCAAATATGCATCAAGCCAGAGTCTGGCATATTTTAACAGATCAGTAGTGGCAAACCGATCCCAGATTCTAGTTTTCCCCCAGTAAATGTAGTCTACTAAGTCCTGTACACTTCATCCTAGTG
This sequence comes from Aulostomus chinensis, assembly GCF_037954235.1. Classification (NCBI taxonomy): domain Eukaryota; kingdom Metazoa; phylum Chordata; class Actinopteri; order Syngnathiformes; family Aulostomidae; genus Aulostomus; species Aulostomus chinensis. The sequence goes on along the minus strand of NC_141325.1, from coordinate 13,420,815 downwards.
TAGCTCTCTTACAGTGTGAAGTGGTTGGTAAAACACATCGTTATGCTAAACCCCTACTCCATTCCTGCTTATTGGCAAAGAGAAGTAGTGTAGAAAACATTGAGCAAGCAGATTCTCATTTTTAACCTGCATCAACTGTTGCTTTTGCCAGCAGCAGGTCATATCAGCCCTGGCTAATTAACATTCATTTTGAGAGTGACGGGCTGGCTGGCCAAAATTTAATGCGGTTATTGGTCTAGTTTGTCTGCTGTCTGGAGAGTGATGAGTCTTCTCTGTCGGGATTTGAGTCATGTCCAAGTCAGGACCACAGTTAAACTTTCAACCATGTCATATCAATAATTTTAACTGATGAGTTTATAGTTTTCCATCCTCCGTGAACTGATATCAGCGTTTAAATGTAATACTTGTAGTCAGAGTAGAATTGAACAATCATATTTGGGTGGGCTGTCGTCCAGTTATGTCATTTAGAGACCAAAAGAGATTCAAAATATTGGCTGAAATGCAATCTCGCTAGCCTGGTGACACCATCCTTATCTCACAAGCTCAAGAGTGGAGCCTTGCAGCTCCATCTGGAACCCTTCCTATCTGTGTTGTCTAGATTCGCACGATTTTGGCGCTACCCTTTCTCCAGTGTGAAAGTGGAACGCTACACACACGTATCTGAGTTCCAGTTCTACTTTTGCCTCTTAGCTCACTTTTGACATTCAGGGTACATGTGACCTCTGTTTTGATCATGTATAAACAGTTAGTAGGGGCTGCACGGTGGAGCAGTGGTTAGCACTGTCGCCTCACAGCAATAAGGTTCCGGGTTCGAGTCCTGGCACAGGATCTTTCTGTGTGGAGTCTCCATGTGCTCCCTGTGCCTGCGTGGGTTCTCTCTGGTACTCCAGCTTCCTCCCACAGTCCAAAGACATCAAGAGGGGACGAGGCTGATTGATACTCTAAATTGACTGTAGGTGTGACTGAGAGTGTGAATGGTTGTCTGTCTCTATGTGTTGGCCCTGCGATGGACTGGTGACCTGTCCAGGGTGAACCCTGCCTCTCGCCCGTAGCCGCTGGCATAGGCTCCAGCCCCCCCCGCGACCCTTAACAGGAATAAGCGGAAGACAATGGATGGATGGAAACAGTTAGTAGCTGTACAACTAGCTTGATCAGATCAACATTTTGCGGTTTATATTAAGAAACCATGAGTGTTCTGGAAACTCCTGCACTGGTTTTACCCAGCTCCTGATAAGCCAACTCAACTCAACAGGGGCCCAGAACTGTTCCAGTACAGTCATAGATGTTGTGTTTCCACTATCGCTTTAGTTTCCAATCGTAAGTTACATCAGTTTGTAAACTGTAAACATAAATGAAAAAGGACATTTTGGCTATGATATTCACTGACTATACCAGAAGGTATTCATATCTGAGTTGATGACGCTGTCGTTTTGCACCAGAACCTTTCGTTTTTAGAATAGGGAATTTATGAAAAAAACGATTCAGTCACTTCCGTGTACACCGTACTTAAAATCAATATATATTTTCTGCTTCATTGAAGTAATATAAAGACACTTGGTCAAGAACTCTATGTAAGTCAGACTAACAACTATAACTTGCATTGTTGCTAAGCCTGTTAATGCATTTTTAACTCTCTCTGCTTTGAGTGCATTGGCCCGGATTGTCATAAGCTCAAGCTGTCTTTTAAACCAGAGACACAAAGCAGCTTATGTGCAAACCTGATGTATGATGCCTGTAATTATTCAGACTGAGCTATAGGTTTGTTTCACTCATGCATGCACCATTTCGGCTCCTGCTGTCTTCTTTTCATAAAGTTCTCTTTCAAGTTTCAGACTGTTTTCTTTTTTGATTTCCTCTTTATCTTTTCTTCGACCATTCTTTCCAGATTTTGCATTTATTTGTGCTGTCTTTTTGCTGGCTTCAATCAACCCTTTCTCTCTGAAGCTCCCCTTGTATTTTGATTTGATCACATTGTCTGGCCTTGATAAAGCACATGACCTCACTGTTGTTTCCTGACACCACTCATCTGTATTGTCCTTTGATGTGTCTTAGTCACCTAGCAAGTCATGTCAGATATTTGCAGTACACCGATGTCCCCGCAAACATCAGTAAAAGAAGCAACTTGCTTCCTTTTAGTTGATACAGCAAAATATAATTCCTAAATAAACTCAATTTTTCGGTCATGTGGACGTACTTCATGTGTAATAAGAATTCAAACAGTGGAAGCATTTCTTTTGACATAATAGTCGCTGGATGAAAGAACAAAGTGATTAAAACTAAAGTCCATCTGAAGCTGAAGTAAATAGGTCAGTTTGGTTTCCACAGCTGAACAGCAGACCGATTGTAATGTGCACACTTGAAGGAAAACTGTGTGGTCTCATTTTCTTCCCGAGTGCTGTCAGTCAAATGCACAGTGAACAATGGAAAATAAACACTTCAGGCTGCAGCATCACAGTTTATTAGTGCACTTCACTTATGAGAGAACTTCAAAATGTGGCAGTTAAGTGTAAATAGAATTTTTACAATTGCAGAGTGTTATTATAAGTTTGTTTCCATGCACACAATAATTTGATAACTGGTAATAATTTGGTATTGGCAGTAATTAGATTTAATGTGTTTTATATGCGCTATATTGGAAGAAAAAAGTTTTTTTCTGTCAACAGTTGGATTTTTCTCCTTGTCTATGATGTAAAACTAATATTTAGGGTAATTCTTGAAATGTGTTGTCAACATATACCGACAGTATTTCTGTCACTCGTAGTGTGGGAGTGATAAGGGTTGGGTTGGAAAATATCGAAGCTAAACATTTCTGTCCAATTTATAGCTATGGGCCTAAACAGGAGATGTGACAAACTGGAAGCAAACGTTCACAGATTAAAAAAATCACATCAATCTTTATGTATGCAGCGCAAAAAAGAGGAAGTGCATGCAGTTTGTCATGATTTGTTAAAGGCTTTTATTTGATCGGAATATTGAACTACACTGTGTGAATACCAATTGAATCTGGTAACTAAAAAAGAAGTTCAATAATGATCCGTTTGTTAGAGTGTAAGTAAAAGACATTTTTTCTAATGTTTACACCTGAGCCTTACTGCTCCCAGTAATCTGGTTTCATGTCTGCATGTAGCTAGAGTGATATGTAGGTCAAATAATCACGCATTCAGTAGTTTCCTATTGAAAAATCACTATTTATCAAAGCGTAAAACCTGTTCGATAAGGCCACGTTACTTACATGTCACATTATTATGCTCTCATTCTGTAAATTAACAGATGCAATCGTTTGAATCACTTGAGTGATTCTTTTCAAGAAATGTTGCCTCAAAGACCCACACCCTTGGTGAAGCATTTCCATGCTGAAGATGTGTTTGAGTGCACCACTACACTTGCTGTTGCTGTGTGCATGACATTGCCCATCGTGCTGTCTTGAACAGAATGTACTGAGAACAAGAGCTGATTAAAATCACAGCGGTCCGATTCTTCTCACAAGCTGATCAGTCAGTGTGTCTCTAAAACTCTAATTTATACATTTGAGCAGGGATATAGCTGCATGGAACTTGTTCATTCTAAGATGGCAAACATGAACAGATAGTTATTTTATCATGTGGTAGCAAAACGGCAGCAAAACTGGATACACACTGTAAAACAAACCATCTTTGCACTTGAATCAAGTGTAATTAAGGCTTTTTATTTGGGTGACATTTGGAATTGTATGTCTGGCAATTTCAAGTCTGGGCAAACATTTGTTACTCAGTTGGTGCCAGGTATTGGGATTAGGTGGGTAGGGCTCCTTTGGGGACACAGGGAGGATGCTGTGTGTGTGTGTGTGTGTGTGTGTGTGTGTGTGTGTGTGTGTGTGTGTGTGTGTGTGTGTGTGTGTGTGTGTACACGTCTGGACAGTGACATGACGTCAAGTCTAGACAGGCCATTTCACAGTCTGCATTTATGCCACGTGCTGACAGCTGATGAAGAAGTGGTCCAAATAATCACTACTCATTGCTCTCATTCTTTAGTGTTCTACCTGCAGTAAAGAATGTAGGATTTAGACTGCAAGTACAGCGCGTGTTGTATTCATGTAGTGTCATTGTATTGAGACAGACCACACAGTCTCTGTCACTATGCTTTCCAATACCTTGCTCTGCCTGCAATACTCTGGAAATTAGGTGACATATAGAAAGGTATCTGACAATTCCCTATTAATGCGCTTCTAAATGAGAACATGTCGTACCTCAGATTGTTTTGACTTGAGTGATGTGGTTGAATTTGAACATTGTGTAAATTCAGATTTTACACTCTATTTTGGGGTCCATGCTTCATGGACTCCATTACTTCTTATAAATCTGACAAATACAGAGGACAAAAGGGCAAAAAATGAAATGCAACAACATCTCAGAACACTTTATTACATTCAATCAATATTTTGTAAATTGGTTTTAGGTTTTAAAGGACCAGTGTGTGGGATTTAGAGGGCTCGATTGGTAAATATGCAATACAATATTCAAGGGCTGCAATCAACCAAAAAAAAAAAAATGGTGTGTGACTACAGATAACAAACAAGGACTGTTGTTGCCAGCTGATCGTAGTTGTGTGTGCAATGTCCTGTACTGAAAATCCAACCTAAAGGAGAGGTGAAGTCAGGAAGAACAGACACCATGTTAAAAAGATTTCAAATCTAATTCAATAACCAATACAAAATATAAGATTGATTTGAGTCCTGGTGGAGTTAGCTCCTCGTGATTCCCCTTAGTACCTCATTTGTTTGCGCTTCTTTTTGCATGATTTGCCTTCCTGAGTGATAAGAGAAGCGTTGAGATTATATTGACTCACAAAGGAGGTCATGTCTTCAGTATTGTTTTTCTGTTAGCGTGCAAAAAAATGAGCTGATTTTCATCAAATTTGGTGGAGCGCTGCAGGCTGAGCTAAGGAAGAACACCTTTTTGGTCCGAGCTATTTAACAAAACAGATGTTTTTTTTGTTTGTTTGTTTTTTTTCACTGAGGTTGGCTGAGCTCACCTTGGTGGAGATATACTCTCTGAGTGCCCTATAGTAGTCTATGTATTTCTTGAAAATGTCATTAAAAACATGTAAACAGGAAGAAAAATGTATGATAGAAGTCCTCAGCTTTTGACAGAGCGCATAAAAATCATTGCTAAGCCATAGGGCTGTAATCAACCAAAGAAATTCTTGGTCGACTGAAGCCCTCAAATTTCGACTAAAAATCGACTGATTTTATATATGAAAGATATACTGTGTCAACTATCAGCACAAAACCTGTTGAGGAATATTTAGACAATTGTTTTTGTCACGTTATAATAATTGACCGACACTGTCATTTGTCCTGCTCACAGAGCCAGACTGAACAGAGGAGCTCAGCATCGCAGCTGAGACACAAATAGACTTTTAACTTAAAACTTTACTCTTAAACACAAAAGGCAAGTCCACGGTAAGAATTTTTACAACTACAACAAAACAATTATTAGGCTAAACATTGAAATATCAATTATTGATATGTTCATATACTCAAAACTGACGGGGCAACCTAAGGTGGGCAAGTTAGCTTACCGTTTCTAGGTGATACGTCGTCGTGTTTGTCGTGGAGCTGTGATATGCAAACTGTTGTTTGCAAACTTTGCATTCGACTTTTTGTCCATTCTCTATTTTCATGAAATGCTGCCACGCTGCCGATGTCTTTGACATGGTGGACGAGGACTGACTTTAAATGAAACTGTCAAAATTAAATATACATTCATCAAACCACCAGACGTTGGCCCAGTACTCTTCAGTCTGTCTGTCTCTAGCAGGTCGGGCTAATCCAAAATTTCAAAAACAAGGGTGGTGTTCAAAGATAGATTATTATCTGTGAAACAGGGGTGCTTTGGGTACTTTCCTCCTGATGAAATTAACGTGGCAAAAAAATCGACCAATCAGAATTTTGGTCGAGCCAGAACGTATCGACTAATAAATCAACCAGTCGACTGGGAGATTACAGCCCTACAATATTCAGTAGCTATGTTTACATTAATGTATACTTACCAGGTAAGAGTAGCCCTGAATTAGTGTTTTGTTTTTTATTTAGCATGTACTTGTTGAAATGATACTACTTGCAAGTTATTTAAGCTGCACCCTCTCTAAAAAGCTAACGGAGTGTTCTATTTTTAGTTAGCCATTACTTCCACATTCAGCTATTTTTGTTGTTGAATGCCTTCCATGTTATCGCAAATCCAACAACAGACATCCCAGCAGAAATTCTTAGGTCACACACAGGACACAGAAGAGGAAATTAGTAATGACAGAAGAGAGAAATGGGTTCATGCAACACACGTTTCCATTGAATTTCATTCAAAGCAAATTTTATATGAGGAAAATAAAAATCAAGAAGCATATATGTATAATATATATATGTTATAATATATATGTATATATATGTATATATGTATGTGTGTACTGTATATGTATACATATATATGTGTATATGTATATAATCTTTATTACTAGTATTAAATAAGAGTTGAGGTCTTGTGAAATTGCGTATAATTGTTCTCAAAGGAGCATTCCAACTTTCTGAACCAGTCAGCCAACTGCTAGTCAGCTTAGCTGCAGTTAGCAGAGCATACAGTTGCTGAAGTCATCAATTACACTTTACTCCAAAACAGTCTTGTTTTGGAGTAAAGTTTGGATTAATAGAATATTTGTGTTTAATAACCACTATGGGAAAAGTCTTAAAATTTATAAGGTGTTCTTATTTTAGAGGCAGACATACACCAAGAACTACTTTCCTGACTGAGTAATTTTACACAGCATCCCAAAGCTCCATCGTAACTTCAGTCAACCAAATACAACATTTTTTTGATGGAAAGAGCTGCTATTAATGCAACTTTGTGAGCAGAGCGAGCAAGATGGTACAAGACACAAAGGGAGTCCAAACTTTTCTGGGTACTTACTGGAGAAGCTTTTATTGGACTTTTGAGACAATATGCTCCTGTGTTCATTCCAGCTAAGCTAATTAGCAGTTAGCTCTTTAATGGATTTCTTGAGCTCTTCGATGAAAGCAGGATATATGAGGCAGGGTATCTGTCTGCTTGTCTGGCATAACAACATTCAGACAGTAAGCATATTTCTGAAAAAATTGGTTTATTCCTTTAAGAACCAGCTAGTCTTGAGCTTGTTGCATGCTGTCTGGAGACAAAGGCAAAGTTTAGGAGTGTCCATGATGATGATAGTGTTGGAAACAGCTTGTGAGTCGTGTGAGTCCAAGGTTCACCACATTAGAGCTTTTTAGAATGGGGGGTTATCGTCTTTTGCTTTATGCATTTACTCTTTTTCAAAAAAAGGCCAAAAACACCTCTTAGGGTTGTAAAAATTAAATGCAAAATTGTTTGTTTGTTTTCCAATTCTGCCGTTTTTGTCAATCTTTTCTTCATGCAATACTTCAAAGTGTGCTTTCATTTCATTGATGGAAACATGACCACGCACTGATGGAGAGTTAAACCCTCGTTATGTGCTTTGCAGACATATAGCTACAGGAAGATACTCCGGACTCCAAACACTACCATGACTTTCAGATGGTTTGGGCAGGCAGGGATAAATCCAAGATCAGAAATAGCTAAAAGTCATGCCGCTTTTATTAACAACACACGATGCCACCCTGGTCATATTATTGTACTGGAACATCTCTGCAGCCCAGACATGGAGCTGTTAACCTTGGGGGTACAATACCCACCGAGCTGTTGTTTATATCCTTCCTCCACTAAAGCGGTTAATGTGTATGATATGTTCTTGCTCAGTTACTGCAGGTCTAGATTCTGCAGCCCAGTACTTTCTTCATGATCTGCATGGACTTAAATCACGTGAGATTGGACAATAACTCACTCGCCTGTGTTTTGAGCACTTGGAGGAATTTCCCTGCAGGGATCAATCTTGTCTCTCTTGATTCAGATTCTCTTGTAAAAACACTACAAAATGCACTCTTTTTTACCATACAAGATTATACATGCTTGGTAATGCAAGTACGGGAGGGGTTGCGATCTTCAGCTTCTCCTCCATTTGTTCCTTGATTTGATTTAACTTGTAAATATGGCTGCATAACCCTGATGCTGTTCCTTTGGATCATGTCAGGACATCTCTAGTCATCAATCATCATATTTTCAACCAGCCACATTGCTTGTCTTTAATTTTAAACAACTGTCAAATTGGTACATATTTCAAATTCCTCACAAATAGAGTGAAAATGTGAATATGCAGCCAAAACATTTACATACAGTAACCCTACTTGTATTTTATTCAGAGGAGCAAAGTTAATGGAAACTAATCATTTAGCTTTGACATGAGCATAAGTTACTAGGACTGATGCGTGTTTGAGGCCATGACACACTATTTATTTCAAAACACACTGTGCTGAGGCTGCAAGTTGTTGCTGAGACAACAGCTGAAGTGTTTTCAATCTCACTCCAACTCCAGCTCATTCCCCAATGAAGTAAGCAAACTTTATTTCTAGAGGCCTCACTCACTGGTTCCAGACCTCCCCGCCATCGCTGTATTGTAACAGTTTTCTTCAGAGAAAACAAAAATTGTCTGCTTTATGTTAGAGGGAACATCAAACGGGTATTGCTTTCAGTGAGTCAACTTAAAAAAAAAAAAAAGGTCTTGATTAGCAACATGTTTGACCAGAAAGCTGGTGCATGATGGGAGGCAACAATTTATAAGAGTGCGATGTTTCAAGCTGATTGTCAATCTGAATACCAAGCTGCATTTATACCCAACAGCAAACAGAACGATCCTCAACAGTAGCTTAATATGAGGCAAATGTAAGTGTAGGTAGCTGGTTTCAACTGTGTTGTTGACTCATTTTTTGAAGTGTACACAATTGTTTGAAATTAAGTATGATTTTAGAAACATAATCCGATAAACACAGCTGAAACACTGCTGACGATGGGCATTTTCATTGTTCTACTAACGTTTACTTCTGGAGTTTGGTTTAGCGTGTACTCTCGCTTAGTCAGATAAAAAGAAACAGTACTTTTTTGGAGTTTATCTTGAGCTCCACCTTTCACAATGACCCTAAAATGAGAGTCTGAGTGATTCCAAGACTGATATTTGGGATTTCTACTTGTATCGTTCAATTATACTTTCTATAATCAACTCAAAATTAAAACCATTATTGTGCAAAATTGACCAATTTAAACTGATATATTTATCCTTGATATTTATTACTTGTACATAGATGAGTAGAATTTTAGCATCATAGATAAACAAATGTCAACACATGATACTGTAAATAGCCCTAGCCGTCTAGCAACCAAAGGGTCGCTGGTTTGATCCTCTCTTCCCCTGGTGACCATGTCAAAGTATCCTTGAGCAAGGTACTGAGCCCCTAATTGTTCCTGATGGCCCTGTGACAGACTGGCAACCCGTCCAGGGTGAACCCCGCCTCTCACCCAATGTCAGCTGGGATGGGCGTCCTTGATGGATAAGCGGTGTAGAGAATGGATGGATGATGAGGCTAAATAACAAAATGGATCACTAATTTTACTGAATATTAATGTGGAAAGTTTTATACTGGCAAAATATACTCTGACAACATGACATATATATATATATATATATATATATATATATATATATATATATATATATATATGTATATATATATATGTGTGTATATATATGTATATATATATATATGTGTGTATATATATGTATATATATATATATGTGTATATATATGTATATATATTCTGTATATTTGAAAGGTGAACAAAATTGGCCTAGCTCTACTTGAAAAAAACATCTATTTTTTGTCTTGCATAAAAGACAACACTTGTAGAGCCCATACCTCTGCTGAGGTGATGCGGTCTTATCATATCTGGATCAGTTTTCCTTCTCACAAACCCACAGACAAGCCAGTGCTGGTCATCACATGCACTCCTTGATGGAGGTAGTAAAACAAAGTTTAAATAATAAAGATAAAGCAATAAAAAAAATGTGTGGGGGGGGGGGCAGAATTCAGGATTTTTAAATTAATTTAGGAGGTGTCCCTGATCATCTCAAAGTCCAGAGTTCCTCACAGCAAAGGTTTCATCACCAGCAGGAAAATTACTTTCAGCCAGAGACTCGTACCCCCACGTTGCACCACTGAGCGCCACAGGAAACCATTCCTGCTGGTGGCCATCAAACTGTTTAACTCCTCCCTCTAAGATGCAGCCCGAAGTTGTTTCTCTTGTTAAAATTGTGCAGTAAAACAAATATCCTATTCACTAGTGTAAAAATGTAAATATGTACAAAGATACCACCTTATCTTCTTGATTTTCTATTTTTTTCATTATATATTGTTTGTATTACTATTTTTGAGATTTTGTTTCATTTCTATTTATCTTATTTTATTTTTATCTTCGATAGGTTACCTCCTCTTTATTTATCTTTACTGTGAAGTGGAGCACTGCAATCCAACAATTTCCCGCAAGGGATTAATTAATGATATCTGATTCTGATTTGTGTTCTAATCAGACTCTTGGCATGTAAAAGGGTGCAACTAAGGATCAGAGGGAGCAAGTGAGGACAACAGGTACCAGTGATGCAACTTTGGATGGGGCTCTATCAGGGCCTTTAAAAGGAATTTGAAGATTTTGTAATCAATTTGTTTAGCAAAGTCAGGACCAGTGTCATGCAGTCTTATAATTGAATCTGGTTAAAAAATCAAAATAGCCAAAGAATGGGAGTTACAATTTTCCAGTCAGCAGGGAATGAATGCATAAAAACAGTTTTATTGTCAAAAAATGTCTTTTGAACCCTAACTCCTCAACCCCTGAACAGCATTTCAACCGAACTGAATGTGCTACGTCACCACAGATCAACAGCCTATGTCCCCCTCCCCTGGACATGTCTCTGTTCCTTGATGACATTTACTATAAAGGGTGTCACCTTTCATTTTTTTCAAAAATGTGAACCATTTCTACAGGTTTTTAATTTTATAGAGCAGTGGGAACTTTTGTTGCTGCTAATTCTCTTTTCTGACAACAAAACAGAACAGTAATTGTATTGTATATGGCATGTAACACTTTCCACACAAGACATATAGTTCAATAAAGCAACTATATAACTATAGCTAAACTCTATACCATGACGTGGCTTAACTTTGACATGATTCCACAGTGCAACCCTGTCATTGGCTATGTATATAGCGTGTATATATACTGACTACTTTTTTGGTCAACGTTCTCAAAGGAAACATTTTGTAGTCTAAAGCCTATTTTAACAGAAACACAGCAACATGTGACTTCAGTGTTGAATCATCACATTACATAGTCTATTTATTTATTCCTAAATATGGCTGGAGGAGCCTGATATTGGACTGGAAGCAGCTGGTCTGGGTTGTCTCCAGAAAGGCGGTTTCTCTGCTGGTCAATGGATCTCGCCCTCACTGAATAATCATTCTCTGGAGACGGTGGACACACAGCTTTCTTTTTGCTGTTCATATAGCATGTAACAATTAACTTTTACTTGAGGAGTAAAAGACAGTGGACGGACAGATCACACACCCTCCGGTGAGGGTACTCCTTCCTCAGTACTGAAAGTGGGCAGTGGACTGAATGTTTTAACATCTTTCAGTGCTTGGTAGGACTGACATGATCTGGTTGGTGCCAAAGGTACCAGCCAGTCCTGCTTGCATACAAGGTATAAAAAAACAACAACAACAACACATAATGTCCCCTTTTTTAGTCAAACTACAATAGTGGCATAGTTGTTTAGACAGTCTCCTAAAACAAAATACCCCATAACCGATGCATCATTTCACATTAACATTTCTCACACACACACACACACACACACACACACACACACACACACACACACACACAGACACACACAGAGGGATTAAATCAATCTAGATAAGGCAAGATATTTCAGTTTCTTTTCTCAAATGTGGCCTCAGAAGACAATTATGTAATGGAGCCACAAGATATGTTTTATGATATTTTGTCCTGACTGGACATTTTTGCACTCCTGCCATCACTAACATAATAGCTTGGCTTACTACTCACTGCACCTAGTCCAAGAAAGTCATGCAGATGTTGACATCTATTCAGGGGAAGCATAAATCATTACTTCCAGGCCCCCCCTCCACCTCCTATTGTTCCTTCAGTGTCCATCGTGATGTATGTGCAGTTTGACACTTGACTAAAGCGAGGAAAGTTTCTCCTTTTTTAAAAGGGATCAGAAAGAGTATAAGCATTTTTTTTTTGGTAACGATTTTGAATGAAATGAGTTTAATTTTTTTGTATAAATCCTACTTGACAGTAATAGTTATTAGTAATTTTTTATACGTATTTTAAGGCTTTGACTGGCAGTTGGACTACTCCAGCAAATTTACCTGCTGCTATGGTTTAAGCAGTGTATCTGATGGGAAAAAATTGTCATTAAGCGACATGCACATTAAAGGGTGTACTCAGACTTGGTTGCCTTGTACCATTCTGAAGCACAACGGTCCCTCCTGCTCACTTCCTGCTTTTCGCATTTCGTGAGGCCCTTTCTCTCAAGGCAATCGAAAGGGATAGAGACAAAAAATACCTCGGCCAAATTTTTTTCCTTTTCAGACCCTGCCTATTTTTATATGTCTTAAGATGGGCCTCCAGAGGGTCTTTAATTCTTACTTTGAGGGCATCCAACTCATGCCAACAGATGGACAGTTTCATAAAGTTAATTACCAAGAGGGAACTCCTATCACTGTTATTGTTATTTCTTCGCATAATTCCTCCGAACTGGCCCATTACATAGTTACATCATTGAATATAGAGACATATATTCATTGTCCCCATGAAAAGTCATACTGTACACTGAATGAATGATGTAACACATCTTCCAACTGATGAGTCAATAGTTGACAGTGGCTCGAAGAAGACTTTCTCTTACATGCTATCTTTTACCATTTTTGCTGCTCTGTTGACTTTTGGCTAATTATGTCTGAGTGAAATCTAAGAGTAGAGGTAATTCTTGTAATTGCATGCTATATATTGAGAAATAAACGTAAGTGCTTAGGGGCAGACAAGTAGAGAGGAGCAAAGAAAAACGAGCAGAGTTGAATGAGGTCTTGCTCATGGTGCACTTTGATTAATTATATTTTGTAGGACTGCCAGAATTCCTAAAAAATCCTTACGTCATGTTTGGAAATCTTGTCCTGCCAGACCAATAGGTGGCAGACGCTGCCAAATAGATGCAATGAGATGTGACGGACATGCCACCATTACCAAGCAAAGATGAGAGAAACTTCCTAGTCAATCTCTCAAGTACCACTTTGTCTGATAGCTTTCCTCTCCAGTGAGAGGTCTGAGTAGAAAAAGGGGGGCGGGGGTGGAAAGAAAAGGGAGGGGGAACACGAGAGAAAGGAGGTAAATGTCACAGACAGGATTTTGTGATAGTTCAACATTTGCCAGCCTCACATTTCGTCACTTCTTGGCAGTAACTTAAAAATGAGCAACAATAATAAAAAAGCAGTTCACAAGATTGCAAAGGGAGTAACCTCAACAGATGGAGGAGAAAAGAATATTCTCTAAAGACAACATCTGAACTGGTGAATGGTGTGGGATATATGTAGTTTGATTAAGATTTACACAGTGAAATGCACAGGCGTTCAACCAACAAAATTTGAAGGTTGAGAACTCATTTGATAACTGAGCTGAACAAAGTGCTGTACATGCTGGATTTAAAAGCACAACTTTTGCTAGAAAATTATATCAGTAAGAAGCTCAAAACAGTAGTTAAGACATTAGGTCATCAAAGCGAAGGAAGGTTCTGATAAATATGACCAAGCAATGTCCAATTGTACATAAGGGTAAAAACATTTTGGTGAGATCACGAGTGATAGTGATAAAAGAATGAAAAAAACAGAAATACTATAATGAAAAAATAAAATTTCAAATTGAAGAATAATTAAATGCTAGTGTACCAAGACCACTTGAACATCCAAAGGCCATTTAGAATATTTAGGGTCCCATTTAAGTGACCTATGGCACCAGGCAGTTGGCCGATGGCACTATGTGTGTGCCATGTGTTCGGGGTGTGTTGAGTCTCATTTTGACAATTAGAGGACACATAATCATATAGCAAACTAAAGATGCAGTCATTAGACACCTCATTATTCAAATGTGTGTTTCAGGCGTTGTATCGATCAACCTGATCAGAGGTCCTCATGTTATTTCCTTAAAGCCCAGGTTGTCCCAGGACTCGGCATGTTGCTATTTCAATAACAGATGCATTTTAACTCGAGAGAAGCGAGCGCTGCTCATCTGAAGAAACAGATCTCTTGCCAGGTGAAGGTGCCCCCACACAAGTTTATTTACGGGAGCAGCAGCCATCCACCGAAGCCATCAGAGGTGAAACGGGCCTGGAAGGAGGTAGAGGGCAATGATTCGGTGTTGTTGGGTATGACAGAACAATAGAACCTCACTGCAATGATGCGTATATGCTTGTCCGATGGATGCACCCTTTAAATGTCACTTCACATAAAGCCAAAGTTAAGTCTCTTCTTGTTCGATGGCGCAAACGTTTTCTAGTGTCATGGTTGGACCAGACCACGTGTCATTAACATACTTAAGCACCTGCCGCCACTAGTGAAGGGCAAGTTAATTTACTAGTTAAAGGGCAAGGGCACTTGAGAGGAAAAAGTCATATGCGCCAGCTTGAAATTAGTAATGATGTTTGCCCTTGACCAAGTGCCAGCATGCACCATGCTTAAAATATGGCCCTGTGCGTTTTTAAATAAAGGAGAAATATACGATCCAAAGCAGAGGGTCAGAGGTTGAGTGGTCATCTAGTAGAAGGGTTGCTGGATCAATCCTCCCTTGACCAGCCCCATCCCACCCCCACCCTCAGGGCTGTGTCAAAGTGTACTTGCGCAAGATTCTAAACTCCTAATTGCTCCTGATGATGCATGCCTGATGATGATACATGGCAGCCTCCAGCGCCCCATATTTGTGTGTGTGTTGTGTGTGTTGTTTATGTGTATGTGTGAGAGAGAGAGAGAGAGGCAACATGTCAACCACTAAGGTAGAAAAGCACTATGAGATTCCTTTCAGCATTTTTAGCTGCCATTGCAAAAGTACAATTCACCAATATGCAATAATTTTTCATCTTAAAATTATTCATGAGAAAAATAAGAAAATCATCAAGAAAGTCAGAATCTTTCATTTTAAGACTGGCAGGTGAAGGAGGTCCAGTCTCCTTTAACCCCCTTGTCTCTGTGGTGGAGCTGTTATGAACAGTTGTTCTGGATTGACTCCAGAGAGATATACGTGTCTCCCGCACAACTACTACCGGATTTCCCTGAAAATCCTCACAGAGCCTCATGTTCCCCTCAAGATTAATTCTACTCACTTTGGTGATCATTGAGGTTGACATTTCGGTTTCCTTATTTAAATATCTCAAGACTGTTTGATGGATTGCCATGAAAGTTGGAGCAGATGTCCAAGCAGATGTCTCCAGAAGACGACTTGGCTAAATTTCTATATCACGATCTTTCATCAGGGGCCATCGGATAACTTTAAAAAATCCTATTTATTGATAACTTTGTTTTAAGTCTTAACGACCTTTTATTTAATAACGTCATTTCATTCTGGATACTCTAAGATATGCTAATCACATGCCAACGATATGCTTCAGTTTGAAGGGGTTGGAGTACCAAACCTATGAAACTGTTGGGATTTCGTCAGTTGCTGAACTCTCATTAAAATAATTGGAAGGGATGCTTGTAAACATGTAAAAATGTCTGTCCTCAAAAAGCATTGCCCACACTGTCGGTAAGAAACAGGATGGGCCAGCAATGGAAGCAGATGGAGGTGGTGGCAAAACAGACATGACTCACTCATTTTTTGAACATGTCGGTCTCTTCCTCAAATCACTTACACTAACAAATAAAGTTGCCATGAACCAAACCACTTCTTGCTTCAAATTAGCGCACAAAAAGGAACCATATGTTTTTCAGGATTACCTCAATATTGCGATGGCACTGAAAAAGCCTGGACTGCATTTGATTAATCCACTGAGTATTTACTGCAGCAACGTTGGTGATCCCTTCTATGTTGCAACAACTGCTTGAGGAGCTGCTGAGAAATTTAACACAAGAATTCAACACAGTTCACAAAATGTCATTTAAACATCACAACACCAAGCATCATTCCTAACATTGTACTGGTGCCTGCTAGAAAGTTTGCATTCAGAATAATAGATTGGTCAGTGCCCTGAATAGATTTCTTTCTCCAGTCTCTTGTGGTTTACTTGACCTCAGTTTGATTGCAAACAAATAATGTTCATTCAGTTAGAAAAGAAGAGAATTTTTTTTAGCATAAACATTGAAAAACGTGGCAATTACAAGACAATTCTTGAATATTGAACAGCATTCTGCGACAGTCGTTCTTGATGTTTCTGTCGTCAGCAGGTTTTCGTATTACAGCAGTGACATCAGTAACGGCAATGACTCCCTCCAGAAGTTGACACATTAAATGGCCTCACTTCTTTCTACAGGAGCTGACAACATCAAGAAATATTGGAGTCGCTACTACCAGGGGTCGCAAGGTGTCGTTTTTGTATTGGACAGCGCCTCATCAGATGAGGACCTTGAGGCGGCACGTAATGAGCTCCACTCAGCCCTGCAGCATCCGCAGCTCTGCACACTGCCTTTCCTCATCCTTGCCAATCATCAGGACAAGCCTGCTGCAAGGACGCCAAATCAGGTAACCTAGCTCACTTTTAATGTTGATTTGTTCCATTCCAGGCATCATTTTTGCTTTATGTTCTGGCCACATGCTTCCTGAACTTGGTTATACATTCAAATGGATGGTGCTTCCTGTTTACACACTGAAATGGTTGTACACTATGGGTGCTTTATCATTATTAGAAAGGGTGGTTCTAGTGCTGAGCTCCAATTAGCATGTTCAGCATTTTGACTTGTTTTATTCTCAGTCTCATTTTTGACTGATTTGTTATCAAATGTTTTAAATGGTTATAACACTACTACAGAGGCTGCTCTTGAGGGGCCTCTAGGTTTTAACCCATGGCCATGAAAACTGGTTCTAGAGAGCAACTGCCAGATGTGTGCACAACATGAAACCTCCCCAGTAATTATCTTTGGGTTCTGCTCCTTCAGTGTTAAACAATACATCTCCGTATGACAGCTAACATTTTGTACAAATGCAACTGAAAGCACATTCTCACATGTGGACAAAACTAAGACTTCCTATGTAGGCATGCTGCTTACACTGAATGTCATTTAAATCAGGCATCAGGCTTTTGTGATATCACAGTGTGTCAGCCATTGATTCATATCCGTCAGATTTCTGCCATTGATATATCCACCACAACGCTGCATTCATATATTATACATGATCAAGCGGTATTGTGCTTTGATTACAGCCCGCCATTGTAACCTATTTTTACTCGGGTGTCTAGACGCTTCTCTTCTCACATACTTATAGAGCTGGACTTTCATTTAAGGTATAATTTATTTTGAAGATTGATGAAGTGGAGACTACCATTATGCAGTCACTATTCATTCATTTATTCATTCAAACAGGCAACTGCATTGACAATACAAGCTATACTTTGATAAAGTATAAAATACTTTGCTAAATCTTCTGAAAACAGTTGCCTGTCTGTCTTTGACTTCTCATAAATTCATATTAATTTAATAATATGATCAACATGAACATAATTAGCCCATGACAAAAACAGGAAAAACAGGAAGAACATGGAAGGACTCATTTCGATTTAGGAAAATATCAGATGGAGAAAAAAAAGTCATACACATTTTGAGTACTTTTGGAAATATATCAAGACTTACACAAGGGTTTCAATAGAATAAAAGGCCTTAGTGGTGGTCTGACCATCTACATTTTGAATCATTTTGGTTATTTCCCTTATCTGTACATCCCTCTGTATGACTGTTAGCAGGGTTACTTCAACACCACCATGACATTTTTCATTAAACTTGCAGCAGTGGTGCATGGCCCAAGGAATAACCCATTGAAATTCACCTCAGATCCAAATATTTGTGCAGATATATTTTTTTTTTGCTTCTGTTACCATTGCATTAGACATTTTTTTAAGGACCATTTAGAAGCTGGAGTGAGATCACAGCGAAAGAGGGTGTTAGATGCTTCAAAAATGTCTGTTTAACTCATCCTCATGGCTACAATTGTCATTCCTCGCTCAAATTTTTTTGCCAGAATTTAGAAAAATACCCCCATGAGGATATTCCTTTGAGTGCCATATAATTTCTTCAGCGAATGTCACTGGATACTGGCTCCAGAGATGTTAATATTTTTGGAGTCAGTTGTCCAAGTCCAGATTGTGCTGGACAGGCTTTGTTCTTCTAATTCTCTCTGTATGTTGAGTAGGAAGCAATGTACTCATGACTGAGCGTCTTACCAGCACTGGCCAACGCAGAACCCCGTACAAATATTTAGTTGTAGTAATTTGTTTTTCTTTTGTCTTGCTCAACAGTTTGCCACTCCACCAACAGACAGGCTGTAATAATTCAAAGACAGCACAAATGTCATGGAATAGTCATGGAGCAGTAGGTCATATTATCACCTCCCCTCAGGACAGAAATTAATCACTGCTTGTGGAGGCAGTGATAAAGAAAAACAACTAGGGCTGCTCCACCTCTCTCATAGTCCTTAGATGACTGTCAGAGTCCCCTCATACACTCTCTCTCCCTCTCTCTCTGCAGTCCTCCTTGCTAGCCATGTTTCACTCTACCTCCCTCACAGAAGGAGCCTCTTGGAGTAGGATGTTATGGCTAGCATTCCCAGTGCAATTCTCACTCATGTTTCAAAAACCTGGAGCCTCACTTTCCTACACACACATGCGCACACGCACACATGCACGAATCATCTGTAGAGGACTTTTTTAATGTTTCTGAAGGATAACTGAGATGGATGCCTGGAGAGAAGACATCTGTATTTTCTAGTCTAGACCACCAGTGCTGTTGCTCTTTAGGGATGTGAAATCTAAACTGACAAATATTAGTGAGAAACGTTCCAGATTCTGTTACTGTGACCCGAACTGAATCCATTTGAGGACTGCACCTCGATTATAGTTTAACTGATTACGATGGATCGGTCGCACAAGCCACAACAGTCACGGAAACCTGCTAATCTTATTGACATTTTAAACGGCGACTGCCTGCTTTAGGCTTGACCACTCCTGTCTGTTTGTTGGCTTTCGATACGTAGCCAGCTAATCCAGTCTGTGAGCTGCACACGCTTGCCCATCACTCTTAGCGTGATGTGTCCTCTGCTATATTTGACCCATCATTGTATCACTCTGGAAGTATTGACTCTCCTGAACTGTTTGCAAACACTGATGACACGTGAGACTAGTTTATGGGGATGTAGGAATGAGATAGATGTCGCCCAAAGGCCTTTTTGCACAATGTTGGGAAGGCCATGTCAGTTCATAATGAATGACTTTCACAAAGTAGGTCTGGGCAGCTGAGGATGCTGATGTTATCACTGATGGACTCATACACTTTAACTGTATGGCCATTTTGCTATTTATCTGCTCTCCTTTAATGACAATCTGCTTTGACATATTCATTTGGATTCAAACAGATTTGAAGATAAGAAATTACCAGTTTAGCTGACAATTGATTCAGATATTTATAATTTCTCACATTACTGGCATTTTCATATTTTTTATTGGCAACCAATTTTCAACTCCATAATGTACAAGAAGTTAAAAAAAACAAGCAACTGCACTGATTTTTGAGTTAAATGTGTGAAATTTGGTACAGCAAATTTTTTGGGGGGATTCAGTGAAAGCTTGTTGGGAATGTCATCCCAAAGAACCATCGTATAAGACTTATTTTATTAGCATGGTTGTTTTTATATTTCAGTATGTCTTCGGGGGGGGGGGGCAGCAGAAGAGAGACTAACAACTGCTCTTTCGTAACTGAACTTTATTGTTCAGCCCTCTAAAAAAGCTGTTATAAGGAAAGGCAGCGAGGGTTAATTATACATTCTTTTAAGAGTTATTGTAACTTGTAGTAATGATAGTGATGATGATGATAATAATAATAATAATAGCAATAACTTGTGAGACAGTAATCATCCTGTAAAAATGTCACTCAGCTGCAAGACGTGTACCACGGCACTGTAATGCCTATTCTCAGGCCAAGTTTCCACAGCACACAGGCATACTGAGGCGGGACTGGCACTAATCTGAACGTGATGTCACAAAATCACATTTGAAGGATCTCTTTCTGAGAAATTACAGAGAAAATCCTAACAATTAATGTGAAAATAGTTTCCTCATGTCTAAAGCCCAGCATGTACATCACCAAGATCTAACAAAAAGAAAACACACTGCAGTGGGCTTAAATGAATTAAATTCGACTAACAGTCTCATAAAACACTTTTACAGGATCTCCACACTTGCAGCAGTGAACTCAGTTGTGGGTACAAAATATTTGGCATGGTTTTCCTAGTATTTGTTGGTTCTTAGTAATGAAAGACAGTTGAGTGATTATAATTACATGTCCGTTATGATTATGTGAACGTTGCCATGGCTGTCTGCACACATCATCATTTGCCTCACGGCTGCATCAATTTGTCAACTTATTTTGTGAATCCAATAAACGTTGCTGAGATGCAACTAAACTCTGTGATGAAAAAAAAAAAAGAAGCCCTCATGCTGTCCATACATTTCATGAATGAAGTATTACGTGAAAGTCGAGCGACAGGTAGTATTTTGTCTCACCCAGCTAAATTATCGTGAGCGGGTAAACTCTCTAGACTACTGGTTAGAAGCCAGAGAAGGGCAGCGAACCTCTAAATGTTAGCCAAACATTATCTCAACATCAGTGGGGGTCTCCTCCTGGAGTTTATTTTCACTTCTCCTTGGTTGCCATGTTACATGTATCGCAGTTAGTTCATTTTAAATAGCCTTTCACTGCACAGAGGCAACAATGGAAGATTAATTAAGCAATGCATTCAGACTAAGCAATTCAACTCTTTTTTTTTCTTTCTTCTTTTTTTTTTACATAATTTGCTTCTTTTGTGTAAATTTAAATTTAGTTGCAGTTGTAAATTATTAACAAAAGTGAGGGTCTTGACCAAACACTGCATGTGGACTCCTTTAGAACTTTAAGCATATAACATGAAGTGGTACTTCAGTTGAGATTACGCTAAACATGAGAAAAGTAATCAGTGTAGGTTATGCTCTATTTGTCCTAAAAGCGCCTTTAAATTTGTCAAAAATCCGGTTTAATAATCAGTCGTTTGCTGTCAGAATGTACATTTGAAGTCTTCTCAAGTAAAAACTTGTGATCAGGTCCTTCACTACAACTTGAATGAGCTTGACATTGTTGGCTGGGCAACTGTCATGTTAGGAGGTTTGAGCGTTTTTCATATTTGTTGCCTCATGTGAAAACAACCTCTATAAACCTCATATTTTTCTGATGTGAAAGTCAAGTCATTTAAATGACTAAACCCAGGTAAATTAAATTGAAAGTAATCTCTAAAGTTTGTGATGTACGAAGTAAATATACCGTAACCAATAAGCAGGGATTGTCTGAGTTTACTCTGATCTTTAACACTTTCAAAATAACCCTTCAACAAGGGTCATATCCCTTGAACCACCTTAACAATTTTCTCTGGGGAAAAACATCCTTCGTAATCCCTTTGAAATGTTTAAACGATTTAAGCCTGTCTAAATGTTTATTAGACGGGTCAGTCTAAATTAAAACAAGAAGCCATGCGTACGCTTTTGTATATACTCTATGTGATGCATGGGTATAATGCTGCAGGTCCTGTCACAACATTCTTCTATTCCTTCTATCAAGAACCTCTCATGTGGTGACTTTGGTTACAAGGGGACCTTATGACACAGTTGAACTAAATGCAACTCTGCTGTTTTTCCGACTGACATCTTCTTGAGCGTGACCGCATCAATGCTCCTGCTAAACATATGATCAGTGTGTTTGATCATCTGTACCTATCCGATCGCAACTAAGAGTAATTAAAGGAAGGCTAATTCAAGTTTTGTAGGTAAAGATAACAAATGACGGTCATAATAATTACAACTGTAATACAAAATGGGAACTCAACACAACGGTATGTATAATGAGAGCTCAAAAACAAAACAAAACATAAGAGCTTCCTTGTGTTCAGCAGACAAAATAAGAATCTAGAGTGAAATTGTTTCCAAACAGGCATATTCGAAAGCTTAGGAAATTATGTCAGCTTCAGCTACCTCCGCCAAAGAGATCTGATGATTGGTGTCGTTGGGTGACTGACTGGTTGTCAACGTGGCAGGCTGAACTTCAGAAAATTGTGGGCAGATCTGTTGAACACCTCTTTGGAGGAACAGTTCACCCAAAAAGGAAAATTCAGTCTTTATTTACACACCCTTGTTGTGAGGGAATGCCAGCGCATGATGTCTGTGACTTTTTAAAAAAAAAATTAAAATTGGTATCCCGAAGCTTCAGGACACTTAGATTACCTCAAACGAGCACTATGGAGGCCTTTTATGTTCATACTTGTTGAAAGAGTCGACAGGCTTCACTGTGTCCTGGTACTTTACAGCTTTTCAGCATTTTAAATGTTGAAATATGAGCATTACCCAGAAGACTTGATGCTTGCATGGAACATTGAATAATGTTACATAGTAAAGCATGGGAAAGAGAGTTGAACAAAGATGGTTAAGTTGATCTCAGGTCCTTAGGGCGTGTTTGTTCCACATTTTATAGTAAGTGTGTCATGCATTGTAGGGATTGCTGTGCATGACACACGGGTCTGCCCCCCTGGACTTGTCTTGGCCCTGCTACACTCTCATCTTACTCATGTTTTGGTCTCATTTTAGGCAATTATGACAATAAAAATTTGCATTTGACTGTTGCAAACACAGCATTCTCCTCCTTTGCACCGAATCTCAACATTATAACCTGTTTCTAAACCATGTTGCTCTACCGTATGACATAAAAACTGCCCGACACGTAGGAAGAGGCGAAGGCCTGCTCTGCACTGCTGGCAGTTGCCTGACATATGTCATATTTTCATCGACTATTAGTGGAGGGGTATAGCATGGACCAGATTTTGGAGCAGATTCATTTAATTGTAATGTGTTTGCTTTTTATTTCTTCCAAATTGGTGGGCAAGGCCAGTTAAGGTGGTCCTGAGCACTCCGCATGCTGCAACTTCAGACACACCTACAAAAAACAAAGCACATGCAAATTAAGAAAACATCTCCATCAAATTGATGACACATGGTCAGCAGTTAGAAAATGTGCAGCTAATTCCCAACACACAACAAAAGCCACAAACAAAAATGCTGAGAATTCCATTATATGACAATGGAAGTGTTTCCAGAGTGCATCTTAAATGGATACAGCATTTTTGTTTTTGGTTTTATTTTATATCTATTATTTTTGTCAGAGTTTGTGACCAGAGCTTCTGTTGTGATTTTATTGAAGCTGACTCTCAGTCAATAAATTTGTGCAATTGTATTTATTTTAATATTGTGGATGTAATAACTAGATAAAAAGTGCATCCAGATGTGTTCATCCCTTGTATTGGTGTTTATGTTCAGCTCCAGTTTATCGTTTTCTGTCTGAACAAATGCAGTTTGATGAATTCATTGTTTGTCGGACTTGTATTGTTAAAATGTTGAAATACATCATAAGTTTAGGGGATTTTTCAGCCTTGGCGGAGGTTCGCAGTCATGATCATTTGTTGACATTTTCACCATCTCACGAAACATCATCATCAGTTGAAAGTGATATGCTTTTAAGTTTATTTCTGCAAATATGTTGAATCTCTCATTTTGAAATTTAAATGATTATTGTAAATGAATATGATAAGGTACATTCGCTGGCATGTGTCACTATAGGGTGTAACCACTGATGGAAGTCTGCAGAGAAAACCATGTTGTGTGCTTGTCATTGAAGTTAAAAATGCGGTTTGAATGCAAAATTAGATCAGGCCTGGCAGATGAATGAAATTATGCATTGTTGCAGGGTTTTATTGAAAATGGTCTGGATTTATCAAGTGTCCCTGCTGCAGACCTCTGACGCCTGCAACAGGTTTCGCTCTGAATTCCTCAACCCCCCAACTACAGCAGCTGCATTGCAGGTTCTTGCGAGGGTTCGACAAGCACCACCCATGAAAGGAACTCGAAATGTAGTTGGTCGAAATTCTATTGGCAGCTTATCTGGTGATGACACTAAGCACACATGATGTAGCCATATTGGCCTCCTTCTCACAGCAAGCACTGTGTTGATAGAAGAAGGTGGTTCATTTCCGTAACACACGCACACTGTTTTCTGGGGGCACTCCTTGTTTACAACATCATGTTAGTGACCCTGGCTGTTTCTGGCACTGCTAGATCGAGGGGTGAGAGAAGGTGGTGGTCGCTAATACAGCTCCGCAGGCCTGTTACAGCCTCACTGGGGCCCTCTGTGCTGGTGCAAGTGTTTCTCGGGAGCAGGGTGGGTCTGGAGGAGTTAGAAGGAAACATGGGACAAAATTCCTTGTTGACATCAATCTCCTGCCATTGGGGGGCCCAAGGAAGCTGGGGAGGAGTGGAGGGGAGGTCACCCTGTTGATATAACACCTCAACAAAGCAGGCCTGTTTGGATGGCTGGGCCTTGTGGACTGCATCCATGAGGGGTTCTCATTTTAGAAAATGTTGTCTGTGTTAAGCAGGCAGAAATCTCTCCAGTCTAGATGAGAAACTGATGATGATGACACTGTAAAAGGAGGATAAAAAGAATGGAGGCCAGGATTGAATTAGACCCTACAAAAGCAGAGGATCTAAAGACAAAGGGGTTGAATTGGCTTATGGAGAAATGGGAAGGGAATCCACAAAAGATGAAGGGAAATATACTGAAAAAGAGGCCAGTTGAATATCTAACCTTGATATCCATGACGGCAGTTGACCTACAAAGTCCTCAGATGACTGTCAACACTGCCCCCTGTGCACTCAAACACACACACACACACACACACACACACACACACACACTCTCTCTCTCTCCTCTCTCTCTCTCTCTTTCTCTCTTGCTCTCTTTTGCACAAATATTCTGTCCTCAGCCATTGCTTTAAATTTCCATTGTGAGGAAAACAATGCCTGGTATGAATTTGAGAACATCTGTTTTAAGTGTACCAAAGTCAAATCTGCTTCTGCATTGTGACAGAGTTACAACACAGAGACAAGCTGCAACATCAATGTGTCATACACTCACTGCACTTGAGAGAATAAAGTGAATTACACAGGGGCCAAGACTTGTGTTAAATGGTATATTCAGAAATTGTTACGGCTTCTCTGGTCTCAACTACCTTGCATTGACAGAAAACTGGGGCAGAATGGAAACCGTGACTGGTTTTCAGCTCTTTCACCAACCAGCGTGCAAACATATTAATCATCAATTTGCCGTGGTTTGACAGAAACAAGCAGATACACACCGTCTCTCTGACGTAAAACCTTGTTCCATATGTGCCATGTTTTCTGCTTTCAGCTGATCACAGAGCGAACCATCTTGAACGCTCTTGACACCATCACATGCCAAATTGTGAGTGCCTCCTCTTTTTGTATGAGGATATGCTTAAACAAACCTTTTTTCTACAGTGGGTCAAGGGAAATGCCTCTGACTTCAACTGTAAACCACTGTGCTCGCCGCAAACATGACTCACCCGGACCATTCAGTGTGTTAAATCATCATTATGCCTTCATTTAAAGTACTTTGTGCCTCGAATATTTAATCATATTTAACCACTTAAAATACAATTGATGTAGGTAATTCTGCTCATGTAGCATAAAGTATAAATGACTACTGCTGTCATTAGGTGTTTAACATTCACTTAATGCTGTCTGTATCTATATTTTGTGTAGCAACACTTACATGCTGTGTATGTATGAATGTGTCAGTCACACTTACACACACTGAGAGGGGGTGACAGACAGTGAAACAAGGCATTACACACATCTTTAAATGCCATCTGACAAGTGTTGAAGTTGGACTTTGCATCTGCATCGATGAAGTCACTTCTGGACAATCAACCTAGAATTAACCCTTTCATCTCCTCACACAAATGAATCTTTATTGGCTTAGTAGGGCAATAATCTCCCAGTCGACTGGCCGATTTATTAGTCGATACGTTCTGGCTCGACCAAAATTCTGATTGGTCGATTTTTTTGCCACGTTAATTTCATCAGGAGGAAAGTACCCAAAGCACCACCCTTGTTTTTGAAATTTTGGATTAGCCCGACCCGCTAGAGACAGACAGACTGAAGAGTGCTGGGCCAACGTCTGGTGGTTTGATGAATGTATATTTAATTTTGACAGTTTCATTTAAAGTCAGTCCTCGTCCACCATGTCAAAGACATCGGCAGCGTGGCAGCATTTCATGAAAATAGAGAATGGACAAAAAGTCGAATGCAAAGTTTGCAAACAACAGTTTGCATATCACAGCTCCACGACAAACATGACGACGTATCACCTAGAAACGGTAAGCTAACTTGCCCACCTTAGGTTGCCCCGTCAGTTTTGAGTATATGAACATATCAATAATTGATATTTCAATGTTTAGTCTAATAATTGTTTTGTTGTAGTTGTAAAAATTCTTACCGTGGACTTGCCTTTTGTGTTTAAGAGTAAAGTTTTAAGTTAAACGTCTATTTGTGTCTCAGCCGCGATGCTGAGCTCCTCTGTTCAGTCTGGCTCTGTGAGCAGGACAAATGACAGTGTCGGTCAATTATTATAACGTGACAAAAACAATTGCCTAAATATTCCTCAACAGGTTTTGTGCTGATAGTTGACACAGTATATCTTTCATATATAAAATCAGTCGATTTTTAGTCGAAATTTGAGGGCTTCAGTCGACCAAGAATTTCTTTGGTTGATTACAGCCCTATGGCTTAGCAATGATTTTTATGCGCTCTGTCAAAAGCTGAGGACTTCTATCATGCATTTTTCTTCCTGTTTACATGTTTTTAATGACATTTTCAAGAAATACATAGACTACTATAGGGCACTCAGAGAGTATATCTCCACCAAGGTGAGCTCAGCCAACCTCAGTGAAAACAAACAAACAAACAAAAAAAACATCTGTTTTGTTAAATAGCTCGGACCAAAAAGGTGTTCTTCCTTAGCTCAGCCTGCAGCGCTCCACCAAATTTGATGAAAATCAGCTCATTTTTTTGCACGCTAACAGAAAAACAATACTGAAGACATGACCTCCTTTGTGAGTCAATATAATCTCAACGCTTCTCTTATCACTCAGGAAGGCAAATCATGCAAAAAGAAGCGCAAACAAATGAGGTACTAAGGGGAATCACGAGGAGCTAACTCCACCAGGACTCAAATCAATCTTATATTTTGTATTGGTTATTGAATTAGATTTGAAATCTTTTTAACATGGTGTCTGTTCTTCCTGACTTCACCTCTCCTTTAGGTTGGATTTTCAGTGCAGGACATTGCACACACAACTACGATCAGCTGGCAACAACAGTCCTTGTTTGTAATCTGTAGTCACACACCATTCTCTGTGAGGTCCCTAGAATCACCGCTGGAATATAAACCTCGACTGTGTGGTCCTGCGTTTAGATACGTCTGGTCTGGTGTGTGTTCTTGCGATTAATTTGTGTCTTTGGTCTCCCTTGTTCTTGAAATTGGTTAATCCCATTCTAATGAAAATCCCTTTGTGTGTACCAGTCATCACACACAACTCAGAACAGGACATGTGATATAGTGTATCGGTTGTAAACAGTGGCTTAATTCTTAGAACTTTCGGCTACAAATACATGTATCTAGTGGTAACTGCCGCAGCTCTGCACCTTGTTCACATATACACACGGCTTTATGTAATGAATGCCCCCACTGTGTAATTCCTTTATGGTTTGGCAAACCTTGTGTCATTTATTCTTTGAACTCTTTCCATTTTCTGCTTTCTTTTCTCTCTCTCTCTCTCTCTCTCTCTCTCTCTCTCTCTCTCTCTCTCTCTCTCTCTCTCTTCACTTTAAAACTCCCAATAAAAGTATGCAAGCTTTTACCTCTAAAATTGTTGGACTCATTCCAGCATGAGGAAACCTATAACTCATTAGAGGGTATGTTTTCTGGAGAGAACAACCTCACCAGCCCCACAGCTGAGTGGCTTTCACCGCAGACGGTTCGTGTTCTCATGCGGTGGAATGGAGCTCACACCTTGATGAAAAACCCACAACCAACAACTTGCTTGTATTTCAATCTCACTTGACTGATACCCTCGTGCTTCTATTAAATACACACACACACACACACACATTAAAAATACATCAACCTTTTTTTTTTTTACGAGGACTTTAGAATTACCTCTTATAAAGTAAAATGCATTTTCCTTTCTAATTCAAATGAATCGTCAACATGGAATTTTCATTCACTTTTAACTTTTATACATTGCTATATTCTTGTATAATAACATCGACGGAAAAGTCATAATGTATTCTTTAATTACATGCGTTAAATCTATTTATAATTGATATACTTTTTATATGACATCTCAATATATTTTGGAATCTATCAAAGTTTTTGGAGATTTGTAAAACCTCTGATGACCAGGACACATTTTTATATCCCCTCTTCTCCTTGCTGCTCTTGAGATTCACGCTCAGCTAATGGAGATGTTGTGATGAGTGATTGGTCCAAGCGTCGGCAACAGCTGTACGGTAGGTGAGTCCACCGTCGCAAATTAGCGGGCTGATTGGTGGGTCATGGTTTTGGGATGCAATTGTTAGCCAGCATTTTTGTCTCCATTTCAGAAAGACTTATAATCAAGTGGGTGTAGTGCGTGGGGGCTGGGCTCCCTGTTTGATCATGGATCTCCATGACCCCATTTGAAGGGTCTTAATCTCTTAGTTGACCTCCTCAAGGAGTTTTTGAGGAAGGGTGACAGGGGTGGATGTTTACTGGGAACTAGGAAGAAGGGGAGAGGATACTGTGGGGAAAAGTGATGGGAGTCTTTTTCCACTTGTGGAAAGTGGTGTAATAAACCCTTAAGGCATGTGAGGACATGCATAGACAAGTATAAATCACAAAAAGGGGCTTGAAAAAAAACACCAAATTGCAATATTATTCACAATAGTAGAATTAATTATTCTTGTGTAATTATTCACATTTTGATAGAAATAATATTGAAATTATAATAGTGTGAATTTGCTGGGAGTCACAGCAAAGAGGTGTTTTCCGACTGTAAGTTGGTGGAATACTATTTGCAGACTGACATACTTCTGCTGAGATATCTGTATCTTCCTTTAGAATGGTAGTATTGCACATCATGGATAATGCACTGGGATTTATTTCAATAAAAGTTCCTGTAGATATTTAATTTCCCCAAGCTACATTTTACTTTTACACAACCACAAATATGCACTCCTCAGTCATCATTTTTACCTTTTACGTCTCTTTAGCTCCCACCCACTGAAGAAGGTGGAGACCCTTTTCTGTTCAGCAGAATCCAGTTGCTGGTATTATCCTCATCACACTATTAAGCACTTCAAGTTATTATTTTTAACCAACAAGACACGTTCCAGGGACACAAAGTTTTTGCTGCTGCTCACCGTTCATGTCTAAACTGTAATTCAGGAACCATTTTACTGAAACTTGAAACATTTTTCCAATACGTTCCAAACTGGTTCTTAATCATTTTTGTCAATGTCGCAAACCTCCTGCGGCAGTGATAATTGATAATTAAATCTTTGCAAAATCTTGAATATCTCATGCCTTGAATGATTGTGTGCACTATGATATTTCGTTGTTCCACTGCCAGACATGTGTGGTGTGAGGACGAGCCTGCTGCATTCAGTAGACGCCAGCATCACTGTCATTACTTATAAAAGTAGCACTGCCCACCAGTGAGGTTATAAATATCTAGCAGGCCTTAAAAGGAACTTTCAAGCCAAACTCCACTGTCTGCACATAAAGCAGCCTTCCTCTGAAATTCTTCCATCATGCAAATGTCTAAATCTATCCCCAAAGAAGATTTAAAGACTTTCCTATAGCCTTTGGGCCTCAAGTCTCCAAGGCACTCCTCTCCATCTCAATAAGAGGATAAGACTGTCTGTGTCTTCAAGGCTCAAATTGAGTGTTGTGACAAGGCGCCCCGACAACACCCTTTCACATACATCCGTACTGGACCTGAGCTGCTATATTTAGTAAATCATTAGTCGTTGTCCATCTTGGTTCTAATTGAGAACTGGCCTGATTGATTTTTTTTTTAACCCTTCATAAAAATGTTGTATTCGCTTACTTGAAAGTTGCTCATCAACTTTTTTTTTTAAAGTGATGCTCTATTCCATCTTTACATCCAGCTATATAGCGTCTGTCAATGCAACACCTTGACTTTTCGTTCAAAAGAAATATTTTATTTTATTTTTGAGATGGCAAAGAGCAAAGCTGCTGCTCCACGCTGTAGTCTCTTCGCCTTTTTCAAAATAAGTTGAACCCAAAACTAAAGCAAAAATCCACCCAGCATCAATGAGGGCGGCGCAGGTTTTAAGAAACATCTAATTGTGATTGTAATCACTGATATTGTGATATGATTTGCAGTCTTACAAATCATTTAAATTTGTAAATTACTACTCTAATTTCACTTAAAACACATTAAAATGTCAAACGTTGGGAGTTTTGCAGGGATCTGTATCAAATGAATATGTTTTCCATCGTCTGTAGAATATGATGTGTAGGCAGGACGTGGCTGCAGTACCACAGTATTTCATATAACACCGTTAGACTTTAATTAGTATTATTAATTGTGCACCCTAGTATTAATATGTTGGGATATTTCTTTAAGAGAAATAAGTAGAACCAGATGGGGAAATAGAAAGCATTTTATAGAATTTAATTCAATTTTACATCCACTATTACTACTTAATATGAATCCTTACAACACATTGTCAAATAACTAACTGCCTTTTATTTTGATAGGAACCACCAACTTTTTTTTGGTGTAAGTGATGGTTTTTTTTTTCTTCTTTTTTTCTTTTCTTTTTTTTCTGTTTGACCGCCCCTTCGGAGCATTTAACCTGTCTGCTACAACTACAGTTCAGTTGCTGAAAAGGGAAATTAACCATGATTGTGTGATTTGGTTTTCTTTTTAAAAAAAAAACCAACAACCTCAGCAAACAATGCTACGAACATGTTTACCAAAAAATATTGTAATAATTGCGTTCTTTAGATTTTTCCTCTGAATATCTGCAGTATCCTGCATTCTTTAGATCCATTTTTCTTTTTTTCGTCCCTATCTTTGGTATTGTATTGCTGCTTTGACTTGGCACATTCAAACCACTGAAGTAATGTTATTTCTCAAACAATCGCCTCAGTTTGGATCACTTCAACCAGTCAACATGCAAGATTTCTGGAGTAGCTGATTAATTCAGGTGCTCCATTTAATTTGATTACAAGGAAACGATTAACACAAAGTTGTTTTTAAATCAGTTTTGTGCATAATAATGTCTGAAAAAAGCTTTCACAACCTCCTTACTTTGATATTTGTTGCCCTGACATAAATCATAGTTTTGCAATATACAATTTATTGAGGTCACCTTGTGTTCCATGACCCTCAACCCTTTATTTTGAACCTTTCATGTGGGTTGTAAACATCCACCTGCTCTGTGAGGTGAAAAAAACCCCACCATGACAGAAAGTGAAGAGGGAAGAGATGGGAATTTTTTTCATTTGAGTGTCTTTTTGGTATCCAGGCCAGTTAATTAAGTTGCTCTTTTAACTTTTCTCTGCTTCAAGATCTCCAGATGTAGCCGAGTGTTGTAACACAAGGTGTGCCACTCCAACATGTCAGTCTAAGAGCAGCTGTGTGGATGGGCTCATGTATCGAGTGTGCATGCACCCTTGTGTGTGTGTGTGAGTGAGTGTGTGTGTGTGCGCGTGCGTGTGTGTTTTACATTAAAAAAAACCTTCTGCTGTGCTCTTGCCTACTCACACACACACACGCACGCACACACTGGAGGGTCGTGTGGTGGATTCACCACTCACCCTCAGGAATGCTGCTGCACGACAAATACATGACACACATACATAGATACTGTGGTTTCCCTGTATCTTTTACTGTCCTCAGCTGGAAAGGTTTAACATACTAACTTGCACAATATCTCAACAAAAGGAAACCATAAAGAATGGAGCTGATGAGTAGAGGAAAACCACAGTACTGGGTAGATTGTGATAATGACAGACGGAACACTTCCTGGCTTCTTGTTTTGAGGGGAGATACTGATCTCAAGCAGTGTTACCTAAGATACTCAGGGTTGCCAAGGCCAAGGAAAAGCGAGAGGGCCAGGGAAGTAGGAAAAGTCCTGTGGTAGAAAGTCTTGCCTCAGACCTTGCCTCACACTTATCTGTCTGCCCATCGTCTGGGGCTCTTTTATCAGCACACCAGTAGTATCCCGGCCAACTGCTTTCCTTGTGTTTTCCTACATAGCTCTATTTGGTAGGCGTGTTACAACACAGTCTTGAGATTTAGCTTTGGTATTTTTCCTGTTATTTGAAGGGTGCAATATTCAGGCAGTAATGTGCGCCTTTAAAGGCAGATGCATAATGCACACCGCATTGCACAAACACGGGGAAATTAACACAACTACAGTACTATACAATGTGAAAGATTGCTGTTTGTACATCATGCCGTGTCTCACCCCAGGAAGATCTGGAGGACTCCTGCCGCTCTCGAATAAATGATCTACCTTCATGCTGCTGTTGTCCAATGCTGTTTTCAATTTGTTTGATAACACGATGATCTACAATGGAAATGTATGAAATACAGTAGCTGCAGTGACTCCTGCTGCAGAAAAAATCAGTGCCACGCAATTAACTCTTTCCTTGCCAGCATTTTTTTAAGTTGCAAGCACCACTTCCAGTATTTTTTCAACATTTTAACAAACCTGTCAGCTCCCAGAATATTTCATCTATCCTTTTTTTTTCCCCAACACTTGAATGATATTAGTTCTCATCAAAAACTGTCACGTTCAAACTGAACGCTTCGAAATCGATGCACCTTTGTGGGTTAAAAAAAGGTGAGTTTCACGCAGAAAATTGATAAAATATTTGCAATTATTTGTCTGCGTTTTGTTTCCTCACTCCCACGTGGTTACCTCAGTTTTATGGTATAAAAATAAACAGTAGTAATCAACTTGGTGGAGTTGCATGAAATGGGGAATTTCAGTCTGGTTGATTTGTTACATCCAACATGCGTGACTAATTCCAACCCATTTGCACCTTGCACCTGACTTGTGCACCCATATTTTATGTCTAATTGCACTGATTGGACATTAACAAAACATTCTTCTTTAGGTAGAGTGTCTCTCTGATGCTGTATTAATGCTGTTTTGATTCATATTCTGTATACACACCAGTAGACACATTTGCACAGATTTACTCTTCACTCTGTCCAAAGCTTCTGTGTTTTAGCGTCTGCATTGCTTCATGGCACAAGCACCTCCAGATGTTAACCTTCTACACTGTACCCATATACGAATGTATTTCTGAAAATAAATCCTCAAAGCCACGTCACTCGCCAATTTTTTTTTTTTCATCTCCTCAAAAGACTTTGACATCAGAGGCCCTTGACAGAAAATTCTGGATAAAACATTAAGAGAACTAGGCCTCCCAACAAACTCTCTCCTCATCTTAAAATAAAAAATGACGACTCAAGATATATGACATCAAAACCAAGAGAAAACCGCAGGTGCATCACTTCTTTAAAGCTTTCTATTTTCATTCTTTGTTGCAAGAATATCTGTGATTACCGTCGTGATTTCCATTGTTCTTATTAGACCCCCTCTGTGTGCTCCAGTTTCACACACGTTAGTTTACTGAGCTGCTGTTTATTATTAATTCTCCTGTTGTGTATATTTTATATCATTTAAAAGGGCACATCTTCATTTTCCTCTCCATTCCTGGACCAACTTACCCCCTGTGATGGCAGACATGACTGATCTGTGGGCTTGTCAGGTACCATCAGTGCAAAGCTGGTGCCATGTGACACCCCCGGCGGCTTGCCAAAAGCTAATTGTGCTAATTGGCGAGCGCCAATCCTGTAACAAGGCTTTGAGGGGCGACCCACCGACACAGATGAAAGCACTCAGATTTGTCTTGTGTCAAGGACTTGGGTAATCAGCGCATCCAATGACCTGCAGGCCAGGAGGGCAAGATTAGGACACTGGTGTGGCCAAAGTGTGTGGAGACGCAAGAGTAGGTGACATGAACTGAAAGATCCACCTACCAAGACACTACGATCTGGAGAGTAAAAATTATTTTATAATTTGTGTCTGATAACCCGAAATCTCATGCTTTTTTTTTCTTTTCAGATGACTCATTAATTTTTGTGGGCACCCATTTTCAATTTGTTCATTTTTTATGGCTGATTTTCAACATTTAATCAGGAATACACCGTTCCATGTATGTCATTCTGTGAGATGCCTGCTCCCAAAGTCGGTCCTCTGCTTTTGTCTGTGCAAAAGATTGAAGTATATATAATCCTGTCTCAGGATTGATAGATCAGCCCAGAAACCAGACATAAACTCTCCCAAGAGCTTTACCAGTCACCAGGTCATTTTACTTTTGCAGCTTTAGTTGTCTGATAGCCTCAGCTTCAGGTGGAGGGTGGGGGGTCTACTGTGCTGGCAGTCTATGATGGAGAATCCGTTTAAGGAAAAAAAAAGATGAACATGTGCCTCGGTCCGCTCCCCCGTATGTTCGTTTGGTGCATCCAGCCAATACTAACGTGTGTAACATCCTGTTCCCAAAAATCCTTTTGTCAATTTTCATACTGTCTGGAAACCTGTTACAGGATTTTACATCGACCAAGAGCTTGTGCAGGGTGTCTTTAGACATAAGGAAATTGTCCTGTCTCCTTGATGAAAACTGCACACAAACATACTCTAAATCATGTTAAGTCTAAAATATGGGCATTCTGGCTTTTGTACATAACCAATTTGTGTCCATGTGTGTGTTTATCAAACTATTCTGGTCACTTTAAAGTGGATATTTAGTATTCTTAAGGGCTGTCCCTCTTGCCATCAGGTGAGCTGGGTCGTTTTGACTCCTATTAACAGATTGGCGTTTAGAGGCTTTACGGTATCTAGCAGAGTCAGCTTTCAACAGCCACATGGACACACACACGCGCCTCCTAAGTTTCTGTTTGGCCTATCAGTTCTCTTCAGCCCTGTAGATCTTAGGTGAAGGATTAGCTTTGACTTCTCTGATAGATAGAAGCTCAGAGCAGTAAAATATCCTACTGGGTTGTTGATCACCTGAGGCCCAGGTGACTAACATGTGAGTGTCCCGGTTGTTTTGTAAACCAACACTTATCTCTGGTCTTCACATTTAAGAAACATTTTAGCATAACACTCCAAAAAGACTATTTGATTTATGTCATATATTCATTATAGCATCATTTGAAATGTCACTGTTATTGTAATTTTACTGGTGCTTAGTTAATCGAGTCACATTTGAACCAATATTGGTACTGGTACCTGACATTATGTACTTTTTCTTGGTACTCTACTTTCTCTATAGTAACAAAAATGTAAGTTCCTTTGTTCAAAGTTGGTCTAAACTTCTTGGTGCGCCTCTATCTTTTACTATAGCTGCTGTGGGTGACTGAACTGGACAAACACTCTTCACTGTTAAAGATATATATTGTTTGTTTTCCTCAGGTTAGATGTGTTTCATGGCCAATTTTGCATTGCTTTACTTTGCATTGTCTGTGTTGAGTATTTAAAAAAGTGTAGCTACACTTGAGACTCTGTCTGGCTTGTTAATGTCCTGACTGCATCAGGCATGAACATGTTGCAATGTGACATCACTTGGTCTATCGCTCTTTGTCAGATAGTTAACGCTTCATGTGTAGTTGTGCATCAGATCTGTGTCTTAGCCTATATAGTGTAGTTACATGTCACCATATGCGCTACACCTGATGTGCCTCTTCCCAGACATGTAACTGTGTAAAAGTAACAGTTACGGCTGGTTGCACTTTATGATATAACATTTCTTATCCTGGTCTGGGCTCTTTTCAGTCTTCTGTGAGTTCAGTAAATGACAGCGTTGTTCAAAGAGTATCAGCTCAAACTCGCAAAACTATCTTCTCCACATCAGTAGCAACTGTTGTAAGTACAAGACAGCGGCATACGAACCACGCTGTTGACAAGTGTTTGCATTGACACTCTCAACTACGGGTTGAGTTGATCCAGACATGCCTATTTTACGCGCAGTAACTGAAATGTGGCACATGAATCATGTGTATCATGAATTGATACTCAGTTGTACTGATGTACAGTCATTCGGTTCAGTAACCAACCCTATTATCTAAAGGGTTTGGCAATCCTTGATAGCAATTACGTAGCTTACTGTACTTGACTGTGTTTGACTGAAAACATGTCAGATTTCATTGCATGTTTTTAAACGTCAACTGTCAGGGATCTGAAGTTTTAATTAAATTTTAATCTAAGGGATTGAAATGTATTTTAATAGTATCCTTTCTTCTGTAATCAAGTGTGAAATACAATATTACCTAATTATAGTAGATTTTTTTCTGCATACCTGTGCCTAGAACTTGATATACCCCTGTACATACCCATTCATCCACGTAATACACTCATTACTCTGCTGCTCAGCACTAAATCAAGGAATTTTCTCCTAACTCAAATGGCAATTATTGAATATTAAAACTTAACAAAGCAGAAGGCTCACCAATCTGTCAAGAACACTGAGATATGGTTGTCATACTGTGAGCTGAATGGAAGATCAAACACACCTCCTCCTTTGACTTTGTCACACCTGTGACAGCTCACGTATGAGGGGTTAATCTGTGTGTGCCAGATATTAAATGAATGCACAGAATACTTGGCAAGTCACTCTTCCCCAGTGCAATGTAGCTACATGAACATGTAAACTGTCTGAGTTTTGCAGACATGGCTGCAGGGCAGAGGGAATTACACTGTCACACAGAGGATATGGAGCTGCCGTGATACCCTCTTGGCACATAGTTGAAGGCCATCCAGGTGGAAATTGGTATGCTCTGCCAAGAGGGAGGTGGGGAGTGAGGTAGTTACGTGGGAAGTGCTCATCTGTATCGCGCAGGCATCGTCTTTCATGTAAACAGTGTATGGCTTTACCTGTTGTTGCTGTCAAATGTAGAGGAACGTGGTGTGTGATAATGGGCACTAGCTGTTGAAGCTAATGTGTAACTCTGTGTGTTTTTTTTATGAATCATGAAGTTGTGTGTATTTGTCTGCCAGTATGGTAACTTTGCCATACTACTGTGTTACTGAAGTTCCAGTATCTTTGGAATTTTAAGTGGAAAAATGAGTTGGTCTGATCAGACCAATGAATGTTCTCTTGAGATTTTAAGCTGCAGTTCACCCTTAACAACACATTGCTTGAAGAACAACTGGAAAATGCACACAAGTAATTTTGATAACACATTGTTACATATTTTCTTATGATCATTTTACACTTTGTTCTTTTTGTGTGCTTCACAGATACTCTAGCAGTGGTACTGTAGCTACAAACGGGTGAAAAATTAACAGAAAATTATTACCCCCTTCTATCTTCATAAGGTGTTGAGCCACTGCGGCATACATGCCTCAAGTCTCTGGAACGCTACGCACGAGGTAATCCCACATTTGGTGTTTTGATGATGGTGATGACGAGCATTGTTTAACAGGTTGTTCCAAAAACATAGGTGTTCCGTTTGTTTGGGCTCTGGTGAATGCGACGACCATTCCATATGATCGACCATAAATCAGAAACCTCTCTGTTTTGTATGGAAATAACACTCATTTATTTGAGTTCTTCTTTTAATTAGCACCTGTGTGTTTTGTCCAGTTTGAGGGCCTAATGGTCAAATCCATCAATCAAATAATATTAAGACTAGCCGAATCAAATTATTTGCTAAAGTATGCCAAGACTGAAGAGTTCAACTTTTCTTACCCTATTTATGAAGTACATCAAGTATATAATTACTTGGAACCTATGCCTTATTTTTTGTCCCTCATAAACACATGCAAATGCACTTAGCACATTTCCAGATGTGACCAAGTCTGAGAAAATGGAGTAAATGTTGTTTTAAGGCTCTATTTTTAAAATAAGTAAAGTGAGTAAACAACAAATTAACAAGAAAATAATTATAAAAACTTGTCTGACTTCATAACCTGCAGACCGAGTACTAAATATGTTCATTATTTACTTTCTTGTAGTGTTCCTAATATAGTAAAAAAAAATAAATGAATGAATTCCTGCAGGAACTGAGGCTCGCAACATTTTAGCTAATGGCACTAGGAGTTATGATACATTTCACTTTGTTTCACTTAGAGCAGAATTCTGTCTGATGTCCCAGCCAAAGCTGGTAACTGGCCATACCCACCCTGTCTGCCGACACGGCCCACGGCACATTTAATTGCTTTGAAAAATGTCTAACAAAAATGGACATATGACCCACAGAACTTGGAAAGCTGGTTACCCGAGTGCCCTGAGCCAGGCTTGGTATGATGAAAGGTGCAGCTTAATCGTGAACATTCTTGGAGGGAGATAAAACATCATATCATTAACTACTATGTTTACTCAGTGAGAGTATGTCCCATTGACCAGTTCTCACATCATTTTAGTTGTTCAGCAGGCAAGAAGGATAAGTTATGTCATGTAGAATTTGGTTTCAAATGTGTCTATATTTAGAAGGAACTTCAGTGTGGTCTACTTGCGTGTGTTTTGCAATTTCATCTGGCCTGTACACAAGGTCCCCAAACACCCTCAGGACTCAAATTTGATCTCTGTCTGGATACGCTATTTGTATAATCATTAATCCAACCACACTACACGTGTTTACACATTATTTATGTCTTGGGTTGTCTGCATTCTGTCCACATTGTAATTATGTCTTAGATCCCACGCAGACAATGGAGGTTGTACTGTGGACAAGAATAGACATGACATGTCAATATGCTTGTTACCTTCTCCTCTAATTTACCTTTACAGTGGAAAGAGTGATTTGACATCCATTGTTTTTGCCACAACTGTGCTTGCATTGTTGTGGCAAAACATTCCTAAGGAAAAGTAGTGATGACTGCTGGTAGACAGCATTTGTGAATGATTCTTGGCAACTACCAGAACCTTGGTAGTCACTACCTATAGATGATACTTCTGTACCAAAAAATAAAGAAATAAATGATAAATAATGCATTTCCAAATGATCTCCTGCTGCAAACTAAAAGTAAACAACTGAAATGGGAATTGCAGGACTATCATAAAAATTCGGCCCACGTCAAAGTTGTCTGTTTGTGTGTGTGTGTCTGTGTGTGTGCGCGTGTGTGTGCGCGCGCGGGTGGGGGGGTTACAAATCACAAACAGATCTGTGATCAGCATTTGCTCCAACCATTCCACAGGGTGCTGTATCCATTATCCCCGGCATCTTTGTTACTTTTAGCACCATAGGAAAAATAAGTACCATCCTATTTTCCTAATTTTGCCATCAACTTGGTTCTCAAGCACTGATTCTTATGACATCCCTGCTTGGAAGAGGTCACTGCTCCTGAAGTAAACACGCTGATATACATTCTGGCGAATTTGCCTGCTCATAACACTTTTTAGCCCCAAAAAATCCACAATAGAGAGTTGGTAATAGCAGCTAACAAGGGAAGGTGATTTCCAACTTCAGCAGACTTTCTTTTCTTCAAAGTTTGAAGTCACTCCCTCACATCTCCAGGCCTCACGCGTGCTGTTTGCAGTGCTTGCTTGTATGGGCGGTTTCACTGCTCCACCTCGTTTCATGTCTTCATCTTTCCAGTTGACAGACGAGTCCCTTGGGCTGTCTGAGCCACATGAGACGCTCTTGCTCAGACTCCTCTTATCTGGGTTACCATCCCATTGTGCGTAACAGCATTGATAAAAGTCAGTTCGATTCATCAGACATTACTTTCATTATGAAAAAAAAATCAACAATTAATCCTTTGATATGACAAATTCCATTGTATATGATTGATTAAAGCCTTTACATCATGATGTGTCTCATGACGTCTGTGATACACCTGCAAAAGTACGCAAATAACACTCTTCGTCTGACATAGTGCACAATACCGTCCTGTACTTTAGTTATAATATCCACCTAGTTTTACCACAGACTGCTCTGAGAATATGTTAATGCAACCCTGCCACCATGCTCCAGTGTCCTCATCTGTCCCTGTCTGGCCTAACCCCCCCACCCCACCTCACTCCTGTGGTGTCCTTTCTGAGGGCCAGCTCCTCTGAACCCAAACAACAGTTCCATTTGTTCTGCCAGGGCTGGGAATGCACTCAGCCATCTTTTGCAGCGTTTCTGCCAACCCCACTGGATGCCAAACCTGTGGACCTCACTCGTATGCCAGCTTTTCTTTCTCTTACTTTCTTTCATTCTGTCTGCCTGAGTCTGCGATGGTGCCAATGTCGAAGTGACTGGTGCTGTGGGAGGGGGGCATCTGCGGGGCTACACGATAGTGAACCGAGCTACACTATGTCCACCAGATTCAAAGAACATGTTACTGTGAGATGGTGAATCAACAAACAAACAAATAGAATACAGACTATTCTTCCCAATATGTTTTCATTTGACTGGGATTTATTATATTCTATTAAATTTAGCCCATGATTAAATTTGGCTTGGCTATGAAGCACAACACTTTCTTGCTCTCTTCATAGCTGTTTTTTACGATCATGTTTCTGGCGCTGAAACCCTTACTGCACATGTTTAAGTGGCCCTCCAGATATAAATACCAAATGTTATTGAAGTCTTCTATCGGACTGTAAATCTTTACAGCAGACTCTTCTCTGTAAGTTGCTGATGTTGCTAAATACTTTCTCTGCCACATTTTCTTTCAATGACAGCATTTATTATGTAGTACATTTGTGCTTCGTTACATTTGTAGTCGGAAAGAATTTACACATTCTGACTGGAAAATGTTTTCTGTACAGTCTCCAACTTCTTGCAATATTATTTTAATATTTTTGCCAT
This sequence comes from Aulostomus chinensis, assembly GCF_037954235.1. NCBI lineage: Eukaryota > Metazoa > Chordata > Actinopteri > Syngnathiformes > Aulostomidae > Aulostomus > Aulostomus chinensis. Next base: position 13,379,809 of record NC_141325.1, on the reverse strand, counting down.
CACCCAAGATACTTTCTCACACACTGCTGCAGATGAGCACTCTTTTGCTCACTGTTAACCTTCATTTAACCTTCAAGCTTTGTTTAACAACAGGGCAATAAAAAAAAAGTGCTCTCAGAGAGATTTGATTTCTGCCTCTTTCTCTATATATTTAAAATACATAGATACAATTTGCAAATAAATTCTGAGCTATTAGAAAACAGTTGAATATGCATTATAACCTTATTACCTCGTATTTTTACTCCACACCACCCTATAGGTTTTTTATTTTGCATTATCCAAGAAGTTATCTTCAAGAGAACCCCTACTTACTCTTCCTTTTTTGGGGGGTTGGCTAAATAAAGAATTTGATCAATTAGTTATAGAAATAAAATTCATGTACACACTTAACCACACCATTGCCCCTTGACCCTTAGCATAGATTTAGCTTATAAATTCAGAGCTGAGTAACTAGTTAGTGCAGGGCAGAGATACACCTTGGCTACATCTAGTCTGCTAGAAATTAAAAGAAGAAAATCCCATGTCATCGAGCGCTGAGTGTTTTTCCAAACTGCTCAAAGTTTGCCTATTGCCGAGGTTTTTTTCTTTCTCATTTACTTTTTTTCTTGCAATAGTTGTATTTTTAACTCAACCCAATTGAGAAATATGTAAGGAGTATATTTTGTCAACTATTTCCAGCGGATCAGCCACCGCTCATTGGGGACAAATAGGCCATGGACTGACCATGAATGCCTCATTGCCCAACACTCCTCCATCACCATTGTGTAAGAGATGGATGAGTGAGTGTATGTAAACACCGCATAGGATCTCAGTACTGTCCGCAGTGCAGAACCAATGAGGCAAGGAGAACTCTTCAGGTTGCTCTTGAAGTACTTAAGGAAACACGAGTCACAGATAACCGTCACAGTGTCTCTGGCTGTTTGTTGTCACTTTCAAAAAAAAAAAAAAAAAGACTGTTGCATAATTGTGCAGTCAGAGTTCTGTTTCTTAACATAAACAGAAATTGTTTGTTCTTTGTGATACACAACATAGCAAAACTAGTATAATTTAATGACCAGAACCTGCAGTCAAATTCAGTTTAAACCACAAAAAAAAAAAAAAAAGTTACTGGGGGGGCCAAAACTTTTCTCCTCCAAAAACTAAAACCTGATGGTGAGCCATGGGCCAAAGGAATACAAAAATTCTAAGTAGTGTGTAGATCCATTTAGGTCCTTTTAATTAAGTATTAAATGTGTTATATTTTGCTTCCATTACATCAAAGAGCCATTTTTCAAGTTTCTACAACACAACAAATCGTACCAGATGAAATGAGTGCTTAGCCTGCAGCCAGTCAGTCCCGACCAACTGCAATGTCAAACTGACATCCCGGGCCTGAGTAAATCATGAAAGTATCATAATAGATATAATTTGACACATATTTGTAACTGTTCTTAACATTGTATAATATTAGACTTTTTATTGATATTATTATTATTTTTATTTTGAATATTTTACATCCAGTGCACCAAATTGGGCCCCGCTGCCCTGATATAAATACCGTATGTTAAATTTCAACTTTCCAATTCAGTCAGGCCAGGTCCTTGTCAGTTTGACATACAGAATCACAAAGAAAGCAGGCAAAAAGGCACGAACAGGGAGGGCTTCCTTGGCTGAGCGTAGAGAAGAGGAGCAAGAGGGAGTAATCTGCTCTGTCTGGTACATTACCCATGAATGAGGCCTGAGCACGTCGGGGGACTCATAGAGGATGCACTCTGGCCTTAGGAAACAAAGAGAGGGCATGGCCAGTCACTTTGTAGCACTTAAACCCACCGCTTCTGCTTGCACACATCACTCACTCCAGTCATTTCATTTTTTTTTTTAAGTTAGTTTTGTTTATTGGACCCCTGTCACTTCTTCAGCAAATATTTGAACCTCGGCCACTGCAGTGGGTTTTCACAGTCAAAGATGCATTGTTTTGCTGCAGCTTGATCAGAAAGCCTCCTATCAGTCTTGTAGAAACACTACTATATTTTCCAGTTAACTTGGGAAAGTAAAAATAAAGCAGCACACATGGGAATTGGATGCACTGTCCTGCTTGCTTGTTCTTGATCGTTTTTGTCCCATTTTTCTTGATCTCGTCATCAGATGGGTAACTTGACCTGATTCCTTGTACCTCAAGTTCTTCTCTGTAGTTGGCAAACATCTTGTAAACAACTGGCCATTTGATCCCTGTGCGCCATCCTTCTCCGCTTTTAGAACCAAGTGACCCCTTAATGGGGATGTCCTGGCTGGCATCGACATGTCCAGACTTGTCGTTTAGCCTTTGCCCCCCCCCCCCCCCCGAACAAGAGCAGCCCACCCTGTGAATCTCTGACATGTCTTAGAAGGGAAACGCTCATCTTTCAATAAACTGGATAGTGTGTTGTCCTCTAGGCCTTATTCTTGACAACAGTTTCCACGTAGAGGATCTGATTATAGCTCCAAACTTGGTCTATTTTGCGGTTATGCTGTCATGAACTCATAATGTCCATGACCTCTGTGTAACATGTTTATGTACCGGGATTTACCAGGAGCACCAGCTGAGACAGAAGGGTCTGCCCTCCTCCATATTTGTGTGATGAGCTCATCTCATCTTGGATTGGATTGATTCTCCTTTACTTGATCTGCTCCTCAAGTGTGATAAAGGTAATAAAATACTACTGCTCATTGGGTAAAATCATTCAGAAAGAATCCATTATCAACTTTGACATCTTTGTCTCTGTAAAGACATAATGATTGATCAAGGCGTACCATTTCATTATCTTAAGTGAGTTTGATCCTGCACGTACGCGTTGTTAAAGTGGTATTAGGGCAGTTGTTCATACTGTATTTGTATGCATTTCATTTCCAGAATTTTTTTTTTTTCCCATTTCAACATTTGGGAAGAGTTGAGGAACCGGTGGGGTGGGGGGTGCAGAACAAAATCTCAAGCAGGGTTAATTTTCAGGCCTGTTTAGATTCACTTGTAATTCCAGATGCAAGGGGGTCAAAACCACCGCACATTCACAAGCCAAAGCAAATATTTCTCCACAGAAGATATTAAGTTACACATGAGGTGAAAATGCACCATTTTTGGCAGTCAGACGAGCAACTTTAAACTTAAGAGGATGCACCCAGACATTTTAAGATGTTTTGTTCTGCAGTGCAATACAACTGCAACACAGATATTTACTGCAGACAGTATTGTGTGGGTCTTGGCAGACACCCTCAAGCGTCTTGTGAAAAAGGTTACCTTGTTTGCCCCTTGAGCTATTTTCGCTCTGCCTCTGTCTGGACTTGCAAGTCTGTGAAACTACTCCCCACTAAACTTACCTCCTCCTTTCTCTTTCCCATCCCAATGCCTGTCATGACGTCACCAACATCAGGTATCCAAAGCAGACGGCAGTAAACAACCTGTTTATTTAATCGGCATTATTAACACACCTGCTTTGCAGCACATTCCTGATAACATGGTCTAATGGGATAGGCACTTCAAGTAGGATTAAACAAGCCTGGGGGTCTACACCTGAACCTCAGTTCTACTCTTATATGCAAACATCCTCTAGCTCAAACAGAACATCTACTGTAACCTGCCTCTGACAGTGTGTTTGATCACCATGTTTACCCACTCACACCAAAAGCTGTGATCCACCCTTTTTATCTGTTATTTATTTCATTTTGTAAAAAAAAACAAAGAATCAAAAACGGACTTGAAAGTATAATATTTCCTGAAGCCAGTCGACAAGAAAACGTGTTCAAAATTGTGTCGTTCGAAATCTGTTTTTTTATTTAAAACAAACAAAACAAAACGCATCAAGCCTTCAATAGTGTGAAATTATGATTTGGTAAAAATTTTATTTGATTATTGCATTCTCCCTCAAATCCATAAACATACATATCTTTTAATCCATTTAAAGTCTTTCTATGGTTAGTTTATCATTAGCAAGCTCTCCTTTACTTTTATTTAATTTGCTTGCAAACATATCACTGTGTGCGAGTTTCCAAATTGCATTTTATCACATTGCATTCAAAGTTGTTTTTTTTTTTTTTTTTCAAATAATCCTCATCTAAAATATGATCAAAGGATTGCTGAGACACTTTGATGTACATCACAGCACCAATCTTAATGGTGTGTTTGTTTTTGGTAGCGCATGTTTTGTCATGCCCAATATGCTATTTGCACTGTTGCTAAGTGCAAATATAAAAGAAAATCTGTCTCGTTTCCCACACGGAACATTATTCTTTCCAGCCCCCAAGTGGGTGGCGGTAATTATTGTCAATTCTGGATCTTAAACTGTGGGCTTAGCACATAATTGTTTCTGTACCACCGACATGTACCAGATTTGCAAAACCACCTATTCATCCTGTTTTATCGTTGTGGATACGTGAGCACTAATTTAAAGCATTTCCCCCGGTGTGCCATGTTGCATTATACCATGAAGGAATTGTGGGCTGGTATTATGGCTTGTTTTTGGTTTTGGTTGGCAGAGTGGAAGCAGCCACATATGAGTGTTAACTTTATTACATTTGGATAGAAATTACATTCTTACCCGCAGTCTTTTTTTCTTTTTTTTTCTTCATGTTACATTGCATCCTGGCATGCATTCTCTCCTAGCATATTATATCAGTCTTGAAGTCAAGTCACCGCCACTCAGGTTTAATCTGTGATTGTGAGGGACTGAACAAAATGTCTTGGCAGAGGATGACTAAACCTGCTACGATCTAATGGGGGCTAATGGTGAAATGTTACAGGTCACTGATGTGATATGACCAGAATAATCATACGGGGGTTAGCTCGTAGGGAGTCTGCCCAATGCGGCCGCCCTGCATCATAACCAGTTCATAGCACTGACGTTCTCTTAAAACACTGTGTTTCTGCTGATTAGTTTTAGACGCTTATTGTCTGGAATTGCATCAAATGATTTTGGGTGTTTTTGAAGCAGCGTAGCTGCCAGATGAAGACTGTTTTAGCCGTGCTTTCTAAGGATGTGGATGCTCAGACAGGACATATGTGCTTTTATTCTGAGAAAAGGCCAGACAGCCTTTATTTTCCACTTTCTGAAAAAGGATGGTAAACAAAAGCTTTTGTCCTTCTTCCTGTTCTATTTAACATAGGTTTTTTTCGGTTTCTGTTGAGCAAATGGGGACTATCCACTCTACAAAATTTATGATATTGCTTCCTCTGTTATGTAATCCTAGCCTCTGGAAAGGTAGAATGTGTTTGTCACCTGTGGAAATTAACTGACAGTCATTAACAATGGATAGGATGGAATTCCAACTCCCACGATTACTGCTGAACACCACATACATCCGGACAATGGCATGTTTAACGGAAACGGTTATGTGCAGTAATCTCTTGTAATTGAGGCCCTCTGAAGTAATGCATGGGTGTTGAGGCCCATTATTGTTTGTTTGACATGCACACCAACCAGGTAAGACTCACACCATCAGTTGAGATACTTTATCACAAAGCAGCAGAGTGGTATATATTTACCACCGTTTTAGTGTTTGTAACTTGAAAAGATGCAGGTGACACTTCAGTAGTGCTTCCCCACAGTTCAAACGGTCTGAATAGACAGAGCCGAAGGGTTTCAGAAAGAAAGATGAAAGCACTACAAGGCAGCCAGACAATGAAAATGAAGAGCTCTTTGCACAAATAAAGGAGCCACTGCCAAGTTTTGGAACGGGTCCAGTCACCACAACAATGCTCCCTCAGCAAACTGTGCTTTATGAGCTTTGATTTGATTTGGCCTTGATTTAGTTATTTACGTTTATTTGACTCTCATCCAAAATCTCCTAAATATACTCCCCAGGGTGAAAGCTTCACTTAATCACTTTGACTTAATTAGCCAGTAACCCTAGAGAAAAGCACTTTCTCAAGGTTCTCACCTCTGCCACCGATTAGGTGTAGGTTACTGTAAATGTTGCACAATAATGTATACAGTTACCTTCCAGTGATAACATCTGCTCTCAGAGGCATTTCATTACCCTCATGAATAGTTTGTTATTCTGATGAGAGTCATCTGATAGAATGCTGCACCTGAAATCAGCAGGCTGTGTTAAGAGCAGTTGCAGTGCTGTATAGTAAATGCTTTCCCCAGTGTTGTACAAATATATTTTATTGACTGATGCTCTGTGTAAGTTAACAAATATATGAAGCACTCTGCTCCTGGCTTCTCTTAATTAGTGGTCTATGCATGCTGGTTGTGGTTTTGCAGTGACAATCGTGAAAGTTTATGTTGTTGTTTTTTCTAATCTCCATGATGTCATAGTATTAGATAGTAGTAATTATCTCTTTTAATTAGATTTTTTTTTAACATATTCATTCATTCAGGGAGAAGACCTCAAACACAATCAACTGAGGTTATTTCTCATTGAGATTTACAGCGCTGCAGCATGATGCTCTATTATAGCATCGTTATAACACTCACAGGCTGGACTAATATCCGCAAAGCTTGAAAAATAAGGTTATGCACTACATACCCCAGTATGAGACTGAGCTAGCAGAAGCACAGTATGCTAAAGTGTGTTATAAACCCCAAAACCTCCAAGTTGAGAAAAACCCCAAAAGTCCCTGTTTCTCCATTTCATTCAGCCACTTCTGGACAGTGGTGCAATCCCACATCTCAGCAGTGCACATTCCCCTACATTTATTTTTTGTTCCTGTGAGAAACATGGACATGCTGGGCGTGTTATTAGGTTTTAATATCAAGCTTTGATACTGCGTGCCTGAACTAAAGCTACCAGACATATAATGTTATCCAGATGAGACAAGTGAAATTGAAAATAACACGAGCCATGTCCTAATTTTCCTATGTTTTATTTACGCCATTTGGTTATGCTTTCGATCTCTGTTCTGGCTTGATGTTGGGAAACTGAACTCTCTTAGAACCTCACGTTAACATGCAACTTGGGTGATCACAACGGGCAGGTCAGCATTTCACACCTGGCATTAATGTGGCTCCATAGTTCTCAATTGACCACTTGTGATCACGTCTCACCTCCCCGCACCAAATAACGACGGACATCATTTCCCTTTGTAAAGTCTAAACGTGTTATTTTTAACCAGCAGGAGGCACCGATGCCCTTCCCATGACTAGGTTGCTGGAAATGAAAAGAAGTAGACAAAGAAATCAAAACAATACGAAACTGGGTGTAGTCTTGCCGTGTTCCTGGCCAACCGATTTGCACAGGATGTTTCAGTTGTGTGAGAGAGAAAACACTGTGGCGTTGGTGCACAAACGAGTTCCTACCTCAATTTATGCAAAGGACTTCGATTAAAATCATCTTTGCATTCACACTTGAAAAAGACTTTGGCCACATGGGTAGTAGAGTAACTGGATCTCAGTGCGTTTTGGGCACAGTCACTCCTAAACACAGAGTCATCCACTTGTGATCAGATCACTCAAGATGCCACGTCCGAAAAATACAAGCTGTTTCGCTTCAAGAGTGTGATCATTCATCAATGTAAACTTACACACTGGGCTGCATCAGTTCAAACTGTTGTATTGGGTTTCGTGGTTCAACCCAAAAATAACAAAAATATACCTAATCAAACAAGGCTGTCGGTCCCGTTTTTGATCACGTTTCTGTCAGGTTTTATTCATAATGTTTCCCATCAGTCTCAGCGTCTGCCACTCTGGGAGTGTGATAGCTCACACTGGTCACATGTCCCCCTTTGCCTTTCTGTCTAAGAAAACACAGACTTGCCCTCTTTGTACTCACCGCGGCTAAAAACACAGTTCCTTTGCACATATTGACCCGTTCATTTACCAAAATAATCACGCGAGCAATAACAGAAACTAAGTCAGTAACCACTATACAACAGTTTCTGAAAGCAACTCTGCGCATAAATATTAATGTTCTGTTTATTGACATGAAAATGCTGGACAATAAAAAAAAAAATTGCATTGTTTCATTGTCCTAAAATTGCATAAAAATGCCGTATTATCTCGTTAACTGAGAGTTAAAAGGAAAAAACATCTGTATCAGTATTTTTGGTTCTTACCCGAGTGAGCAGATGTGCGCATATTCTTTAATGTTTCTCCTCAGCAATGACATATCTTACCTTGTTGGTAGAATTGCATTTGTATCAGATTGTACCACCAGTGGATCATGTTGCATCCTGTCAAAGCATCTCAGTCATTTGGCTGCTGATGTGTCTCGATTCAGCACTTTGATCTTTCTCATTACTGAATCACAGTTTAGGCAGACGTGGATGAAAGACAGGTGATTGGAGTCATAGATAGATAACAGATAAAGTAGATAGTTTTATCAGAAATACTCACCGTTTAATTAACAGAGAATGCAAAAAGTTGAACTGTGAGTTTTTGTTTGAAATATGACGCATTTCCTTCCTCGCCACGTTTTTAGTCACCCTCAACAGGTGGTAGACATCCAGATGGCGACTTGAATGTTACATCCGATAGACCACTTGCTCTTGGCCTTTAATTAGGTCATAAATTCTCACAGCATGTAGGTAGTCATGCTGCCAGGTAAACAATGCATTGCTTCCTCTTCCGATGTGTCAGTATGCTGAATCCTGCTCAACCTCTACACGGCCACAGTAAAAAGTATAGTGTAATAGTTGTGCGATTCAAACTTTTAGTAGATTCTCAGGGATTTTTGGCACACAGTCTGAGCAGTATTAACAAAAAAAGTTATTCATAATGATGTCTCACAATTAGAACAAAGATATAAATTGTGTTTTGGTTACCATGGAATTGGAGGATTTTTTTTTTATTATTTAACTTTTCTGATTTTCCTGCAAAATGTAGTTCAAATGAAAACTCTCACCACTAATTTTGTGCTTAACCTGACAAGCTTGATTATTGTACATAAGGGAATAATTTATTCATAAACAGCTAATGACACAAGAAAAAATAAATGCCTGCGCCTGGAGCCAAGATAAGCTAATTTGAACAAGATGCACTTCAAAAAATTACAAAAAAAGAAAGAGGCAAACACCGGTGGTGATTTTGTTTAGGACTATAGTTGTGCCAAAAGACTCTGAGTATTTGGACTTCTAAACAGTGCAGAAAGTTCAGTGATAACATTTTTATAAATCTGTGTTGGGATTCTTCCAGGACGGAAGTGGCTAGTCAACCACTGTCCTCTGTCACATTATGCACATGGTGAACTTGCAGGTCTTGGCACACATTGGGTGGTGGCTGTGCTCAGTGACTCATGTGGCGCCCAGTGTCTGAAACTTTCGTCAAACGTCTGGCACATGGTGTGTGTGTCATTGTAGCCAGTGACGCTGGTGGCTCTAAAATCCTCACTGGCTGCTGATTGGTTGTGAGGAAGATGAGGCACAGGTAAGGGCCAATCAATGACCCTTAAAAAGGAAACAACAGAGTGTGAGCAACTCCGTCACCAAATGGCTCTAACTTCTCAAGATCACTCTTACAATACCTTGCACTTGCGTCATTACTGAGTGGAAACATCTAATTATTGCCAGCTCATTCAGAGTTATCAACAGAGAGAGAGAATGCGTAAAATTTTGGGTGATATTTAGCTTTTGATTCGAGTTTGTGTTAATTATGTCTCTTTGTGTTATTTTCCTTCTACTGGAGTGTACAAATAATGCCAGCACCAGATTTCCTTTGCCCTTCTGATTCCCTTGGAAACGTAGTCTGCTAGTAAAGTGAATATAAAGAACATTCTTACACACTCCCAGGCTTGAAACTCTACCTACTGTGAAATGCTAGATTAATCATTGGAATATGTAGAAGAATTTGGTCTTCATGGTCAATTAAAATATACTCTCAAATATACCGTCTTTTCTGATCATTTCTAAGGGGCAAACTATTGAAACAGACTTGTGTGAGCAAAAAAAAGAAGAAGTTGTCGTCACAGATCCCAGCTGCCTTTGATATGACACCAACATTGCCCTTTTAAAAAGGAAACTTTCTCTAGTCACAAATCGTGATGAGTCCCAATGGGTGTGTGCTTTTATTTTTGCCCAGCAAATGAGGGGGGGGGGGACTTGTTTGCTCACCTCAGCCTCAGCTAGTCCATAAACTGGTGCTCACGATCAAAGTGACGCTACGCTTAATGTTTCACAGCATGTCACTGTTGCGTTGGCTGGCCCTTTGTTTTTGTCGCATACCTCATCGCCAGAATTAGCTCAGGCCAGTGCTTAATCACCATAAGGGCAGTTTATGAGCTATAACCTCTCTTCGTCTTTAGATTTAATCATCAGTCGTAGTATTCAGACCCTTCAGACAATCAGTAAATGATTGCAGCAACCCTGTCAAATGATTCAGCAGATGTCAGTATCCTTCAGTGGCTTGCTTTTGCCTTAAGAGAGTTAAGTAATGTTGCAAAAGTTGAAGGGAGCCAATTTCATCTTTCTTCTTCTCTCTGCAGAATAATAATTAAGAGAACTTCCAAAAGGGCTACTTGCCAGTCCTGTAAAGATGAGATCATTGTGCAATGTCAAAAAAAAAAAATTTTGTTATCAGCCACACTGCCAAACATTGGGACTAATGACAACTGCAAATCGAGTGCAGTCAGCATTTCCAGCAGACATTCGTTTTGAAAACTGCTAATTTACTATTAAAAACTTTCTTCATAATGCCAAATAAAAATGTATGCACTCTAAACTTTTAACGTACAGCTGCTGCAGAGTTTAGACACAGCATCAGCAGAGATCAGCCATCATGTTTTTATAGATTTTGGGAAGTACCCCTCCCGTTTGTTAGAAAGGGAATCTTTCATTTGGGGCTGGGTGTTACTTTTAACAAATTTTTTTTCAAACAGCACCAAGAGAAATTATAAAATACCCCTCAGATGATGACAGTATGTCTTTAGAATAATTGTGCAATCACTTAGACCATATTGTTTCACTCTGCATGTTGAATGAGCACACACGACTGATGAAGGTACTGAGGGAGAGGAAGGGATGTACGGTAGGAAAGCAGATAGGCGGACGAGGGGGGGGGGGTCAGGTGGCGTGACTTTTTACTCCGCGGCTCACTGACCTTGACAATGGAGCCGCAGCCTGTGACTCCAATAGCGTCTCCTGCTCGCTCTCTCTCTCTCTCTCTCTCTCTCAAACACACACACGCACACACTCTCGTTGTCTGTCTCCCTTCCATTCCCGTCCTCTGTCATCCTTTCACTCGTCGAGAATCTAACCTGCTGGCTGTAGCTGCCAAAATGCACCACCACCACATCTCTGCTATAGCTCACCCCCACCACCACCATCACCCCCACCCCACCCCCTCATCCCCACCCCTCCTCTTACCTCACGTCTGCTCTTTTTCCAGACAAGCGAGTTTAAAAAGTCAACTGCGTATTGAGCCGTCTAGACTGAAGCCGGTCAGCAACCGACCCTCCCCACCCCCAACTTTTGACTTGCTGGCTACAGTGGAAAAACGGATGAGGAGCAGGTGACCTTGCTGAGCTCTGTCCCTCATATCTAGCCGAGTGCCTGTATGGCTACATTATATAAACATATTGACCACAATGTAGAAATGTACTGAAAGCTAAGCTTACTCAACCAGGGACATGCCTGCTACAAATGAGTTATTCAGTCACATAACTATGTTAAACACTATAATAATGTTGGATCCTCCTTGTCTTTCCCTCTACCTCAAAATACATGAAATAACAGTGTTTACAAATACGCCAGATAAATCAGCCCCAGTGCCTGTAACCTCTGATTTAGTTTTACAAGGTGTTATCCTTTTAAATGAGGACACAACTCTTTAGATAAAATACTAGTGCCAGTACCAGAGTGAACTTCCCACGTCGCTGCCTGTTACTCGTTTGATGTTAGGATTTTACGAGTAATTTAAACCTTCCTGTTTTGGAAGCAACTGGGAACTAACTGATTTACTTAACGCACGCCTGCAATAATAGGGTCCGTGTTGTTGTACTCTGCACAAACAAATTACAGTATTTAGTTGTGAAACAGATAGTTTGAATTAGCGGGCAGAAATGTGTGAACTTGAAGTACAGTTCATGGCATTGCACTGAACCGAACATCAAGTGTTTTGAGTTATCGTACCGCAATGTTTGTAATGTCATTGTTAATCTTTGTAATGCTGTGAACTGTATTCTGCTCACTGGGACAGTAAAGAACTGAAGTGAATTAGTTCATAATCCAGACACGGTTAAGATGAAACTATATACAGTATATATATGACTCTTCAGTAAGGCTTTTATCATATGCAGATGTTTTGAGAATACTTTATTCCTTCTGCTCATGTGAGTGTATAAGTGTGAGTGTGTTCTTTTTTCTTCCAGTTGAAGCGCACTGTATGGCATCCCTGTGTGAGTGTCTGACATTCCATGTTAAGCAGAGCATAAAGTGCATGTCTGCGGCCGGCCGTTGGCCCTTACATGTGTAGATGACCAGATTCCCCCTGGACAAATTAGTTGTTGATATTTTCCCAAATAATTTAAAATTTTGGAGGCACTTCACCCTGCTCATGTTGACTGTTATGTCTCAAGAATTTGTCTGCCTTAACGCTTTTGAGTATTTCTTCTCAGCAAGTTTCATTATGGAATCATCAGTTGGAAAAAGGGGATCAAAATTTAAAAAAGGATCACATGGCAACTTGAGTCTGAACTCCTCCCACCCTTGTATTGAAACCAGGTAGTGACCGTGACACCAGGGAACCAGGCTTGTTGATATGGGAGTCAAAGCACATGCTTTAGTTCTGTGACGCTGCTCTGTCACACTTAATTACAACAATCATCCTCTAAAATGCTTTTCTAACCAGCGGGATGAGAGTCGATTGCCTCGGTGGGAGGTGGCTGGAAAGATTTATCATACATTTCACATGTGACTCCTGTCTGCTTATCATATCCTCTTACAATTCTTAGAAAGAAAGGTTGTCGGAACATCATTACCAAATAACACGGTTAAAAACAACGTACTCTGCTGAGAAAAACAGGTCTGTGTTGTTTTGTTGGACTTTGTTACCAAGAAATATATTTTGATAATTTATCCAGGAAGTACTTGTAACCATACGTGTTAGCAGCTTTGAGAAAGTAAATCTCATAGACATGTGTGCAGGAATTCATCCCACTTTGGGAGGCAACAGTTGGAAAACCAGTCAAGCAGCACATATTGATTAAACCGTGGTAGCAGAATAGGTGAACTAATTTGTGATTGATGTTTAACTTGTCTTGAGAAATGTTCCAGTCAAGTTTCTGTGGCCCGATTAGTTGTTTTTTTAATATATTTACACAGCAACAGAAGGCAAAAGATTATAGTTTGATATACTAGCCTTCACGCTTAAACTACAGTAAATCTAAATCATGAAGTTCCTGGATTAAAAAAAAAAAAAGATTTATTTAGTGACTTTGAATTATTGATTAGAAGAGAATCCATTCCTGGAAATGCACATGATCCACAGGTTATTGGAAATACAGAAACGCTCTTGATTAGAGCACACAAGCTAAACAACAGATGAATTTGATCTTGGTATTATGTGACTCACAGAATGTTAATTATCCACCATATTCATCATTCAATTTTTATTTTTTTTTAATATTCAAACACTAATTCATGCTTGAAAATACCAGCAAAATACTCAAACTGCAGACAAGAAACACTCAACTGGAGTGGACGAGATGTTTTCTTTTTTTTAAGTCTGGTCTACTAAAACATGTCTGATTGGCTCTGAAGCTGATCATTAGGGTAAGGACATCTCTATCTCTCTTACATCTTTGTCTACCCTGGTAGAGCAGCCCTCCCACCCATATTTATCCCTGCTTTCTTTCCTTTTCCCACCCATACAGCCTTTCTCATCCTGTCATCCCTGGGCTGGTGTTCCACCCCTGTGGGAGGTTAAGGGGCACCGTGGGTGAGGGCTGTCGGCAGGTTGCGCGGGCACCACGTTCGCCTTTTCCCACAGCCCGCGTCAAATGTAGCTGAACCCTGACCCCAGCGGGTCCTCTCAGAATCAGAGAGGGTTGCAATTCAGCCAGCCAGACCTTATTCAGAACTGGACTTTCCATTGGAGGAAAAAAGAATCTCATCCATTTGTGGTCAGTGCCCTCTCTTTGTCTGCTGGTCAAGCAGGGTCGGGCGACTGGCCGCCACTAGCCAGGACAAGACTTCCGAAAAGCCTATTCAGCATGTGATTTGACCCCCAGGTTCCATTGCTGACTCACAGGGATCAAACGCTGGGAATCCTTGGGGGTTCTCTTCCATGGAGTTTTTCATCCATTGAAACCTACCCTTTTGACGAAACGCAAAGTGACCAATGGTCTAAATTTCTCGACTGCATAGTCATGTTTTGAAAATGTGGGATTCCCGGATAAATTTCTTTAAGGACCTTTAGAAGTGGCAGGGAAAGACCTCTGTCTCATTCTCCCTTTTTCTAATGTTTTTAAATACCTCACTTGTGGTGTTTCATGTCTAATTGAATATTTTGGACAGCTTATCTTGGTAGTAGTGAATGCTATTGTGCTTTAGCTACACGTGAACAACAGAGGTTTTCCTTAAAGTGATTAAAACCAGCCAGGAACTAATACTGCATAAAAATAAACACATTTTCTCACAAATCTCACTTTTTTTGCTTAGCCCAAGGAGCGTTATAATGATGCATATACAAATACTGTGATTAGTAAACGAGCCTTTACCGAAACATTACCGAACGCACACATCATGTCCATAGACACGAAGAAACAATGTAAAGATGTAATCATAATTATGAGAAGGCACGAGAGACAAAAAGAGGTAAGACAAATGCAGAAACCTTGAATTTCAAATATGATGGTTCCATCACATGTGTGTGTGTGTGTGTGTCTGTGTCTGTGTCTGTGTCTGTGTGTGTCTGTGTGAGAGTGATTGTATATGCAGGCTCCAACTTGACGCATGGTTTAAATCTTTTGCAAAAGGGGAGCGCTTTGATTGTAATGCCGCGTGCTGTGTGCTAAAGCGGGGCCTGCTGCAGCTTTCAAGCTGGTCAACTGTCAGGACGAGTGCATGAAAGGGGGGCCTCCGAGTGAAAAGGGGTGGAGGGTCCTACTAGGGGGGTCCTTAAGAAGGAGGGGTTGGCTTCTGACGGACCGCCTAGGCTTGGAGGGCCCTCCATGTAGGCTGCTACAGCATGGCAGCTCTGTTGAGAAGAAATGGGGGGGGGGGGGGGGGGGGCGAGTGAAGGTGCTGGCACATTGGCCTCTGCAGCAGGGAGCACGGGCACGACGCCAGCTCACCCGTTCAAGTCCCAGTGACCAGATGTTACTTGTCAGGGAGCTCTCAGCCTTTAATAAATTGAGTTACTGTAAATCTAAAATAAGGAAAGGCAAATATGGGTACCCCACTTCCTCCTAAACACAGACGTCCCAGATACTTTGCCCGCACAGACGTTTCTTAGTGTCCCCCAGGTCAACCCCTGGTGAAGGGGCCATGGCCCAGCTACTGAACTTGCCAATTATTTTCCAATTTACATGAGAGGGCGGATGTTTTTCTTCCCCTTTGCCCCCAACCTGTACTCTAACTATAAAAAAATGTTATTCATGCTTTTAGACTGAAACGTCACCAGGTTTCAGACTCCCAGCCCTGCAGCTTTTCTGAGACACTCAGGGACTAAAAGCAGCACAAAATAGTAAATGTATGCCAATTGTCAATAAGAACAACCAAACTTACTGTACGTTCAATGCAGCACTCTAGGTTTTACTGTCATCAGCAGATTAGTATGATTAGTATTAGTATTAGCATGGATCATTTATACATGTAATTGCCTGTATTTTGGAAATCATCTCATCTGCCACAAACAAAATAAAAAATAAAGACCTCTGTGCTTGTAAAAGGAAAGCAAAAAAAAGAACTCATTGCTCATTGTCCAAATGTGAATCTTCTCAGGCACATCTTAAGATATATTTTCAGAATGCCTGCCTATATGGAAAGGCCATTATCACTGTGTAGGCTCTTAAGTGCAATAGCATTGTTCCAAAGAGCACACTGAAAGGGTCGGCAAGAATGTCCCCTGTGCAGTCTATCTTAGATTTACAGCACCTGTGAGGATGGCTCTGATCTGGCAGTAGCCAGTTGGCTTTGAAGAGAAGTGTACCGCAAGTGAATCACTTTGAACCTGCACTGAGCTGAGCCTGAGGGAGACCCACGGTCCCATCAGACTGGAACAGGACAGTAAATCTAAAGGCAGCTCAGTTTTGCATTGCGACATAGGGACTTAAGTCTTAATTTGATGCCTGCTGAAGCCGCTGGTCCAACAATTCTTACAACTATGGTTTGTTTCCAGGGTGGCCTCAACGCTTTTACGTGCTGTCTTCCTGGATGGTTTCCACTATAAATGAAAGCGACTAAACTCAAAGACCATCTCTTTCTTTTTCTCACTCCCTCTTTCCATGCGCTGACTTTTAAGATTTATGGTCCTTTTATTTTTATCTTTGGTCCGTGTTGTTTTTTTTTCCATTTATGTGAACACTTTGTTCATGATTGTTACACAAAACTGTATTTTTAATGATAAATTTTATAGTTGAAATAATGCGACATTCTCAGTCAATCCAAGATGTTGAGTGAACCATGCAACAGTTATTGTGCTTCTAGGGGTAATATATGTCTGCACAATCATTTTATTATTCCCATTTACTCTAAATTGTAGCATTGAATAAACTGAAAATTAAATCATCTCCAAATGTGTGCTACCATTTTCTTGAGACCTCCTCCTGACAAAATGTTGAGGCAAAAATCTTAAATTTCCGGCATGTGCATCATTGATCGCGGATCATCAATGGCGATCGGCGCAGGAGCCAATAAATACCCGTGTCTGCTGCGGGGTCTTTTTAGGCAGGAGTGAATGCAGATTAAACCTGTTGCCATTGCAGACACAAGCCAGATGTTAGTGGGGTTTTTTTTGGGGGGGGGGGGTTTTAGTCGGTGGGAAAGAGGCTTTACAGAACCAGACATGGTCTTTCACTTCCTCAATTTAAGGTGGTCGGTCATGTCATGTGGAGCTTATACTTTCACTTATCAGGTGAACAGGGCTTTACCTTTCCTTGGACAGTAATCCCCTCAGATGCAAAACCTCAGGTCCATCGCTTAAGGTGTTGCAGTGTTGCTTCACCAGGCTTTACTTACAGGCCAGTGGGCTGTTTCATTTGACACCTCCCACAATTTGTGGAGCAATGTTTGTTTTTTTCACCAAGTTCCCAAGTGTTTCCCCTCTTGGGGACCTCCGGGCTTTCTCATGTCTTTAAGACTCTTTAGGTAAGCCGGAAAAGCAAACAAAGGCATATCTATTATATGGTAAATGGATCTCACATTTCCCTCCCGTTTCAATGCAGTCGCCAGTGTGGGCCACTTTCCAGGTGACTGATATCTTCAAAGGGGCCAACATGTCAAGGGATGGTGTAATTGATTGTCTTGGATATTTGAGTATGTCACTTTCTCTCGTTCACAGACCCCCTAATGCTTCCTTCTCCAGTTCTATAGCTTACTGGTGTGGTGGGGTTTTGACGCATGACACTGAAGCATGATACACATGCGGTTATGGGACGTATTAGGACAAGGACGTTGAAGGTCACATCTTACAAAATGCTCATTTGTCTTTAAAGCTTTGTACAAATATACGCCGATGTAGTGATGTGGCCAGTTTCTGCTGCCGTCCTCATCGGTCACTTAATACACACATGCTGTTAAGTAGCCTTTGAACAAAGGATGTTGTTTTTGTTGAAAAGGGCCCCTGCTGAAGTTTATCCAAATGAAAACCTCAAGGCTGAAATCATCAGTTCTCTGAGGAGTTTATTGAGTAAAGCTCTCCTTGCTCCACAAAGGAGTTTTGATAGTTGCCTGCAGGAAAATAGTGTTTGAAGGATAACTTATCTGTTGAGTAAGTCTTTATCAGCGTCTCTTTTGTTTTGGCTTTTTTTTTTTTTTAACGGATGGCTGAAAGGCAAACTCTTCTCAAGTGAACATTTCCTGTTCTTCATTTTATGATCTTATTACTTTAACAGGAAGAGATTATTAGTTTTATTTGATATTATTTAATTTAGTTGTGATATTTTTCTCAGACTTTCAAAACCTCAGGCAAAAAGCAAAGAGCCAGACTCGACAAAGAAACTTGCCCTACATGAAAAATTGAGAGTTGACAGCAGAGGTCATTTAACTTTATTTTACGATACTGATCTGCTGTAGGAGTGTATCCAGCAAACCTACATCTGCTCCATCTGGCTTTGCTATTATTAAGAATGCCTGACCTAACTTAAGATTTCCCAAATAAGTCTACATATCACAAGACCATTGAACCACAATGAGTGTTTTTATCAGAAAATCCTGAACATGGTATGTTAGCTGTTTTCTTGCCTTGGCATTCTACCTCCTGAGAAAGGCCCTTGGTTTAAATTACAAGGTGTAAACTAGACTATAAGAAATACTCACAGTACAAATACGTACACTGGGTACAGATACAGAGAACATTGTACAAATACCTATGGAAGAAGTCAGGAAGTCATCGATGCAAGATAAAACCAAAAGATCAACAGAGAGACTTGCTCGTCATATAAATGCTTTAAAGTTCTTATTTGTGTCTTAAGAATGCTTAATGATATGATTTTAGTAATACTCCCTATAATACTTTAATATCAATACACTTCTCAATACTACTTGCAGTAATTTGCTGCAGAACGTCAAAGACATGAGCTGGAGCTGGAAATTCAAGCTGGAGGGGCTTTTATCAAACCGTTCGTGTGTTTTTTACAGTGCTGAGAAACCACGTTAGATCTGGAAATGTTGACATGTTAATTTTAACTGAAGTGAATTCTGTCACCTCTGCTCCTGCACTTCAAGCATCAATGGCGCCTCTCTCTGACGGGGATTTTGAGACAATTCAAATTGATTTGCACACCACAGCACTGTTCAAGCTGTTCAAAATAATACTACATAATAGAAGGGAGGGTTTGTTTTTTCCGTTCCCTTTTAATGGCCATTTTAGCTTAATACACCTGCTCACTAGAAGTCATTACTTGTCAACCAATGACAGAGGATAAACATTTGTGATTTGACAAGGTCATTTCTTATATATTCTCCACAACCAACATTGTGCACCTCCATAACTCCTGTCTCCCCTGTCTCATCCAGTCAGTCTTCTTTTTCTTCCAGTCCCTTTCTTGTCTGGCTCCACAGTGTGTGTTTGGGTGGTCAAGAGGCCAGAACAGGGTTCTGCTGGCAGAAGGCAGCAGCTAAGGCTATTTATTCTGACAGGATATCCTCTTCACTTGACATGAAGCCAGTAGTGACCATCGCATGCAGTGATCTGGCATCAGCTGGGGAGCCGTCAGGTGCCATGCATGCCCATCAGCTGTGTTAAGCAGCCTGAAGTGGGTTTGCCAAGGCTGGAGATTAAGCTTAGCTGTACAGCTACTCCCTGCACATGCTAGATAATTGTCAAAGTTGTTCAGTCATCACAGGTTGGTAGAGTAAACAAAAACTGAACTCTAGTAAAAGTATCATTCATAATAATGATCATAATAATAAATGAGTAGATAAATAACTTGAATATGTGTCTCCTTTAACGTCTACTCAAATAATAATATACAATGTTATTTCATTAAATCATCAATAAGGCATTCAATTGTAAATTTATAGTGTGCACAAGGTAAAAATTTGAAGTGCTTGTCTATCAGACATCTTTGACTTGTCATACACTAACATATATTAGATTACAGAGTTTTGCAGCACTGTCAGAATAACTCATATTTTGAAATGTTTTATTTTTAACAGTGAACAAGTGTCATCAAGTGAAAATTTAAAAAAAAAAATTGGTATGCCACAGTTGTATGTAATCATGTTTTTTTTCCAATCCCAAGTTTGTCCATTTTTGTAGTTCATAGATGTAACTTGATTATTTTTGGAAGGGAGACATGCGCTAAAAACACTAGCTTTTTACCGTACTGTGACTTTAACAACAACAAAAAAAAGCTCGAAACATGCTGTACAAGCAGAAACCTAAATCTCCCACTTTGCACCAGTTGGTTGCAAATTTCATGATAGAATACTACTTGAACATCGTCTTGGGGGAAAGAATTCAAGTCATGAAAAATTAAATATAAAACCCAGCCAATGGATGTTCTCAGTTATAGCACAACTGAGCACAACGAGTGAAGCTCAGAACTCCTGCCAAAGAATTCAGCCCTCCTGACTTGTATGTTTTCTTCACAAAAGCATACCCCAGTGGCCAAGAAGCCTGGATTCCAGCAGCAGGAATTCAGTTTACAGGTGATTATAGATTTTTGACACCCTTATGCATATATAAGCTGCTTTCTCCTATGTAAGGGAGGTTCGTATGACCTAGAAGAAGCTAGACTGGATGACCCACTGGTCATTCTAGGGGCCATCTGGCAACTGTGTCTTGTGTGGCTTACCCTTCCCACTGCCTCACGCAATTCCTTAAGCAAGCATAAGAGTGCTTAGGAGGACTTAATCGCAGAGAAACTGGTTTGGGCCACACAGCTGACTGCCAATGTGGATGCACCCAGTGATCAGGTCATGGGGTTCCTTCAGTCATTTAACACTTATTGTTTTTGAGGACGTGTCTTCTCCAGCTGTTGTGTGACTAAAACCACTGGATTGGACGTAACATTTCAGTGCGAATTGTCTTGAACGAAGGTGTTGATTTAGTGTTATTTAAATAAGGGATTCTGTTGTGTCTTCCACTATTTGTGTTATTGTGCACAACTCTCAAAGCGCATTGGGAAGCTACTTCAGTTGGCAGCGCTGGCACGGTTGGAACAGTTATCTGTTGCATAGTGCTAAAAGAGGCATTTGCCACTTTGTGGAAAGCCCTCAGGTTCTGCTGGCCTGGAAGGAAGTGAGAGAAGCTTGAGCCTGTCTGCATTTGCACAGAGGTCACTATTGGCCTTTTGACTGTCTGCCAGTGCAGGGGCCAGAGTCTTCCAGAAGGGGGCCTTGGTACAGGCAAGTCAGCCAGACAGGCAGCCAGCCGCATCGTCTGCAGTCTAGGTCTGGGGCTAGTGCCTGGGCTAGGCAGCTCAAGTTACCCAGACAGATTTGTTAACACTGTTTGGGTCCGCTCAGCTTTCTAGCCAGGCCTCTGAGCCAAACGCGGCTGAGGTGACTTAATCTGTCATTAAACTCACATTACACCCGGACAGAGACTCAGCTCAGGGGGGCAGAGACAGCGCTCACTCTCCCACTCGCTGGCATGGCTGGTTGGATTTGAGTAGACACAAAGAACACCCCCTCCCCTTCTCCATCCTCTCCATGCCACACACCATGGCACAGCTAGACAGCCCATCGTGGTCCAGAAATAAGTAATTTCACTTGGAAGGTGAAAAGTCATTTGACTGGTGTGGATGTGGTGGGTGTACAATGCTATTTTATGCTTTCACTGGCAAAGACCGACCCAGAATACCAAGCCTATCCATTGGCTCTGGAAGTCTGGAAGATTTCTTCTGTCATCAATCCTTCTCTATTTCTTTCTTTGCAGAAATATTTACAACTTTCTTCTGACTCGTAAACACAGTTGTTAAAGAACACATGTTCAAGAGGAAGCATGTCAGATATTTCATGGGTGAATCAAATCAATAGTTAATTAAAATCCATCCATCCATCCATTTTCTACCATTTATCCTGTGAAGGGTGGCAGGGTTCACCCTGGACAGGTCACCAGTTCATCACAGGACCAACACATAGAGACAGACAACCATTCACACTCACAGTCACATCTACTGTCAATGTAGAGTATCAATCAGCCTCGTCCTCTCTTGATGTCTTTGGACTGTGGGAGGAAGCTGGAGTACCAGAGAGAACCCACACAGGAACAGGGAGAACATGCAGACTCCACCCAGAAGGAACCTTCTTGCTGTGAGGCGGCAGTGCTAACCACTGTAGCTCATTAAAATCCTAAGATTTTGTTCTAGTTTGGGAACGTTTGACTCGATCTTTTAGTGTGGAATAAAGCCGAATAGACAGATCTTTTTAATTGTCTTTAAATTAACATAGAAGACATTTTACAGTAACCAACTTTGATGAGAATTTGTTTTTCATTGAAGGTTTTAAGAGTAAAATTGATATAAAAGTAAATAGGTGCATAACTACAGTGTGTAGTGGGAAAATGGCAGCTTTGTTTCGTTAGAAACATTAACATCATTTCAGATTTCGTTCAGCGTGGTTAACAGTTAACATTTGCCTTTGTACATTTTTCACTGGCTGTCAGACAAACAGGAGGAGATGGCTGAACTTTGTCCACATCGGGCAAACAAAATTGCTTCCATTACTCTCAGCTTGAAAATGTCAGAAACCCTAACAACCTGCAGTACCTTCAGTGGAGGTCTAAGACATTGTTTCCCTCTGCTGAGATTTGTTTTCGTGAAACAGCTGGTTCTGGTTCTCCCTCAACCTCACTTCACCCAACTGTCATGAGCAGCCAAGAGCCAACATATGAACTGTTGGAGGGAACGCTGCCAAGTTGACAAACCATGTGTTCCTAAGATTAAAAAAAAGGTCTTTATTTAATGGAGTTTTATGTATTTGTTGATTTGATTTTCACCCTCAAGTAGATAGCTGATATTTGACGTATTTTTTCACGGCTGAGCCGCCATGTATTTATGAATGATTAGGAAAACACATTGTGTATGGAAAACTAATTGATGTGCGGACCAGGATGAGACACAAAGCAGCTCCTTTCTTCTCTTTTTTATGTTGTTAGTCTCTGAGGATAAAAACTGCAGTGCAACCTGAATTTTTTAACGCCTGATTGAAGATGGCGTCATAAAACAATGATCTGATCGTCATTCCTTAACAGCTAATTCATCAACTGACTGATTTTAAACACAAGGGAGCAACTGATATTCTTTTATTAGGGCCAATACTGATTACTAGTAATACAAAGAGGCCAATAACTGATATTTGTGGACAAAATTCAGTTGCACTAAATGTCGATCTGTGTATAATCCATTCTCTTCATGAGCAATAAATTTAATTTTGTATGAATGAATTTATTATTTATTTTTACAAACATTTTAATTAATTTAATTTAATACATAAAGTGGAAACTTAGCCCATTGCTTAAAAATAGAAGAAATAAACATTAATAAAATAATCATGCAACATTTTTGGACGATCACTTAAGTCAGTGTTCCCAGCAGGCTTTCACTCAACTGAGTGGAAAATTATAATTGTGTTCACCGGAAACAGTTGTTTCTGGTACGTTACTGAATAAAAAACATAAACCAACAAATAAAAATACGCCAAAGGAGATGACAAGAAAAGAACTAATATCTAAGCAATCGATCGATCCCTTCTAAAAATATGAAGTCTTTACTGAGGAGGAGCACCAGAATATATAATACTGCAACATTACTTCCTTTTAATGTGCAAACATTGCATTTTCACTGAATGCATTGGGCTTAATGTTTAAGGTGAAGAAGTTCTCATTTTTGGTCATTTGTGGCAAATGGTGTGAGACAAATGACATTGCTCTTACTTTACATATACACAGTTGTTTTGGGGGGAAAAAGAATTTCATGAAACAAGCCCCTGAATCTTATTTCTCACCTTCTTAATGAGGTAATTCCTTAATGGTTTGAATAACAGTGAATGATCTGACTTTCCACATTGTCCTGTACTTGCCGGCAGATCAAGAAATTCTTTGAGTTGGAGCCACTGGCCCGGGGGAAGCGCTGGATCCTGGAGGGCAGCACCACCGATAATATGGAGGCAGTGAAGGAGAGCTTCGGTCAGTTCATTACCCTGCTGGAGGACAAAGACACAGAGCCTGCAAGGATATGATGCTAATCCTGCTAATGCTACCAGACATTAGCAGCTGACAACACCAACAACAACAAAACACCACATCCTGCTTGGGTGGGGGTGGGGGGTGGGGTGGGCGGTTCTTGTACACACACTCACGCACAAACACAAACACGTACACTCAAACAGCAGATGTGTTACGTATGTTATCCTCCCTTTACTGAGAAGAGTCGCTCACTACAATCGGCCAGAGGACAACCACCAAAATAATTCGCAGGAAATGGAAATCTCCTTCACTACTGTTTATGCCATTGTGATAAAACCAGTGACATTTGGGGCAAGTGGCATTCCTCCAGTCATCATTGGACACTAACACGGGGGGGTTGTAAATGAGGGGGAGGGCCCATAACTGACAGGGGCCCTCAAAACATATTGGAGCATAATAATTAATGGTTGATGGGGCCCAAGTCTCCCCTGCTATCAGACACATTCTCTCTCTCTCTCTCTCTCTCTCTCTCTCTCTCTCACTCTCTCTCACACACACACACAAACACACACACACACACACACACAAAGTGGAGTCCAGGTTGTCTGTAGATATGTTTATCTTCTCCACTAATTACTTTACAGGATGTTTAGGTGGGCGCAAGTGATGTACTTTTCAGAGAGAAATACTGTAAACGCCATCAAGAGTACTTCTCCTTTCAACAAACGTGTGATTGTCCAGAGCCTTGTGTTATGTACAGTTGTTACATATCTGTGTGTCACACTCTTGTCTGAATATCTAATCTGAATATCGTAGTATCTAACAAAGTATTTTGTACAGTACATGCAAATAAGCATAATGCTGTGTACCCTCTTGTGTGGCCATACAGAAGTACTGCTAGCCATGTGACGAGCTGACTTTATTGTACAGTTGGAAACAATCTGAATGCTTTTATAAATGTGCCACTTAGGATATATTTTATAACTCGGTATGTTAACCTTTAGAGCTAAATTCAGATTAGATTTTTATATATCACGCCTCACTTGGGAATTCTTTTAAATCAATGACCAAATCAAAAACACACACACAAACACACACACAAATGACAAATGCTGGGTTGGTTGTGAATACACTTTGAGAAATACAATGTATTCTGTCAAAAGTTTATTTGTTTTTCTATGGTTTTAATGTGTTTTCTTTTAATTTTAATTTGATTTAATCCCTCTTGGCACTGGCCTGAGACTCCAGTCTCCCATCAGGGTGGAATACAAACTCTATCAATCAGCAACAGCAACAGCTGCATCTGACAAGTCCCTGTCTGACACCCTAATGCCTTCCAACTGTCTGTGAAGACCCCTCCCTGTCTGCTGTTTATCGCGGACCCAGCCCCACTTCATCCCAACCCGTCCTGTCCAAGACGGCGTGACTCTGTGTGGTTGTCCCCAACATGTGCTTTACTCACGAATGATGCACACACACACACACACACACACACAGCCCCCTCCTTGTGCTTTGTATTAATTTTTTTTATTTTAGTAACTGGATCACTTTTTGTACCTGACATAGAGTTTACCAGGTATTTCCGTGTGTGTGTGTGTGTGTGTGTGTGTGTGTGTGTGTGTGTGTGTGTGTGTGTGTGTGTGTGATTGGTGCATTCAGTCACTTGTAACATAACGTATAACTGCTATAAACACTTAGCGATTATACCAACGCTGGACTTCATATCTGCTTCAACTTAGGTCTTAAAATATTCATTGCCGTCTGTCTTTTTTGTTATCTTCAAGTATTTTTGTTTTTCAATCATGTTTTGTTTATTCCAATTAAAGTTTTAAAAATCCAAATATTGTCTTAGTATTTATAATTTACTTGTGCTCATTCTGATATTTTAGATGTTTTATATAACTTGGTTGCACGCTGGATACCGTTATGTCTGTATTTAATGTTTTAACATGTATAATTGAAATATTACTGTTTTTTTCATTTGATTATGTTCTAGTTATAAATATTTTCTGCATTCAGTTATTTGTTTAGCTGTTTGTACATATAAAAATGCAGTAAGATGAGATTTAAAACCTCAGAGGCTGTTTTATGTGAATGTTCATGCTGTTCTTACGAGTATGAAATGTGTGATGGGTCGAATGTTTGCATACCTCACTGGAAACATTTTCTTCAAAATGTCTCTTATTTGTGATTTAGGGTGACCTGTGGAAATCTGAGATGCAGGAAGATAATGGAGAAAAGGCAGATCCAGCCAGTGGAGGTTGAGCCAAAGTTGAGAGAAAAAACGTCAAGAAGGAAAGTCAGAGTGAAGCAGTTGAAGAAAGTTCTGAGTGGAAAATTAACCGAGTGAGACAGGAGTTCTTGATAAATATACTCGACTCTGTCCTCCTCTGCCTCTCCTTTTCTTCTCCTTTTGCCCTTCTTCCCTCTCGTTCAAATTAACCGTGTGGCTTTAATACAATGTGTGTCATGCAGGTTGCCCTGGCGACTCTTTGATCCTGTTTTCCAGTCTCTGCCTCTGGGGCAGACGTGCTTCTCTTCAGTCTGCTGCACACCAGTTCTGGAAGCTGCCGCTCTGAGACAAACCATGGGCTGCTGCGCTCGTCTCTCGCTCCCCCCTTTTTCTTCCTGTCGCTCTCACTTTCTCTCTCTTTTTTGATTCCTTTCTACCTCTCTCCTTTTTCCTCTCTCTCTCTCTCTCTCTCTCTCTCTCTCTCTCCCTCTCTCTCATTTGCTCTTCTTCCCCTCAGTCACGCCGAAAGGAGCCCTCTCTCAGCTTGGGCATCCAGGCTAGGACATCAGTAGCAGAGCAGCCCTCCCATGCGAAAGAAGAAGAGGGTGGACCTCTTTTACTGCTGTCACACTGAACCTTTTCCCGTTCTACCTGTCCGAAGTGTTCTTATTACCTTGTTAGCGGCAAACCTCCAGAAAGCAGCTGCAACATTACATTCTAATCAGTCTACATACAATTACATGACCAAGACATAGACAAGTCTCAGATTCAAATAGATTTTTACAGTACATTTCACTGGACTGACAAACGCTTAAATAAATCTCCCTCTTGCAAGCTGAATTGTCTGATAATGTAACGTGAGGTGTGACTTACAGTAAATTGAAGCAGAACTGCAAAACTTGAATGTTGTACACGGTAAAAACATGTATCTGAACGACCAAACAAATACTGGCACCCACAGAGATCGCAGACAAAAACAAAATCGAGAAGCATTTTACCAACAAGCCATCGGCAGTAATTCGTTACAGTTGAAAATATCAGAGCAGACGAAACTACACGGAGAGGATGTGTACAGTACAAATAGAAGTGTAAAGCTTTGCCAAAGACACACAATTTTTTTTTCTCTGTGGCTTTCATCTAGTTGTGATACATTCATGTCTTATCTGTATGTTTCTTTTATTTACAGCACACACGTCCCTGTCAAAAAGACAACGATAAATCTTCCCTTGAAGGATGAAAATGCGATGTTTTGATTTTTATCATACGTTTATTTGATTGACTGCTGAATGAATGAATTATCAGGGCTTTTCCTTAACGCACGAGCACGTGACAATCTACAGTTGAACAATTAAAAGAGGACTCCAAATAACAATACAGATGCGTCACCCATGTAAAATACGATCTTTTCATCGATTTTACAATACATTCATGTTTATGGCTATTATGAATAATTTGGCATTTGATCTCAATAAATTAAGGCCAATATATCAGTACTGTAATTACATCCATGCACATTAACTGGTCTCACCCCTCATGGTTTTAAGTATTAATATCAGTATGAATCAGTGTGTTTTTCTTACCTTAATATTGAATAATGGGACAAAATGTGCCACTGACACAATAAAGACCTACCCAAAGTATAAACACATGCAATCGCACTCAAACAAATGAACTCTTGTGAGCTTTGTGAAATGCAAATGCACAACCCGACAGGGAACCCGACATTCGTTTACAAGACAAACAAAAGCAGGCATGTTTTCTTAAACTCTGCAAAGAATGCTATTTTCTCTGTGTCTTCTCCTGTCTAGTGTGTGTGGCAGCATTTCTCCTGATAAGACTGAACCAAGAGGTGGAACAGATGTTGCCCTGACATCCATCTATGCCTCGTACCCCTGCTCTTCCTCCCACAGCTGATGCACCAGGCAGGACACCCCACATTCTCAGACCCCTCACTGCTGTACTCCGCACTCAGGACGCTCCAGCAGCGACACAGCGCAGGACCCATCCTGGACGCTGCTCTCTCCGTAATATGTGTGTGTGTGTGTGTGTGTGTGTGTGTGTGTGTGTGTGTGTGAGAGAGAGAGATGACAGTCAATCATCACACCAGTTCTCTGGGTTCACCCACAGGGTTTCCTCCTTGTTTCAACACCCTCCTGATTCACTGAGCACAGACATGCACACAAACACACACACACAAAAATGAAAAACAAACCCAAATGATGAAAATGCATCGATATGATGGGATCTCATGAGGTGATCACAGCTCCAAATATTCATTTGCAGAGCTTTGAGTCATTTCCTGAAAATGTGCAACATTTTGACATGAGTGATGTCATTCTATACATTTTGATATATATAATCTATAAACAAGGTGTGCGATTGCAGAAATTTTAATCAGGCCTTTTTATTTCAAATTTTTCACTTTCTAATACTAGAAACAGAATCTGCGCAAATAACTCAGATTCTCCAAGCTACTCAGAGCTCCATCTGCTGAGAACAAAGCAGGTTTTTTTTTTTTTATTGTATTAAAACAATGTTAGCATACTCTTATAAACTGAATTACTTTTGGAAGAAAAACAAGCAGATTTTTAGCAGAACTTCATATAAAACACATGCAAAAGCAAACAAATTGTTTGAAATATCATTGCCTGATATGATCTTCGGTTTTCTTAAAAAAAAGAAAGAAAGAAAAATAAATTTTATTTTGTTCTACCTAAAAGAGTCACGATGTTGTTGAAAATATTCTTTGGCTCACCAAAAATTGTCTCTGTCGTCTTTTTGTTTGTTGGATGTGCAGCCAGAGATTCCTCCGCGGTGACGTCCCTGATGGTGCATGTAAAGGCAGAGGAATCCCTCCCGTCGTGCATGTGATCCTGCAGGTTTGTGGTTGAGCTATAAAAGTAATGAATGGCTCAAACCTGATAGAATTTTAATGAGTTACACCCCTGCCAAGCAGTGAGCTCTCTTTGCAGCAACATGCCACAATGATTATCACCCCAAATTAATATCTGACTTGGTGCACTTGAATTTTCCTTTGTGGAAAAAAACACGACAACATATTTTCTGCTGTAAGTTACTTTAACCCTAAATTAGTTCACCTTATTAAACGGCATCATTTATGCAGTGCAGGTGCTTTGCGGCTTATAAATTTAGACTAAGATGGAGATTGAGGATTTTTTTATGTTGGCTCATGACTGGTAGCTCAGACGTAAATGCTTGCAACATGCGATCAGGACTCAAATCTGCAAATTCAGTCCTGATCTATGCATACTGGTCTGAAAAACAGATCCACAGCGAGCTGTAGCTAGCACAGTTCTCGTGAATGTTTGGTTTCAGGGGGGACGAGGGGTTGCATGATTGTTTGATATTTTTATTATTAAAGCCGACCGTGACTAACCGCGGATGAGCAAAAACACAGGAGAATGGCATGCTTTGCAACAATCTCTACTCACCAAACTGTCTAGCACATGGTGCCAACAGACAGCTTGTACAGATAAAGTGGTTCTCCATCGAGGATTTTATTGACTGCAGTATTTCTACCACTGTTGCTGGTTTGCCGCAATGACTCGTTACACATGGACTGTATACGGGTTCATCCCGCAGGACACTGCATCCTATCTTAAACACCCTTTGTGATGTTCCCCACATGTTGTCTTCAAGGAGGCGGCCATATTGTTTTAGTGTTCCAGATCAATCATGTGATCAGCAAGCTCATCACAGATCTTTACAGTCTGAAAAGTCTTGAACCGCTCTATAGAAGGATCATATGCACAGACATTCAGGTTCTGTTTCTTATGATAAGATTGATGATAAAAAGATTATTTTTAATCACTGCTACATCCCACTGATCACCCGCTGCTATGGATTATTGATGAATCAATCCATTTGATCATATTCCAACCAGAAGATTTGTAAATCAGGACAGTGCTATGTGTTTTTTACTGTTGTTTTACTATTCATCATTAAGTCTACGGCGGGTTTGAGAGGAAATTCGACTCACGACCTCTGTGGGGTCTGAGATAATGAATCTGAGACCTCATACGTTTCTAACTCTGGCCACGTAAACGCCTCTTGTTTTTCCTACGTGTTTGAATGCCTCGTCTGTCGGGTGACTTCCGTGGGATTCCAGCAGCCTTGTCACTCAGATTGTTTGTCCTGGTGACGAGATCTGTGTGTGAGTCCTGTTTCTCTTCCTCTCGCCGCGGCCCGAGTGCTGATGGAGACCCGCATCCCAGGTGGCCCACACATCAAAACAAGAGGCATGGCGGCTCTTGGTTTTCAGACAAACATCACTCACTTTCTTTGTTGTCTGAGGGACAGGGGGCATGGGCGGTTTATCTCCGGAGGATCTCCCACACTATCGCCTTCCACCAGCCCACCGCCCCATCCCACAGGAGCCACTAAAAGCAAATGTCAGTCAAGGAGAAGGCGTTGCATTCCTTCAAAAGGTCAGTTAGTGGTGGCCACTGAAAGATCTGTTGCATGTTAAAAGTTAAAATGCGGAGACTCTTAAAAAGTTTTACATCTTCTTCTCTTCATCGTCCGGTAAGATTGATTTGCTAGGTGAAAAACAAAACCACACACGGTGATTCTACGCTAACACCTCTGTCACAGTCTAGTCCACCTGCCCTGGCCTCCCCTACAAACCTACCGCACAGTTTGAAGCTCAGCCTGATTCACCATATGAAACCTATTGCTCTCTCAGGCCATGTGATGGGGGCCCAGTAGCAGCTCCTGACCCATCTGGGCAGGTGATTCCTGCTCCGACTCTACCCCTCCAGGTCTTTAAGGAGAACTGTGTCTAGGAGACTTTTATGAGCGTGACCCTAACATGCCCGTCTCAAGTGGTCTAGACTCAGCACTCCGTTTACTGGAGTCCGCGTCCCTCTGATGGCTATCAGACTTTTGAGTTTTTACAAGGGACTCTTGTCATAACTCTTTGAAGATAGACAGACATTAAGTCTTTGGCCATCCTGTTTATAGATTTACTGTCAGAAAAACAGGGAATAACAAAGGGGGTGGGGTCTGACACGCAGAGGCTCTACAGGCGAGTCAGATGGTTCTGGAGGATGTTGATCTCGGAGGACTAAGAAAAGGTTTGGTCATAATTGTTGGCTTCTGAGGTGATGAGTTGGTTATAATATGTAGTAAATATTTCATTGTTGCCCTTATATGTAGTCTTTTATACATTATCTTTCTGTCTGGTGTGCTGGTGGCTCCGAGTCAAACTCTGTAGGTGGATTAGCTCATTGAATCCAAACAGTTTACGGGGAGAGCGGCTCTGGTGACGACACTATGTGGGCAGCTTGCTGTTCTCAAAACGCAATCATTCCGTGTGAAAGCCAAAAAGGAGAAAAAGTGAGTCTTTCACAGGCACAATCTAGTAAACAGGGACGCTGCGTAGAGAGAGGACACCTGTGTTTTACCAAAGTTTTGGCACGAAGCAGTTTTGATCCATATTTGGGCGAGTGCAAATTTAATGTCGCCCTATGACGAAACACACTCGTGAGTCACGCAGGAAAGTGCAAAGTCAGTCACAAATAAGATGTGTGTGAACAATAGGAAGGGACGAGGGTTAGCAGAATGGTGCTATGAGTCAGCTCTGCTGCAGCCACCAGGAATATGACACAAACACGGGTGAGATAGCGGGAATAAGCTTAGAGCTGCAGCCAGAAATAGTGTTTAAGGTGTT
The DNA here is from genome assembly GCF_037954235.1 of Aulostomus chinensis. NCBI lineage: Eukaryota > Metazoa > Chordata > Actinopteri > Syngnathiformes > Aulostomidae > Aulostomus > Aulostomus chinensis. Next base: position 13,348,206 of record NC_141325.1, on the reverse strand, counting down.
GAGGATTGGGGTTAAATGTCAGAAAGGTCAAGTAAGAGACCCGTTTAGATTGGATTAGAGAGGTTAGCTGGACGCAGCTCACCGGAGCTCTTTGCAGTACTACGCCAAGTACATGTACTATGATTGACCTGTACGTTTTATAACACAACAACAGTTTAGAAACATTTATATCTCTTTATCTTTATCTGGGGAAGAAATAGGCGACATATCAGTTGTTTCAACACAGATCCGAAGGAATCCTAGTTTCATCAGCACATAAAACAATTAAATAGAAGTGTTTCCCTCGTGCTTTTCTCTGTTTGAGAACTATTTAACGTGTCTTGGTGCGGCGTTTTGTGATCACATGGCACTGCTTCCTATCAGTTTACTGTTGTTCTTAGGATTGAGCTTAAACATCCTCTAATGGGATTAAGCAATAGGAGAAACCCAGAGGAGGAAAATATGTCCCCTTGTCTTTACCTGTCAGAGAGCAGCTCGCCAACCGACCGTCCAAACGCTTCGATTCCAAATACTCTGCAGCTTAATTTAGATTTAATGATAAAGAAAAAAGGTTACAAATGTTCAACTCATAATTTTTGTCCTTACCTGGTAACTCCATTTCCAATTGCATGTACAGTCTCCAGGTTTGTGGATTTAAAAAAAAGGGCTGATACAGAAGGTTCAAGTATATCAACTCCGCAACACTTTGCCAACACTTACAGTTCATCTCTGGCAGCAGCGCGTCTGCAGTTTATCCCTTCGTTTCCTGTTTGATTGTAAAACTCCACACTCACTGATTTGAGGATGTCGTTCCTCGTTGGTTCTTGGCGTAATCTCAGCGATGGTCTCAGGAGGATTATGTGGTCACATTATTCCATCAGATGATCTCGTGAATTTTTTCGTGTACCGGTTCAAACTCAGCTCCCTAACACTGGTCTTGAGACAGAGCAGCTGAAAAAAATACTACAGATTGAGGAGACTGCAGATAAACACGCTTGCTTGTGGTCAGCTCACAAGAAAACTCATAACACCAGTAGCTCCTGTTTCTTCTAATTTCTGAATTTAACTATGTAAAATCAAGTCATAACGGCCATTTTTTTCCCCCGGCATCTGTACGTTGTGTTTTCTGATTTACTGGACTTGTGTTAGCTGGCGAACACGCGGCGTCAGAGACCAGAGTAGAAGTTGGAGCAGTTTGCGGCTGCTCGCCCGTGTCGCTGATAGATGAGTCGAATAACCTGCTGCTTCTAGTGTCACTTTGAAATATTCAACATGTGAACAGAATCAACGTATAAAAAGTAAATTGAATACTTCTATTGCCCCCTCCCCCACCACCACCTCCTCCCTGCAAACTCACTCAAAATAAACAGCAATGATCTGCTGAAAGTTGAGGGTGCGACATTCTCGTGTTCTTCTCAGCATGTCTCTCCTGTTGCTCCCCGGGCCGACAACCGCCGCCGCCGCCGCCACCCCCGCCCCCACCCCAGCACCCCCACCCCAGCCCCTCCGAATCAGCCTGGTTCACATACACAAGATTAAGTAGCAAAAGTGACATCCAAGACCAATCGGGCCACCCAAGAGAACCGCAACCAGCGGAAAGGCTGTCAGAGCCCCCTTTTGCAACATTAATCTTCAAGCCTCTCCTGCACTGCCAACTCACATCTCCTTCAAACAGGACAGGGGAGCTACCAGACTGAACTTTTCCCTCCCTGAAGGATTCTCCTCTCCATCAATTAACTCTTTGGGGGACAATTCATCGTCACCCGCCATGTGCCAGACAACTTCAAACACACTGGCAAAATGAACTGCTTTTCCAGACATTTTCAAAACTCCCTTGTATTTCAGCGACGAGCACGTTGGCTGTGACGTTTGGGTTTGTGTTCAATTCCTCCGCTGTGACGTGACGCAGAAATTGACGCGTTAGAGTGATGGCTGCACGGGGGAGACTGGTCCGTGGAGACATTTTTATGGCATTTTCCAGCCATTAATAAGATGTCAAGCGTCAGCGATGGAATTTGTCTTCGATGTCAGAAGGCGGTTGAAATAGACATCGAGGGATCAGCGCGCTAACTGGCCTCCTTTAACCACCTCAGCTCACCCTTTTGTCTTCTTTGCAAACCAAAAGCATCTTTGATCTCTTTCAGGAGAGCCGGAGGATAATTCTGCTGTGTGTGTGTGTGTGTGTATAGGGGGGTATCCTGACCTTCTGAGGGTGTGTGTGTGTGTGGGGGGGGGGGGGGTGGTGGTCTGTGTCACATCCAACTTGATATTGGTGTGAATGAGCAAACAGAAAAGATGAATACAGCAATTGATAAATAGCGGAACATGAGTGTGTTATGCTGTGGATGCCTTCAGTCCCAGGAGAGGGCCTTCCTAACCTCAACCTTTCTGCTGCCCGAGACCCCAGACTCAAAGGGGGACGTCGCGCCATCTAACAGTGTTCCTTTGAAGACCGCAAAGCTGAAATCAAGCGGCATACCTCGAATACTTTCTAGTGGTTTTTCACTGAAACTCTCCGCACATGGCTGTAAATCTAATCTATTGGATTAGATTTACTTTAACAAATAAGGCAGTGCTGCTCTGTCTGGGTCTAACCGGGATAAAAGAGCCTAAATCTAACAGATATTTAATATTATCATTGGAATCAAACCTGAACTTTACTTCTTCTACTGTTACCATGAGGCCTTGTAAAGAAACGGAGGAAATCAGGAAAAACATCCATGGTGTTGCTGAAGCGCCACACGTCCTCCTCCGTGATGAGAAATGGCCGTCACGTCGATATCACGCCGCCGGCGTCTCTCTGCACCATTCCAACTTGATTTTTTTGTTTTTGTTTTTACACTTTTCGATGATTTTATCCTGGAATTGATTCCATATCTCATGAGTGATGATGATTGCATTTTCACTGGAGTTTTCATTTCAAATTCTGTGGTTTTAGCCATATTAATAGATAAACGAATTAATAGACAAGAAAAAAATGGTAGATCATACGTCGCAACTGCGCCTTATTTTTGCACATTTTGTCGTCGGATTTCTCCAAACATCAACATTTCTAGAGTTTTGAACTCTAGTTTTGCTTCTATAAGGAAGATAATTCCTGAAACACCTCCTGAAGAGATGGAACAGGAGAGCTATCTGCTCTGCCGCAGCGGTATTTTGCACCTCATCTTTGTTGCTTTTCCCCCTCCTTAATTAGTAAACACTCACATCTTGTCAACTTCACGGTCCAAGTTAGAGGTCTGCTAAGGATTTCGGAGAATCCCAAGAGATAAACGGGGGGGAAATGAAGCAATGTGGATAAAATCCTCTAAATCCGTTCCTCTCCGCTAATTTATTCCACTAACTAAAACTATTTGGTCATTTTGAAACCAAAACTGCCCCCCTCAAAAAAACAACAACAACAAAAAAACCTCCCTCTGTTTATCTACTTTCCAGTTTTCTACATCCTGTGTGATAGTAAACCGAATATCCGCCGTGTTGTTTTTGACCAAGTGGTGCAGCTCTTCAAAACCCTCAAACAATCCAGGTAAACTGGACGGAAAGAAAAACTCAAGCAGGGAAAAGAAAAATGTCACTGATTCCGGCCAACAGATATATTGTAACAGGTTCTAATTGCAATAATATGTCCCCCTTTGTTGCACAACCCCACGAACTTGAACAAACACTTCATGAATCAAACAGAAAACACTAAGACGTGGGTAATTTATCGGCCTGTTAAAGATTTTGTAGAAGCCCAAGAGGTAAATAGGGGAAATTAAGCAATGCGGATAAAATCCTCTAAATCTCCTCTCTGCCTGTTTTTGGCAAATCCACACGAAATCAATACCAGACAAATAAATAACATCATCATGCCGATGTAAAAATGTATTTCTTAGCATCAAAAAATGACAAACAGAGCAGAAAAATTCAAATAAGTCTTTATTGTTTCACACAATCTTTGACCCCTTTGTCCCGGGGAGGGGGGGGAGGGGGGTGTCTTTTTTAATTGAAAAAAACATTCATCATCAGAAAGATCATTTTTCATATTCAGCCTGTTACATAAAAGAGGAGAAATAATGAGAGCGAGAGAGTGAAAGAAGATACTATGAAATAACAAATGAGTAATGAAGTAAACAGAACGCTTGAGGCAAACAGGTTCCTTTCTGTGTTCTCGCTGCTGTTTAGAGAACCACAAGGCGTCATCAATCTGATCCTGTGCCCTTCAAAACAGTCCACACAACAGCGCAGAGTCCCTCCTGCCCTCCCCCTTCCGCCAGCGCTGATCATGAGGTCAATGTGGATCAGGTAGTGGTTTGCGTGTGTGTGTGTGTGTGTGTGTGTGTGTGTGTGTGTGTTATTTAGAGAAGCTCCATTAACAAAGTCTTGGCACTAGTTCAAACTCAAACTTTCACATCAGTTCTTCTGTCCAGCTGCTGAGTCGAAGCTCAATAACTGCTGAAAGCTTTCCAACAGAGAGCAGCAGACACAAACGAAGCTCTGCAGCCATGGAGATAGGAACCCTACAGTCACACGACAGGAAGCGCTCGCTCCGCTTTGAACGATGGCGGCAAAAGAGCATCTCTTAATGTAGCAGCGCGTTCGTAGCGAGCGTCACACGTCGTGGACGACTTTATTGTAGATTCCAGCTCCTCAGGCCAACTATTACTGAAGCCGTGAAACAATAAAACATTATGGCACTGAAAACACTGTAATAATGAGCAGGTGCTTCGCTGTGTGTTGCACATCGTGTCAACATGCTGATGATGTTAGAGATCAAGTCCTGCGCTGCCAGCTCAGTGCCAGGCTTTTAATAGAGCACATAAAAAATAGCTGATATTGTTATGTTATGTATAATATATTGATAAAAAAGAGTTCTTTTTCTTCTTCCAAGCAACATTTAACAGTCATGACTCATGATAAATTTATAGATCGACTCTGTGGTGATTCCGACCTTCCAATCACTTCAATTTTGTTGGAAAAAAAGCTGAAAAAACATGGAAGGAATAATCCAAAAGAAAATGATTATTGTGGCCAATTTTTTTAAAGTCCTAGCTGAGATGTCACAGAGGGATTTTTAAACATTCCTTCCTCTTCTGTAAATTTGTATATTTTTCCTCATATACCATTTTATTCCAAATAGAAAACACCACTTTTTTTTTTCCAGATAAACACAATTTTATATTTAGAACAACACAGTAGTTTGGAGTCCAGTCAGGTTCTTGTTTTAATAAATCTCAAGCATCCGCCATATTGTTCTACTCCAGTTTAGAACACTAACATTCATCTCGCTTTCTTTCTTCACTGCAAAAAAAAAAAAAAAAAAGTCTTCTCATGTGGTTTGAGCGCATCTACCACCTCCACGAGGCTGCTTAGAAAATGTATAAATCAATAAAAGTCTCTAAAGGTAAATAAGCAAACGTTATAAACTCTGTATGTAGAAAGCGTTTTTAATCAAACCGGGAGTCCATTGATGAGCCACAATGTGGCTGACACACTTTCTGGAGTGAGGATTTGATGTGATGAAGATGTGATGACCAGCTGACTTTGCGTCGTCATAGTGACGGTAGATGTCACTGTGACCGGTTGTCTTGATCAATACGGCTGATCTGTTATTTATTCCTACGAGCCAAGAACTGGCAGAACTCTTTCAACTTTTATGACGCAAACTCGTGCCAAGAGCCTTTTTTTCCCCTTCCTTTTCTTTCTTTCTTCTCCTCCTGCTTCTTGCAGAGTCAATTTCAAAGAGTAAAAAAAAAAAAAAAAAAAAAGAGCACATGCTGTCCTTCATGTCCCGCCATTCAGATGGACCATTACACTCATATCAGATCGGGGCCTTTGATGCGCCCAGCCACAGAACAATATAAATAGCGAGCACAAGGCTGTGAAAGATTTGCAATGCAGTGCGTTAATTAACGAAAGGGTTATAACAATTAGGCGCCCACGATTTGGTATGTGAATATCAGTGCAGTCACGCAGATCGGGACAGGCCACAGAGTAACAACACCACTGTTTACTGAACACAAAGACCATCAACAAGCTCTGGCAACAAGTGTTAATAACGGAGGATTTCTGGCTTTATCGCGTCTCAGCTTGATCTCAGAGGAGGGGGAAGGAGACGGGTGGTGGTGGAGAGCTGCGTCGTTGGCTGACGGAGAAATTGGGTTTGGACGGAATTAAATTAACAATAAAATGGCTTTTTTATTTAAGAAAAATAGAATATACCAGTGACCATTCTGCAAGGCAATTCTATGTTTTCATGTTGCATAACAAAATCGGGGTGTGTAAAAAGGATCGTTTCACCTTTGAACCCCAAACTGTCAAAGATGATTTTCTACAAACGTTTCTTTTATTGTCACCTCAGAGTTTTGTTTCAGTTTTTCCAGCTGCTCCCTTCTGAGGAGTTTATACTTTTTTGAGTCTTCGATGAGAGCAAAATGAATATTTACGTTGTCGCTGAAAAACATCATGCAATTTGGCTTTAGTTTCTGACATCTTGTTCGCCACACAATGAATGACTTAATTAATTTAATTACATCGCTAACGCCCCCCCCCCCCCACACACACACACACACTTGCAATTGTAAAACCTGCGCAATATCTTCACATTGAGCATTTAACACAAACCTGTGTGATACTGAACATATATATGATACGATAACCATTGGAAACAAAAAGTACATTTTGTCTTTCGTGGGTTTTTTTCTTTACTAGTTTACTTATTTATTACTGTCAATTTATTGATGTTTCAAACTTGCTAGCCCCTTGTGCTGCTGTAACACTAAGTTTCCCAGCCGTGGGACTGATAAAGGATTATCCTCTCTTATAATTTGTCCCATTCGTAAACATGTAAATAGTGTGTCTTTGTCTGAGAGCTAACTAACCTACTTCCAGATAGGCGATACAACGGCGGTCTCTCTGACGGTGACTGCTCATATTAAACAGCCACTTTAAGAATCTGGCTAGTAAACAGCACGATACCCTCACCGCGCAGATGTTGCCGTAATAAAGTGTAAACCCTCTTATTTGAATTCCAGTCGTCTTCAAACACTGAGGTTCTAATAGTGATACTAAGTTCCTCTTTGTTGACGCAGAACAAACACTTCATGAATCAAACGAGAACATTAGGAAGCCGGTAATGAGGTGAATGTTTGAAGGAATAAACTGCCAATGACTCCAGAGGTTTTGGTTTAAACATATATAATGATGCATTTATTGACACGGATGATCCAGTTCCGCTGTGGGACAGGGTGAGGTCAGACCAACCAACAGATGGGGGTCTTCAGTTTACTTAGCGGACCTTCTGGTCCTCTTGTTCCAGGAGAAGTTCGCTCCGTAGGACTTCACCCGAGGCTTGGAGCTTCTTTTCTCTGTGACATCGTAGCTCCAACCTGAAGGAAAAACATCAGTTAAGTGATGGGGGGGGCAAGAATGTCACGTATATTCATTTTGGAGCGGTTCCAACACCAATGAGGTGTTTTGGAGACATCAACAGGCTGTGTGTTGTCAGAACTGCACTAATCGCTTTCATGGTGCAATAAACAGAGGAAACCAAGTCTTTTTTGCTTTGTTTCTACAAACTTTCCCAGATGGTTCGAGTCAAAGTGTACTTTCTGTCAAAAAGCTGCGAGACAGAAAACTACACCAGCCGTTTAAACCCCAACAGTTGATTTAATGAAGCTGCTGCGGAAAAAGAATATACTGTACAGAAAATGTGTCTCGAATCCTTCTCTTCTTACCCATGTTTTTTAGAAATTTATAGAAAAAGATATTAAAACTACCTGGAAAGTAGTAAATCAGCTACTGCTGCAGCAGCTGAGCAATGACTACCCCAGAACAGCATTCAGTCTGGATGGAAGTCCGTTAGATATAGATTAAAAAAAATTATCATGTTTTTTTTGTTTTTTTTTATTCACTTTTAATCAAAATGAGTGAATATAAGTTGGTCATCGTGATGATCTCATTACCTCTATTTTCATACAGCCGATATCCAAAAAAGTGACATAACTTATGAATTAAAATCCTTCAGCTGGTCTTTCCGCATCTGAGGTGAAACGGTCATTACTGTACCAGAGGATTTAAAAATGGCTGACATTATTCCTCTGTTTAAACTAGTTGATTCATGTTGTTTTAATATCTACAGACCTTTAACCATTTTTCCACATTTTCCTCCCCCAAAAATATGAGAACAAATTATACACAAATGGACTCCATCTGGGTTCTATTTCAGGTCCTCAAAAATCTTTATTTTGGGAAAAAACATTCCACGTGTATTACTCTTCTTCACCTGACAAACACACCTCTCCGCTTGTTAACAGTGAATTTATTTGCGGTACTTTCATAGCCCTGTTTTTTGTTGGGTTTTTTTTTTTTTTTAAGCTTTTGATGGAATTAAACATTTAATATGAGGAGTTGCAGATGTTTCCAACAGACGATGGTCTGTTTAAAGGATGCTCTTGTGGGGTTCTGCAGGGAACTGTTCCTGAACCGTTCCTATTCCTGCCACCAATAACTCTCACTCATTCTGATCTCACTTCACTGATTCAAGGAGCCTTTGGTGTTTGTTGAAGTGCAAACACCAAAGGCTCAAACTAAATAACCCACCCATATTTGAAGGGTTCTTCTTAAGTTTTAACTGAGTCTGATCAAACGTTTGTAGTGTCCACTACAAAGAGACTTTTCACCACAAACTTTCAGAATATTCCAAATTCATCCTGTGACATACTTTGGAAAATAGTTTTTTTTCCTGTTTCTCCCACTGAGCAGTTTTCTGAAACTCCTCTGCTTCTCTTTTTTTTTTCAGATTCGGACTATTTGTGACCTCCGCATTTTTCAAATAAAATGTATTGTATGAGTATGACACGTTTAAGTGATGGCAACGTTCCTGAGAATTTCATGCTCAATTCATAAGTCTTTACCGCTTCATCCTCCTAAATTTCTAACACATGTCCACTCTTGTGAAGAATTAGGAACAATAATTTATAGGATGGGATTTTTCCTCCTGGCTAAAACTAGAAAACATTTTCCTAAAGACGCTTAAAAGACTATCATTCAAGGGCTTTCAAGCATTTCATAAATTAATTTGATTAGATGTTTTTTTTTAATCAATTCAAAAAAATGTATCTCGTGCCAACTTTGGCTACGACAAATATTTAACATATGAAAGCGAAATGGATTTTGGAGAAGGGGGTGAAGCAATGGACAGATGAACTTGAGAGCTTAAACACTTCAAAAACAATTCTTAGCATTCAGAACACTTTTCACCATTCAAAGGCAATGAAGGCCAAACATCAACAGGCAGTAAAATTATAAAAGGGTGCAAATGACTTCATTAATTTTTGAGAAACTTTTTAAATATATAGAGAAATATATACGTATATATATAGATATAGAAATACATATATAGAGATACAGATGTATATGTGTGTGTATATACTGTATATATATATATATATGTAGAGAGAGAGAGAGAGAATTCTAAAATGTAATCGTTGATATTGATGCTCTTATAAGTCTCAACCCGGAATTATAAATCGTACCATTTTTCTCAGCGAAAGCGATGGCGTCTTCTTTGGATGAGAAGGACAGCACCATGTTGGAGAGGGGATCGGCCCTGAGAGACGAATCAACGGCTCTTAGTCACGTGGTTCAGGAATCAGAAGGAATGGAAGAAGGCAAAAATCGCTCTCATGGCAGTTGAAAGCACATTCGTGATGTTGGACTTGTTCCACTGACTTGAGCGAAGACCAACCATCATGATAAATATATGAATATAATGATAATGGAAGTCCTAGCACAAAAACACACACACAGGTCATTCTTAATGCCTTACGTTGAGGCCCAGCCCATCAGCGGGTTCTCCCAGCGCTCTCTGGTATCAAAGTCCATCTTCCACTTCTTGGTGCTGTTGATTCCTGACTGCATGGCTGTTTTTGTGGGCACAAAGATGTGAACCCTGCGTGTTTTGATGTGCTCCTCTGGCACCCCCGTCAGCGTGGTGATGTCCTGAGAACACACGGAAAGAAACAAGTCTGTTTTGGGTGATGGTGGAGGAGAAGTCACCAGTATCGTCAAGTGTAAAACATGAACGCTGACACTGACTCCGTTCCAGAAAAGGCCTGTGAAAATGTGCGGAAACAAAGAGAGAAATAGGAGTTACTCAACGGAAATAAATTCTCTTTGGATCACGTAAATGAATTCTTCAGGAAACTTCAAAACGGAGGACGGTACATCTGAGGGAACAAAACAAAGCGAACAACCTAACTCTGCTAATACAGCCCTCCTTGAAATATCAAGTGAAGGAAAATAATGAACTGACATACTTCTGACCACACAGCCGTCCTCCAGGACCCTTCTGAATTTCAGCTGACTTGCTGACTGATATCTTTTTTTTTCCCGCTCGCACAGTTTGTGCGAAGATGTATGTGTGCGCGATTTTTGAGGAGGGTCAACGGAAAGTGAGCTCGCAGGTGTTCAAAAATAATACAACTGCAAGGACTGAAGAGGTCTTAATGCCAGAAAAAAAAAAAAATAAGGCTTCGAGGTTAGAACAATGTGCAATACTTCCATAATAAATTACTTTGTTTTATATTTTTGTACCTCACATCAATCTAATTTATTTTCATATTAAATATAGTGTCAAAACATCATCTTCGGTGTCAGAAAAACAATAAAAACACGAAGCCCATCGGCCCAGTAAAACAAACTAAATATTTGGATTGTTTCTTTTGTTTTTTTTATTGACGTTCACTCTTCCAGCCTGCAGGCATGTTCGGCTCTGCCAGTGTTACAGTAACACTGTGCAACACATTTGTTTGTTTTAAACTGTCTGAAATAGTGTTTTAAGATCTGGAACTCAGCATGTAAATGTCAGAAAGTGTTTGAGGGGTATTCCTCTCAGGAAATGGTTGGGAAACAAGTTATTTCACAACTTTAAACGTGCCTTGAGAAGACACTGCGGAAGCCATCTTGCTCTATTCTTTTGTATCTTGGTGGATGAATTTAATGCCTTAATACTTAGATGTGATTTATTCCAGACCATCAGAAAGTAGGCCAACGTGCAATGAGGAGGAGGAGGAGGAGGAGGAGGAGGAGGAGGACGGGGAAGAGGGGCCTTTAGGGCATAAATGCATATTCCTGAGCAACTGGTGCCCCCTTCAAGCTCCTATCAAGGATCTGGTCCAATTCTTCAGGGAATTAGCAAACAAGCAATGGGAAGTGGGCGACAAAACACAGACAAACCTCCCAGCACGCAGGCAGCAGCCACCCAAGACCGAGGGCTTTCCATGGCGGCTCTCCTTTCAATTCAAGAATTTTACACATTTCAATGGCCATTACAACTTCAAAGAATCAAATTTTCATCATTGTCTGTCATCTGCCAGTTGATTTGTAGAAAGGGGGTCGTTTTGCATGAACTCCACACAAAAGCCCGCCTTTCCTTTGGCAAAAAGAGCTTCCAATGGTATTTAAGCCTTGTAAATTACAGGTCCAACTGCTGAACTGCTGCTCGTTTCACTGAAACGTCCTTTGCCATGCTAAGAGGCAAGAGCAGACTGAATTTAATCATAAACAAGATCGGCACATTGAAAAGATTGTTTAAAGGAAAAGGGGGGGGGGAGAGAAGGGGGGGGGGGCTTCACAAGTGCTTGGTAATTATTTCCGGCTGCCCTATCTACTTAACCTTAACAATTCCTCCTTGTCACAGAGAGGAGAAAAACATGTTCTCCTCACCCAAAGGGGGGAATGGTGGATGGTTCATGACACAATAACACACCAGACAGTGTGAGAGGGCGCAACAAAATGAGGGACCGGTGTTTTTGTCCAGCTGCAGCAGGTAATCAACCTCGTTTTGAAATGTTGCCGTCTGCAGAATGAAATTATTCTCCTCGGCGGACGGCACCACAGACAAACTCGGAGAAACTTCCCGACAGTTTCTGGAGAAAAGACAAGAAGCGTTCAAATACTTTTGCACAATGATCATAACAGATTTGGAGTTGTGAATCCAGGGAGGAGAAACAAAAAAATAAATAAATAAAAATGTATAAATAAATAAGTTAAGTTGTCAGTTTGAGTAAATCAAATCTGATGCATCTCAACTGACACATTTTGTGAAATATTTAGCAGCTCTGTGGTTTGTATGAAAATCCCTCTTGGAGACGCAGCAGAAATGATGCCCTTGTGATTAACAGGCCAGACGCTGGTTACACGCACGTACATTACATAAAGCACAACTGACACGCGGCCCATGTATGGTCAACCCCTGCAATAATTTGTCCAGATGTAGCAGAGCTTAAATCACATCTTAGGCGTGGATGAGCACAAAACGTCCTTCATGAATGAGGGAGGATGTGTCAAAACAAAAGCTCGCTGCCAAATCACTGAAAACGCTGCTCATTATCTGGTGCTGTTTGCAAAACTACCGAGTCTAGACTTCTATGATACTTGCATGCATTACACTGAAAGCTAGGAGGGTTATCGGCATAACAGGCTCGCCCACAATACCCGTATTCACAAAGGGAATGATTGTGGCTGGAATGTGGTGTGTTCCCAGGAAGACTAGAGAGGGCCATCACAAAAGGAAAACCCACACGGTGGGCACTTTTTCTTCTGCCATGTACAGGAAGCAAAATGAGAACTATCAAGTTTGACACTATTCACAGGGCCTTCACGGGGCCCTACAATACCTGGCTGGGCGGACAGAATGCAGAGCTTAAGAGAGGGGGGGAGGGGGCTGGTAAAGTCTCCGTCACGTGAAAGCGTGTCGATATTTCTGACACCTCCGGGCTATGTGCCAAATAAAGAGCATAGGGGCTTGTTGCTGTGGGGCCGACGGGCCCACCAGAATGCTGAACGCTGGTACCCCTAACGCTCCAACTGAGACCTGGATGGACAATCTGGTGTGAAGGAGGAACAAAAATCTCTATATGACAAAGTGGGATAGAGTATACAGGATTTAACAGCAGTTCTCAAATAAATGAAATTTCAAATGTTGCTGTCTTTGTGCAAATGGAGCAGTAACCCTGGAAACAAAGCACTCGTTCAGATGAAGGGGGCTGGAGTGATAGTTCAGACCATCAAGGTGTCCCTCTGAAACAACTGGAGAGCAGTCAGACACTTAACCATGTGAAACCTCGGTTTCCTTTCATCAGCCGGTGCTGTTCACCTTTGCTGTTGTTTGTCCCGCCGCTGACATATTTGTCCCGTCCCGCTGATCAAAGGCAGGGTGAGCTTCTAAGACAGTGATTGTGCGTTATGTGTCTAATTACCGAGTCATGTGATCGGACCTGTCTCTCTGTCTTCTATGGCAGCTGGTAACAAATGACTGGAATAATCTACTTTGCCAATTTGGGTTTCCTTTTTTTTTCCTTCCACAAAATTGCCATCACTTTATCTGGAATAACCACCTTCCTTTCTTGAGTGTGTCTAGCCTGGGATTGTGACTTCATTTTCAACAGTATTTTTTGGTTTTACTGTTTGGTTTTAATATTTCTTATGACATCTTGAGGAATTTGTTTAAATTCCTACACATTAGCAAGCTGTACCTACGCTGACTTAACACTCCCCGATCAAAGCGACTACAGAATGAAGGAGATCCTGATTAACTCCGATGTGGTTTTTTTTAAGCATTTATTCAAGCACTCCACCTCGTTGAACTGCGAAAAAATAAATAAAAATACAGCCAATCAAAAGTGACCGTCAGCGTAGCGAGCCATCTTCTTCACTTACAGTGCGTGTGTTATACTGAACTATTCCCTTAAACTGTCCTCCAGCCAGTACGGCCTCCATATTGTTTGGATAACACAGGTGAATGTCTACGTTTCCTGTCGTTTATTTCCCACAGTTTATACGGTGGAACACTAAACCCAGTTTTGCCTGTTCAGTGATATAAAATATGCTCCAAATTCTTGCTGATATCATTTGCAGATCTGATCCAAATGGAAGGACGGGTTGAGGATTTTTGTGGTATGTAATGCATTTCTGTAAGATGACTTGGCCAAGAGAAGAAATGTAATTTAAAAAGCAAGTGGGTTGCCAGTAAAGTAAATATCCCTGCATCACGATATGCATTTTGGCACATTCTTGAGAAAACTATCATAAAGAAAACACTAATGTTTGAATTTTTTATCCAGCCAATTTTAATAAAGGGTATCAAAAGCACGAGTTTATGTACATGAAAGCTGTAAAAGAGGTTAATATAAAGATCATGTCGTCTGAAGACATTACTGTTCCTTCACTTAGTGAATTGCTTAGCTCGGTCCTTTTCACTCAATCACTGGATATTCCCTTTGTGCCTATTTAGAAACAGGATTATTTTCAACCTAAAACAATCCATAAAAAGAAAATTCACATCTGTTCTTGCAATGATCTTGGACAGCTCAATTATGACTTGTGAAAACAATCAACTCTCCAATAAACCAGAAGTGTAGAGTCGGACAAAAACCCAAATGTACAAAATATCAAAACACATTAACAACGTTTGATAGAGCTTTTTATTAATAACCTCTTTATGCGGACGACTCACGGTGCAATTATTCCACAAAAGCTGAATCACTGTATTCACAGGTACTTGTGGAGCAAAATTTCCAACGTCCTGGTTCTGGTTTTTCTAACCCAACGGTTTGCTTCTTTTCTCTGTTTGCTGTTGCCTGGCACCACTGGCTAAAGGAAATAATGACTGGCTATTCTTTCAACAACTCTTCTAAAAACATTAAAATGAAAGCTCAAAATCAAAAATCAATCAATAATGAAAATAATTGCTAGTTTCTGCACTCTCCCAGACAAGTGTCCACACCCATTCCAGAAAGGACCATATTGTCTGTATCTAACAGTTTGGTGGAGCCATTTTTAGAACTTTTATAGTTTACAAATCTCCACTGAAGTACGCGATGTATTTTCCAGTTGGAACAATGACAACCAGAGAAACCAGTAAAGGACGCCTGTTGGCGAGGGGCTCAGACAAAACATCTCTAGCTTAGCTTATAGTGGACAGTCATGACACAAGTACGTCTGGCCTATCATAGCACAAACATCCGTATGCCAATACTGCAGCTCGGCAGCCAGAGGGGGGTCACGGGGTCAGCCGAGCTGAATCATGTTGAGTCAGCATGTGGTGAAAGCCCAAACACATCACCCTTAACCCTCCAGTGTCCAGCCCACACCCAGACCAAGAGCCTCACTCATCAGTCTCTGCCGGTTCCCACCTTCAGACATCTTTGAAGTGCACAAAGCGTGCCAATTACTGATTGGACATAGGGGGGCGTCTCTAATAGAAACAAATATTAGGTTGCTTGCTCATGTGTGGGAGTGGTTCAGCAGGAGAGAACAAGAAGCAGCTGGCGCGAGGGACATCTCCAATCTCACATTACACATACCGATGACGATGGACAGGCAGGACATGGGACCGTCTGCTGTCCGGCATCTCAAAGACACCGGTCCAGGTCTTTTTAGAGGGACAGTGCAGAGGAGGCTGCAAGGCCATGGTCAGAAGACCATTTAATAGAGAGACGGATCAAAACCTGTCTCTTTCTTCTGGACTCAACGGAGTTTTATCCATCTCAGCTGTGCTCGCCTACAACTTGTGACACTTTAGCTGTCATGAGAGAAGGAATGAGAAAACAGATGAGGGGCTGAACTCCAACCAAAGTGCACCCCCAAAAAAATCTAAGCTTCTCTGAACATGTGGTATTTTCTCCTCCTATTTGCCAGTTCTTTCTCATTTATTTATACATCTTTTCTACTTTGGTAAAGTCAGCACGCACTTTAAAGCAGTTAATCTGCCCACCGCAGATTAGAAAAGATTTGTGAATGTTGGACTTAAAAGAATCTGGGTACTAGGAACAAGATCCAAAATGGAACTAGTTAGTAGAACCCATCTCAAGATAATCCCTCACCAGTACTGTGAGGGGGTGGAAGTCTGACAAGTGCAGTGACATGATCTGGAAGACAAAAAGCTTTAAAACTAGCAGCTGAGACACATCCTGGGAATGATGTGCCTCAGACAGATTTGAAAATGAGCGCCTCAGTCTGATTGGAGAGGGAGCCTCAGGGAGGACGAGGGTTTATAGCAGGAACAGGGACGTGGGCTGGTTGACGATGAAAGCTGGCTCTCTAACATCACTTGGCATGAGATGAGCATAACGTGAGGTAACACCTGAGGCAACACCTGAGGTAGTTTGTTTCCCAGAAATATCTGAGAAGTCCTGTGTAGAAACCCTTTCACGAGGGTAGGTACTTTCAAGAGAGACTCAGCAGGTGATTGAGGAGCCATCTGTCAATCACAGGAGAACCAATCAGATCAATAAACTCCCACAGAAGTAAAAGGCAGTTGGTAGAATCAGAATCAGAACCTTTATGTCATTACACATCGGGACAGCACAATTATGTTTCAACTCATTCTTTTTCAGTGCAAAAAATATACAAATGGAAAAATAGAGGAATAAAAAAAGAGGTGCAGAGGCAGTAACTGCTCCCTATTAGCAAATCCTGACAGAAAGTAGTTAAAATAGAAAAAAGGAGTACGTGTGTGCGCGCCGCCATCTTGCCATTCATCCAGGTAGAAGAGTGTTAGCACATTCTCAATCAAGAAATGCCTTCATTGGCGTTCCTCCCTTTTTCTTTCAAACAGGAAATTCTCTCTCGTTCTGATATAACGGATGCTACAACAGCATCGACACGATTATTGTTTTGAAATCTTGTCGTCTTCGCACCTAAACCACTTCCCTATCTCCTCAGAGAGTGCTGATTGGCCGCATCATTTTTAGTGAGGAGGACTTGAGACCTGGTAAAAACGGATCCTTGCGTGATCTTGTGACTCCGGTTGCCTTGGGAGTTAAACGGGAGCACCAACTAGCATAAATCACAAGTCAAATCACCAGTACACGGGTTAAGGTTTTAAGTTGAAAAACGTGGTTCATTACGCACTTTATAATAAAGCGTGCATAGATATATAAAACCAAAATTGAAATGAATATCTGAATTGTTTAACTTTTAGTGGACCAAATAAACGAGCCTTAAGCTCTGCAAATATGTGATTGACGTTTGTCACTACATTTGAACAATTTATTATAGGAAGGATCGACAGATGAGTCACAAACAATGCAGACGATGAACATAATCACCAGATGCAGCTCTCAAACGGTGCAATGGCAGCACACCTGGCTCCAAAAAAACAACACATGGGACTCCACAGCAAACCTGATTTGGACATTATGGAAAAGAGCTGCTTTCTCACAGATAATTAGTGGATGTGCAGGTGAAAAAGAAGCAGCCAACAGCCTTTTTATTCACTCTGCAAACACTACACTCGGCAGCTTGACACGTCCTTAAACTACCCGGCACTGACAGGGCTTAGTCTCTATGGAAGCGAGTGTTAATGAATGAAATACTATTTAGTGGATGATACATAATAAAGCCTCTTGTCTGGCACTCTTCAAAGACCAACATCCTCTGACCCACTACTCCAAAGTTGAGCTGAGAGATTTTTTTTTTTTTTGCGCAACACCGTATGAGCGGGCAACCAGACAAAACAGACACTTAAATTGTCTATGTACGAATGAGGGAGGAAGGGTGGGAGAGCAGGATAAAGGGGGGGGGGGGGGGGTTTGAATGTTGTCTGCTCCACTGTAGGTCACCCGGGTGTCTGAGACCAGACAGGCTTAGAGAATATACACCCCTGTACTGCAGACTTAAACTCCTTGTGCTAAATATAACCCATAGTTTGGACAGCTTGTGTTTTATTGGGATTCTGTTTCTTCATTGTCCAACATTTAGGTTTTCCTACAGATTAAAAAAAGTGTAAACAAGTGTCTGTTTGAGCTTGCAAGCACTACTTTGTCCAATTTAACACTTTTACTTCTGCTGAAATTAAGTTCTCAAGTGTCACTGGGCAAACTGGTGTGTCCAAACAGCCTACTGGGATGACCTCGTGAGACCATCCAGCTTCCTATGACTGACTTCTGTATCAAGGAGTTGTCTGATGTCTTAAGTCAGGTCAAATTTTACTTAGAAAGCCCAAAAACACACTGCAGTTGGACTGAATTTCCAATCATTTTCAGTGCAATTGAGGACCATTTTATGACCATACATTGTCTGAAACGTCTGTTTACACATGCTAAATGAACCAGGACATCCATGTCAAAGTGAACCAGCTTGTATTTAAGTAAAATTAATGACAAACCAAGCAATTTGATTAAATATATTTCTGAGGTAAATCAATGTTAAGTGAACCACATTTGCTCTAACCTGAAGGTATTTGTGGAGCAAATTTCAATGACTTTTCCTAAGTTGTCTGGCTTTATGATTATTTTTCAAAACCTTTTCCAGGCTTTTCTAGGTTCCCCATGATTATTCAATGCCTGTTTAGAATGTAATAGACCTCAGGAAGAGATAGAGGATAAAGATAATAACTAGAAGTGTACGGGGAGTGCAAAGAACCTCTGCAAAGGCCAATAAACAACCCACTCTGAAACCTTTATTAGGATTTCCATATAATCTAACCATTAGCATTCATTATCTCATTTTTTCATGGCCTGTGAAATATTTCTTTAAAAAAAATATATGAAAATGCACTATAAATACAAATATAAAAATGAAAGCATCATGTGTGTCAGGAAATATTTAGAAATTATTAGAAATATGCCTTTCTTTTGTCATTAAGGTTAATGTAGTGTTATGCTTTAAAAAAAAATACTGGATTTTGGGCAGATATGATAATTTCAAGAAAAGTCTGATCTTGTTTACAGACAAACAGATATCACCACCTTAGCAGGGGTAATTAATAACTAAAGGGACTGTTTTTAACTATATCAAAAAGATCTTAAAGGTTCTTCTTTGGTCCATGCCGCACCCCTCTATGGTTTCAAGAAGATTGTATGTATTCTGCAGGCACCAGCATGATGGATAAGAAGATGTTTTTCCAAACTTTGGAAAGCAGTGTTATTCATAAGGTTTGCAGGTGAACTGTTGGAGCAGTTTGAGGCAATACTACAACATTTTAAGAGGTGTGATTCTGTTATAAATCTTGAAAGATAACAACAAGTACATTTCCAATGCATTTCCATTCCAATTTAAGACTGTAAAAACAACCAACAACTCACTTCGAGACCCAATTACCTTTAAAAAAAAAAAAAAAAATCAAATCCCACATCTTTTGTCCAGATGTGATGTCACTTGCCAAGTGAGCGCTGTGCTCTACACTTAAAAGAAACCAAAGATTTCAGATTAGGAAACTAAAACATGCCAAGCATCAAACAGGCCTACTGATTTCATACTCTTCTACTCCCAGTCTTTCCCTTTCCTTTCCCCTCAATTCCCTGCACTCCAATAACTCTCCTCCTCTGTCTTGTAAAACCCTAGTGCCTTTAGAGAACTCTATAACAAGGCTTCACAAGCGCTTTAAGATTATGGTGTTGTCTTTATGTGGAGAGGGGGAGTGCACTTGGCCACAGCTGAAGAAGGACTAGACATACGTGAGAGGAGTATTATTGCATATTTAAGCAGTGCCAGTGTCGAAGGCTAAAGGCACAATAGGTTTCTGCAAAAAGGCCAGAAACTAAAACGAAAGGCCGGACTCTGGCTGGGGGAAGTCGCAGACATTCCGTGTAAAGCTGTGTATCAGTGGCCAGCCAGCCGGACCCTGGGAGCTGCCCAGCATGCTTAATCAAACAGTAATTACAAACAAAAGCAGGTCGGCATGTGCAATCTAGGGAACAGCTCTGGGCACTGGGGCTCCATCACGCAGGTCTTTCTTTGGCGTTATTTCTGAAACTCAGACACAGCTTTCACAGGGTTGATCACAAATATGTCAAACTTACCGCAGATTTTTGCAAGACTTTAACTATGGGGACAGAGATGAAACACAGTCAAGGTCATTTAAATTCGCTGTTAAAATGATCATTCAATCTGCCGATTATTTTAAGAGAGCTTATTTCTATTCTATCGAATAAAGGATCCAATCAAAATATAGGTTGAGTGAAATTTTCTACATTCATGGATTATATGAAATAGCTTGTATTTTCTGAGCGACAGCCAAAAAAAATAAATAAACAAGAATAGAGAATTTTCTACCACATAAGACAGGCCATCCTACCGACTGATTAGCTGGAGATAGAAAGTATTTGACATGTTTGCTTGAATATTTAGATGAAACCAGCATTACCTGGCTTCTTGTATAACTTAGTGGGAAAGCACCTTTTAAATTCAAGTGGAGATATTTTTAACAAAGAAATGAGACAGAGAGCAAGGGAGCATGATTATGTATAGTTCACCTTCTTTGTTCATAGTGTAGTCACATAAAAGATAAAACAGGGTCAGAAGACGCAAGGACGTTAAGGTTTTTCAGTTTTATTGCACCTGTCCTTCAACCGGCAGGATGACACAAGATTTTCATAAAAAAATAATGGAGGGGGGAGCATTGGCCACCTGTATGATTAAGGACAGAACTAGAACACTGAGATAGAGTATTTTGTTCCATTTTTTTTTTAATTGTATTAATTTTAAGGCAATATTACATACACACATTACAAGAATAAAACCAGGCATACCTTTAATACTTTTGGAAATAGGAACAGACATAAATAATGTTGTGGTTGCAGTTTTTGCATTTCTTTATCATTGTGAGATTTGCATTTTTTTAAATATTTTCGTACATTTCTGGATCTGAGAAAAATCTGAATGTTTCTAAAACTTTCTGAGATCTATCCGGACACACAGGATACTTCCATGGCTTTTATTGAAGACCGTACTATTGGACATTTGTGTTCTGTCAGAGTACTTCTAATTCTTGGTCAGTTCCATCCTTCAGGTGAAATAACATACGGGTGCAGTCATTTGTTCTGTTATTATAGACACGTAAAATATCATCAAAACAGTTGCACATAATTTTTCTGTTTGCAGCCAGCAGTAAAAAGGCTCACAAATTCAACTGAAAAAGCTCTGATACTGGAATAGTTCATACTTTTTGACCTGAGGGAGATTTTTGCCCTTCACATCCCAAATCTGACTGTAATGGAGATGACCGGATGCAAGTTCCTGTAAGGTCTGCATTTTCGGGACAGACGAGAACGAAGGACAAGACAGTGAGTGTTATACGAACTAAGTTTTTTGGAGTGAATTCAAAATATCGTTTGGCCGGGACAAAATGCAACGTCATCTAAATGAGGTTATTCAGAAACTTTCGCGACACAACAAGTGCCACGCCACTTTCTCCTCAGGCTACTTGAGAGAAACCGCGTGCAAACCCAGCATAACCTTGCAGTCGATCCAGACCTTTCTTTGATTGGTCAAACCAGAAAGCAATTCACACTTATTGACAGCCCGATGAATGACTAGCGTGCTGACATACGCTGAATGCCCAAAAGGGAGAGTGCTCCCATTGCCCTCTTCCATGTGAGACGGAGACCACTGTACTGTAAACAGCTGAGGGCCTCTCTTTTTGGCCTGTCTGGGTGAGCATTAGTATTTCCCGCCGCCGCCAGCATCGGCCTGCCACAAAGAAACCTCTGTGGCCGACAACACTGAAGTGGCCACTGTCTTTTTCGTGAGTCTCAGGGTGTCTCACAAACTTTTTTCCATGCAAGCTTCTTTTCTTTCACCCCCCCCTCCCCATTTTTAGAGGCCCTTTTTTCCTCTTCTCTGCTGTTCCTCTCAGTGGCCCCTACTGAGAGGACAGAGACAGACACTCCGCCCAGCCAAAGGTTTGTCTGCCAGTATGGTCAGCTTTGGTGTGGGACAAAAGCGCACTGACGCTGCCCACACACAGCAACCCCCCCACTCTCCCACCCCCAAAACAAGTCCACAACAGACTCCCACATTCTCTCCAAACTCCCTCTTTCTCCCTTATCTCTGATGTCCTTCTTCTTTTAATGACAAAGCATTCATTTTAAATATTCTTCTTTGTTTTGAACAGATGGCACATTGCTAATGCTGGCCACTTCAAATGCATGCTTATCAATGTTTAGGCTGTTTCACACTGGAGAGGCACCCAAGACCTTGACTGATGTAACACCGAGCTCAATACAATCGAACAACAGAAGTTACAGGAAAATGTATTTAAATATTGACGCCTGCTGCCCTCCCGGCTTGATTCAAAGTATATTTGTGCCCAAGCCACAGCAGTTGACAGGTGTCATGGTAGCCGACTGAATACCGGTGAGTATTTTAGCTTAATGGAGATGATCGGTTGATGCCACCCTAATTGGCAAAAAAAAAAGGATCACAGTCTAAACATATTTGTTTAAGTTGAGGAGCTTTTGTAACAAAAAAAACCAAACATTTCTTTTTATTTAGGGTTTACAAATGGGGCCAACTGTAAACTTACAAAATCTGAATTTTCACCTGTGAGAAGAAAACATATCAAAAACATCATCTGCAATTATAAAGATGAAAAGAATTCCTCATTCGGCAAGTGGATCCTGCACCGTGTAAATTGTGTTGCTCTATGAAACAAATGATTTTGCAGCCAGTAAACTGATGAAAATATGATGATTTCACATTTCCAGGCCACTTTCTATGCTGTTTTACCATTGTGCAACATAAAATATGACACTTTTTATGCTTCTACTTTCAAAGGAAAACAAATTGAACAAAAATCTATCACGATGGCTGTGGTCTCCTACATTTTTCACATCGGTTTAGATTTGACAATGCGCCAGTCTTCATGAGGCTTGACTCTCTAACTGAAGCTCACTTTGGCAGGAGTTTAGGAAAGTTTTCAATGTTTTTTTCCAAAACAGTAAAAATACAGTGAACGGTCTGATTAAAACATTGCCTGGATGGAAGACAGTAGAGCAGACAAACAACAATTTGTGTGTCACGTTGAACAGGGCGGGATCCTTACCAATTTCTCATCAACTGTAATAAGTTGCGTGTCTTGTCCTGGTTTCTCTGCCAGCCTCCGTGTTGATGTGCTGGTAGACCTGAAAACCATTAGATACACATTAACCCATCAAAGGCACACAAGCAAAGATGACAATTATACAAGCAAGTTAATACTCAGCGGCCACTGACTATCTTGGAGAGAGAAGTGGGCGAGGATACAGTGAAAAGGAACAGACAAGGAGTGAATCCCCCTTCCACCTATTAGTTCTGTCTGGCGAATCTTTGGCAGACTCTCGCTCTCATCCTAATGACAGGACGTGCTTAATGTTGGCTGCGGTCAACTGTCAGGCGAGGACTGTGTAGCTCTTTGTGAATGTGCAGCCCGTCACAAAGCAGCAACCATCGTGGCTCAATAAGAGAAGGGCTGTTCTATATAATCACATTCCAGATTAGTTCATAGAAAATTGATTCCATTGATCGCAATCTAATAATTAGTTTTAGTCATTTACCTCAAATATTTTCATGATTAAGGACTTTTTTTATACATCTGATGGCAACATGACACCATAAATCAAATGCAATACATCAAGGATTCTTTGGAAATATTTGATAGTGTTTGATACAAACTCATCAATAATAAAATCTGGTAAGGCTCTTCAAATGAATAACAGAGGCAACGGTTTATTTAAAGATTTATTTACACTACTGATCTGCCGTTCATAATGTTGTAGGTCAATTCAACATTCCATTTTGGCCTGTTTTTTTGTTAATTGTAAAGAAATCAGTCATTAACGCTAAAAAAAAACAACTGCTGATCTGCTTTTTTTCATGAAAAGTAATTTAGCTTGAATTTATAGGCTTGCAAACTGTTATAAAAATGTTGCAACATGAGGTGACGGCAGAGGATGAACGCATGACAATGGGCCTAAGGCTCTCAGAATGGTATATCTGGCCATTCAAATTGCCATCAATAAGGTGAACGTATTCACAGTTTATGCTGGCCCGTATCAAAACCCCTGCCACCACACTGTTCTGTCCTGTGGTCTCATGTAGAAGTGCTGCGTACGCACAAAATGGCCACTTTCCACACAGCAGTTGTGAGTCAAATAAACAAATCTGGCGGGAAAATATGTGCACCGAAACGTAAACTCATTAACATGCATACAAAGATTTTGGAGACAGAGGAAACTGGTGATGCAGGTGACGAGATGGTAAATTGATGGCTGACATTATCATTGACTTCCAAAATAGAGAGTGTTAATGTAAACGACATTCACTTGAAGCGATTCATAACTGTTCCATAATCACTTTTGAATGTGAAAAAATCTAATTATAGCCCAAATAAAGACCGCTCAATAACTCATCGTTGCCTTTTTCTCAATTATACACTCCACCACTAGAGTGAAGAGGTGGTGGATGTAACGTTTCCACGCAACAATTATACAGTCCGGTTGTTTGAGTAAAAGATCACAGTGAAACATTATAGAACCAACCATATAGTATCATCTCATTCTGTACTCATCACCAAGTACCATCTTCATTTTACCTGTAGTTTTATTGTAAAATCACTGCAATGAAAACCAACTATAAGACAAGGTGCAGCACAAGACATCACCTTCGTCTGTCTCAATGTTATCACTTCCACATGGATCGCTACATCGTTTAAGTCTGTGAATAAAGCCGATGAGAGTTTTCTCACAATCATGACCCTCCTCATCCTCAGTATGGGTCCAAAATAATCACAATAGCCACACTCACCATGACCAAGCTTACTTATATTTTACATGTCAATCATCTTTATTAAATGATAACAGGACACCACTGTTTGATGTAATCCTCTTGTTACGGTGTGAAGTAGTCAGTCTAATTACCGTATACATGAACATTTGCGGTGACAATCGTGCATTATGACTAACGTTCCTCTTTTCTTGCTCTTCTCTGCAAATATTTCTATGATTCACCATGAGAAACCACTAATGAGCCAGCTTTTATCATTCACTCATGAGCTGCTTTGCATTGACCATTTATGCTTGAATCTGAGTGAGTTGAGGGCAGGATGTGCGGCAGCATTCACATGCACACATATGCAATTGAATTGAAAAACATTAATTAAGTTTATACTTACTTATCGTACTTTATTATTTGGAGTTTTAAAATTGAATATTAAAGAGTAGTACTCATTGACTCCAGCATGCAGTACTCTCATGGTCCAACATGTCATGCATGACAGTAGAACAGCATATGTAACTCATACAACTCTGCATGTCATACACGTTCACAGTTCTCCTATACTCCAACATTTAGTACTCATATAGCCCTGCAAATATACTTATTAAGTTCATATAGTATACATGTAGGCCTGCAAGTAATCCTACCTCCGGTACTCATACAGTTCTGCAAGTAGTGATATAGGTAGTCCTGGCTTTGCATTCATGTAATCGTACTTGTTCATATGTAACCCTGCATCTACTATTCACGCAGTCCTGCATCTAGTACTTAAATTGTCCAACATCTGCTACCGTTATAGTCCTGTAAAACCTTGGGTTATATGTGGCTAAAAAAGGCGTAATGCCTCAGAGGAATGTCAAATCAACTCTAGTTACAGTGTTCCATTGGACTGTAATGAGTCAGTGTATGATACAGCCGTTTGAGAAGAGTTCTATATCTTAATAAATAATCCGTCATGCCAATTTAGTGATTGTATGTAACAAATGTCCACCAGCAAACACCGTTTATCTGCGCTCGCACTTTGAATTTTCAGCTATACCTGACATTAGCTAACGCTAGCTAGTCCAGTGATGGAAGAACACGGGGTACTACTGATATTTACTCATATCCTTGGCACTTTAAAGACAAACCACACGAGTGGATGCGTTTTAAACTGATTTGTGTCACTTTGAAGGACACACGTCACGTTTAAAATGCTTTTTTTTAGTCTGAACCTTGGTTAGCACCGTCACCTACCAACATTAGCCGTTGACATACGGCCGATTCGCTTCGTCTTTGGTAGACGGGGATCATTTATTTCCATTACAATGACTCGCAGCAACGCACAGGAGAATGAAAATGTTAAGCAATCGATATACAATTACCTGACAGAATTCAGGAAAATTTTAGAAGTCAAATTTATCGCTGATAAACGTCCCAGGCCCAGAAGTGACATTGAGGACGCCATGATTGTTGTCAACAATGACGTACGGCGGCCGTGAAGGAACAAACAGTACGAGCGGGTGACGGAGACAGCTGGCACATATTGGAAGACAGATGCCAGCAACTAAAATTACTTTGCAGCGATGTGTCACATACAGCAAGACATGTCCAGACATATCTAGCGTCTGTTTAGTGTTTCATATCACAAATAACGACGACGAAGATGATGATGGTGGTGTTAATGAAGTAACTAAACTCATTCAGAGCAGTTTGCTTTGGATGCCTAGTAACAGACAAATTATAAACCATAGATTTAACTAGTTATTGCCTGAAAAAAATCGAACATAAACAGATTAGTGATATAGATTATAGAGGTTTTACACAATCAAGTTACTTTGAATGCAGATATGCTTCAGTGACTTCTTAAACGAAATATATGAGTTTTTCAACATTCTAATGCTGATATTGACATGGATTTGGATGATTTAACTAATATAAATGGTTCATCCATGTGATGTGGCAACTACAGAAGGAAAATGTATTTCAAGCAGTATCTGCCCTCCTTGAAAATAGCTTATATATTATTTTCTTTTATGTGATACGATACAGTGAGGGATTCTCAGCTGTAAGATACTCAGCTTGAAATATTATTTTTGATGTCCCTTTTTACAGAAAAAGACAAATATATTATTATTATTATTATTATTACTTCTCACAGAAGTACAACAAATGCTAATCATGTTTTCCAACTGTTTCAGTGTTTTCGGGCTGTTTCTGTCAATGGCCAACCTCACATGGCCTGTTTTAAATGTGGAAAGTGAATATATATGCCAAAAGTCCCATCCCTATGTCTTTTGTTTAAGTGTGATTGTGTAACCTACTTTCAAACACACAGCCAGAACCCTATTGACTCTTGGGGATATTTTGTTACACAACATTTTGATTTCTGCATTTATTCAGCCAGGAACACTAACATAGTTTGAGGTTAGTGACAATGATAAAATACGATCTAATACATTAAATTGGATGGGTTGCAATATCCATACTGTATATATTGTGTTATAGTTAAGTTCACTGGAAAATCTACTGGGACCAAACTCAGATGGGTAGATCTGTCTTTAGCTACTAAATGAATGAAACCTCCTGACAAATAAGACACATCATGAAACTGATGCAAAAATAATATGAAACTATGACCGCATACATCAATAACACATGTTAACTTGTGAAGCTGAATGCAAAGATTCACACACAGACAGCAAGTTTATTTTATATTTCGTTGTATAACCAGACTCTATGTACTATGTTGGCATAAACTCTCTTTTGAATTGATCACATTTTATCTAGAAAATAATAATACGACAGATTCAGAGGAAGTATAAGGAAAAAAAACTTTTATTGTTTCACTCTTCATATCTGTACAAATACCATCAAACTTTGTATGTACATATGACATTTACATAAAAAATACAAAACTATATATTCAGAACAGAATTTTGTATTTCTCTTGTGATGTTTGAAAATAAAGATGCTTTCTGAGAAAAAAAAGAAACAAAAAGAAACAAAGTGATTAAGTCTGATATAGTGTTGAATACTGCAGAACGTTAATCCTATTTTGGCTCTGCAAGAGCAATATGGAGCACATTGGCAAGAAGACAACAGCACACAAATGTTAATGGCACATTGTTTCCAAAATAATCAAGTATTGTCCCAAAATGACCTCTGCTGTAATGAGGTGAGACAAAATAAATGCTATTGGAAAAAAATGTCTAAAATAGTTGTTTCCATGTAGAAACGATTCTAAACATCTAACTGAAGAGTAACCAAAAGAATAGGAAAAGAAAAACAAATGGCTCTTTTTTTTCTTTTCCATCGCTGCTGTGTTGCCCCCTTTAAATGCTCCTTTGTAAAAACCATTGAGAGAATCCCTTTGGTCAGTTATTATGAGTTGTAAACAAACCAGAAACATTTCTGTACATAAAATGATTGATATATTCCCAATAAATAAACACACAGCCTAAACATGCATTTACGTATGTGTGACATAAACATCTGTGATAGAGCTTTGACAGTAACAAGCAGATTTGTACAGCTGAGGGAATGCAATTTACAGCTTGTAGAGGACTTATACTTACATGGTAACATGACAAATAAATAACACTGCTTCTCTTTGGACAAATATATTTCTTCATGATAAAAAAGAAAGTAAAAAGGACAACAACAAAAAAAGGGTAGAAATGAGTGGGAACACAATATATCATGGTAAATTGTAAGCCTGACAATGTAAATGTATAAATTATAAAACACAATACAGTATAAATAAACATCTAGCAGACTGAACTATATGTATACTTCCTTTTTCTTTAAAAAATAAATAAGCATACACATAATGTACAGTATGGACATGATTCCTTGCCCTGGGACTGTTCCCCTAGTGATCGAGGGGCCTATCCATCCAGTATAGAAGATAAATGGACATAGGCCATGTAGTCTGAGTCCTCATCTTCCTCATCCTCCTCCTGGTCTTCTGTAATGGCTATATGGGAGAATATATGGTAGCTGTTGTATGAATATGGACCACAACAGCACAGAATATCACTGAATTTTCTCATGAAAACCTCACAGCAAAGCCACTGGCACACAGCCTCTCTGTTGATTCTGCTTGTATGTGTTACATGTGCAATGTGTATGTGTGTGTGTGTGTGTGTGTGTGCGTGTGTATGCGTGTCTGTGTATGCATGTTTGTGGAGGGGAGTTAGAGTCTGTGTGACTTGGCATCAACACTTATTGTGGCATCCCCAATTATGCAACTTCCATTTACATAATCTAACAAGTCAGGGTTGCAACAAGAGAAAAAAAAGAGGACTGATGGAAAACAGGGATGGATTGGGGTTCAGGTGGGAGTGTGTGTGTGTGTGTGTGTGTGTGTGTGTGTGTGTGTGTGTGTGTGTGTGTGTGTGTGCGTCTGTGTGTGTGTGTGTGGGGGGGGCACTACATGGGGTAGGGAGGGGACTGGGACTTATGGGTCCAGTGGCTCTGGTCCCTTTCGGATTGAATACTGAAATCAGACGCACATAACACAAAAAAGTGCTCTTGTGTTCTCAGAGTTGCTAGTTTTGTTGTTGTTGTTGTTTTTTTGTTTGTTTTTTTTTAGCTTGTATCATTATTCTAGCTTTTGAGGGAGGACTCTCTTGACAGCCTGGCCTTAGCAAGCAGGTCAAAGATCATTAACACAGTTCTGAGGTATTTTCTTTTCTTTTTACAGGAGAGAATTACATTGGACATGTTAAAAAAAAAAGCACACAAGCAAGAGCAGGAGTGACAATAACAAAAAAAAACAAAAAAACAAGCAGTCCCTCATCAATCCAAGTGGATTTGTAATTTCTGATACATGATAGACAACACATTCAGTGGAAACACGAACAATAAAAGTTAAGTGATGGACGTTAACTCTTTTTTTAATGATGAGATGAGGAGGGTGTGGTTCTACAAGCGTCTTATGCTTATCCTGCACACTGTAAAATATCACATTTAGAATTAGCTCATGAGGTGATCATAAAGTTGGTCCCTTGGATTTCATTACATACCTTAAGGCACATCACGTTAAGGTACTCAGTCAGAAGGAAGAAAGGAGATGTTCTTTTACATAGCAACGTGGAATGTAAAACTGATACTTCCTTGAGGCTATTGTTCAATTTGACGGTTTTCCCCCAGATTTGTGATTGTATGAATGGCTCACTGTGGTCTGCAGATAGGTAGTCTACAGAATTTTCAATGTGAAAATCCATGGCCAGTGCTCATTATCATGGCACCAATGTTACAATCACCTTATGCACATTTTATTAATATATATTTAAAGGTATTCTGTTCTGACACGCTGGCAGTGTGAATGTCACAGGAGGCAGAGCATTTGGAATTGATTGATTACAGCCAAAGCAACAAAAACAGAAATCATACAAAAACACAAATACACCATCACTTGTGGAATTTACAAGATGTAAAGATAGGACCGCACTGTCATAAATATTACTGATTAGAAAGCTGTATGTTATCTAAGGCAACCTGCTCCTGCAGGTCACTAGCATGACTATAAATTTAGATATTTAAATATCAGGATTGTTCCACTGCAAACAAAATTAGTCTTTCTGATTTGTGTTAGTTTCTTTGTTTTTTTTAAAAAGGAAGCCTTTCCCAGATTCCCATAGCGTCAACTGATATAGATTTACGGTTTTTCATTCACCTTTCTGTTATTTTGCTTTGCAGAAGAATTAATAAATGTACAATTAAAAAAACAAAACAACAACAGCAAGAACACAAGAAAAAAAGCCAGCGACAAAGACAACATCATGCAAGTTCTTCCTTTCCCAAGTCCTTTCTGCTTGCTTAAGCTGTGCTTGGTGGTGTGGCTGGGGTGGGAGTTAGGGGGAAAGCTGGGCTGGGGGGCACCTTTCGAAGTGGGGTTTTGTTGGGGAAGCAACATGGAATATTGTCTTTTGCTTGGAGGAAAAAAAAGGGGGGGATTTGTTTCTTTTGTTTTCGTATTTTTTGTTATTTACTTACAGTTGCAAGATCCAGAGTGCTTTACTTCCAGCAGAACCCCCATAGAGCAAGCAGCTTGCTTCATGGCACATTCACTGGGATATGTGGTGTTGTCACTGGCACACACCGCCTCATCCGTCCTGCTCTCTGGACAGGTCTCATCACACAGTGAGCAGCGACCTCGACTCATCCGAGCATCCCACAGACACTTTTTTCCTGCGCTGCACTGAATGTCCTCACATGACTTGGCCTCTAGAAGGACAGAGGAAAGAATCAGCACAGGGGAAATCTTTGATTAGATGGATTATCATGAATGCTTTTCCAAGCAGGATCAGATGACTGCTGAGTTTGAAGAGAACTTAGCTAGGTACTAAAATTAAATCCTGATTTATAGGGTTAGGGCTTGTGGCAAGGAACAGGCAGACATGTTTTAATTTTCATTTTATGACTGTATGATACTGATTGACTGCTTTCTGGATACAAATGTATCTGACTCAATTGTTAACTTGAAGCATATCCTCATGGCCTGCAGCAGCTCTCTGTACTCTGCTGTTTCTTCCTCACCCTCTCTTTCCCTCTCTCCCATATGGGATAGTGCTGCCAACATCAGGAAATAATAAAGTGTCCATCATTTCTTGAGCAAACACAAGCAACTACCAAACACCCTGACTCCCTTAGACCCCCTCCACGGTGGAATGTTGGCAAAAATGAACACTGAATAACTGCAGAGCTGGCCAAGAATAAAATGCACTCAAACAATATTCAGAGTCAATGGCTGGAGGCGTTCTCATGGATCTCACGCTCTCACATCTCTAGTTGCAGACTTACTGATGCATTTTCCTTCATATGCCACTCCAATAGATCTGCCGAGAAGACAGGTAGCTCGTCTAAGGTGACACGCGCTGGCATAAATGATCCCGTCGTTTCCACACAGATACTGCTCAGGCGACGTCACCTCGGGGCAAATCCGATTACACGTCACACAATATGCGTTATTTGTCTGGTCCACGACGCACGTGGAGCTTCCGGGGCACAGGACGTCACGGCACGTTTCTGTCGAGAAAAAGAATATTATTTTGAAACAATGGATACAAAATTCATGTAGAAATTAAAGAGATGTGGACTCACACAAGGGGGCAAAAATATTCACTCACTCTTGCACTTTCCCTGATACTGCACGTCCAGGTCGGGATGGCCTTTACATTTTGCCTTCAGCAATGCGCATTCGTCTTTGTAGGTCTTTCCATCCGAGCCGCACACCGGACCTTTCCATGTGATGTTGGAGCAGTCTGGGGCGCACACGCAGCGCGGCTTACTCCTCCTGTTCATCTTGCACCTCTTCCCAGGCCCACAGTCAACATTATCGCAGGTTTCTAAAATAAAATATCCGTGTTATGAAGATGTAGGGGTTGTGCGTAAAACTGCTCTGACGCTTCAACAACACATTCAATCTTGCATTTACGCACGTTGCTTTGATTTAAAACAGATCATCACAGAGTTAATTAGCGTACGGACTGAAGATGTGTAATATTAATGATGTAGAAACGAAGGGAAATGAGTGCACCTCCACCTTTGCAAGGTATGCAATTGGGGGCTCCGCCATTGAAGATCATCCACCTAAAGAGCGTGCTATTAGGAACGTCCTCCTCGGTCCAGGACGTTCCAAGTCTTCCACTACGACAGCACTCCTCCCTGCTCATCCCGGGCATGTAGAGCACCTGGCACCTCCCGTTCTTCCCCTGCTGCAACCAGCAGTTCCCAGCTGTAAACAAAAACAACAAAAACAAAAAACAAAAAGCTCCACTGCCTCACGTTGTACGTCTAAAACCGCTGACCCAGACGCACTAAACGCAGCTTGTATTATCCGAAACTCCCTCCCCTTTCGCCCTCCCGGCACTATTTTGTCTGAATCTTTTGCCAGACCGTTAACACTTGTCTGTCCCATCTGTGACTGACAGCGTGTAAAATGCAGCCACCGACCAAAAAAAAGTGCGAACAATCTTTTAGAAGGGGGTTCCCTTTATTCCCAGAGCCTCCTTCCTATTACTGAGCCGAAAGTGGAGCGTCTAGACAGTATTTAACTGCCGCCAATCTCCTTCAGAGCAGCACGGTCACCCACCAACCTGTCCTACGCCTCACAATATCATATCAGACGTTTGCACTTCAGACAAGGACTTATTGATTGATTGTATAAAGTTCAATTCAATAATAAGAAACAAAAAGTTATCCATATGGCACAAAATGTGCTTTGAAACAAACAACAGCAGGGTGTCTAATCAGACACAGACATGACATGAAGTGATCGATTTGTTAAATTGAAAACACTTCTATCGGTACGAACAAACTAAAATCATATGTGCATAAGGGTCCATACGTATTTCTTCATCATACTTTAAAGTGCAGTTCGGTGAAAGAGAGTATTTGATCATGTAGATGCGTGCGTGAAATATAGAAATGATACGCCAGTGAACTAACAGTTGATACTCTGAAGTTTGTTACAACTTAGACCACAACTGCACAAGAGAAAAGTATGTGAATATGTTCAGGAGAGCTCCCACCAGCACTGCAGGACAGCGCGTGTGTGTGTGTGTGTGTGTGTCTGTCTGTCTGTGTGTGTGTGCGCGCGTGTGTGCGTGCGCGCGCGCGTCTGGCGAGGTCTGCAAAATTACAGTCTCACTTCGAAGTGTCCCATACGGCACCTGTTTTATGGACGCTTTACGCACGCACTGTGCTGATGTACAGAGTTTTATCAGCGGGAAAAAAAAAATCCCAAAACAAAAAACATGGGAGCTCACTTTGAAAAGTTTCTCGGTTGCACTAAGTATCCGATACTCGTGTGCATTTTGCCGCTGACAAGTTTTTCATAAAGGCAAATATTAATAGAGAAAATGATAAAGAGAGCTTACCTTGAACTTTTTGATGTTCCATGAGGTGGCACAGCCATATGAAGAAGAGAAAAATGCCCGGGTGAAGATGGTGTTTCAGCATCCTAAACATGATGGAGAGGCAACGCGAACCACGTATTTGACACAGGCAGCGCAAAAGTAATCTGCTTAAGGTAGCAGTGTTGAATAAGTGTCAGTCTGAGAATGCAGCCTCTCTTTTTAAATCTATAAGGGGTCTCGGGTTGTCTGTCTCTGGTGGGCGGTCTCCTTTTCCGTGGGGGTGGGGAGTTTTTTTTTTTTCTTACCAAAGTTCTTTCAACCCCAATCAGGTGACATCGTTACAAGAAACTTTCTCCTGCCTAAATAATGGAAGAATATTGGAATATGTTTGATTTAATTTTTTGTAATTCAAATATGTGGGAAGTGTGGTTTTGCAGTTCATCAAGTACAGCGGGAGACAAAACGTGCCACTTGAGGTGGATTTGGATTAAATGGAGAATCAAACTACTGTCTATTTGTAATTAATCTGCCTCTATAATCACTTTATGTTCTCATTAAATTTCCTGTAAATAGTATTATTTTATTATTATTAATAATGATAATAATAATAATTATTATTATAATTATGATGATGATAAAGATGGTTAATCACTAATCAAAGTCGTTATTACTGTATAATTAAACAGACCTATAACAAAAATACTTTCATTCCTTCAAATTAAGAGTTCTACTAGGTAGTAACTGATATTTTTTTCCATCAACTGGAGACAAACGTGTAAATCTTTTGACGTGAGTTGTCTTTCGGAACATATCCGAGAGCACAGACAGTAATAGAATTCATAGTAGTCCGCAGCCGCACTGCTAATATTAGAACAGACAGTTGTTTGGGTTTCTCTCCCGGGTCAAGCTTTTAAATATAATCAAACCTGTTTCCGAAGAGGCTTCAGACAGAGGAGCATGGCAGGGTGTTGCATTTCATTGAATGAAACACACACATACACACACATACACACACACACACACATGCGCGCGTTCACTTACTGACGCACAAGCTGTACTCTTCAGAAGTCCTTGCGCGACCTCTTCAGCGGAACTCTGGTTACAGCTTCGCAGAGCAAAGAGCAAAGAGGCTGCCTCACGAATCAGATACCCCGGAGATGATTATCTGTCGGCAGGCAGACGACACTGTAATCCCCCCTCTTTCCTCTGAGATATATTTTACAGTACATCCTCTCAACACCACCATACATCACCACGGTGAGCTCCTTGTGACCGCCAGCACCATCATGATCATGAAATATTGTTGTTGTTTTTTTGCTCTCATGTTTAAGGTGACATTTATAGTGTTACTTTTTTTCTGATTGCTGTTGAATAACTGGTTCTTTTTTCTTTTTTTTTTCACTGTGGAATCTCAACACAAACTGACCGAACTTTTGGCTTCATGTTGATTTTACTACAAACCTTCCAGAGGTGTTTTGCAACAAAAACAGGGACAACGTTCACGCATTTCATTTATGCTATTATGAAAAACATAATTAACATCTTAGTCAGGACCACAGTTTCTTCTTCCAACATTCAGCAGGCTGCATACAAGATGGCAATATGCAGCCTACTGGGAATTCTGCTAGACTAAACATCAACAAAATCTTTCATATTACTATGTTATATATAAAAATCTACATTATATCTGTGATTGTGACCAGTACAATGCCTTCTTGTATAATAATAATACAGTTCAACCAGTACGCTGTCATGCCAAACCAGTCAGGAGGTAGAACACAGACTTCTTCACATTTATTTTTTCAAATTTGTGCAAAAATATACCGTTTGTGTGACTTCTTTTGCTTGAACTCATTTTAAATAGGGACAAAATCAAATGTGTTGCCTTTATATATTTGACATATAAAAGTTCAAATATGGTGAGGCCTTTTTCTAATCCAGTGAAGACATTCAGGCAACAGTTCATTGATCCAACAGCTGGGCTCCAGATGAAGGAGTAAAACAGAGAAAATCTGTGGCTCCACAGGACTCCAGATCAAAACCTGATCAGCTGACAGGCCACATATTACCTGTTCTAGACTGGAGATAGAAGCACAAGTCATTTGGAAGACTCAGAATCAATAAATATGTTGCCCTTGGGATTATTATATCAAGGATTTATTGGGAATTGTTTTATTCCCGGGTGGAAATCATTGTTATATTCTAACAGCCCGTCAACATAGTATCTTGTGAAGAACTTTTGTTATTATGATCTGTACTTGGAAAGTATTTGTTGAGCTCAAAAAGGCATCTACGGGGCGATACTTACCATCAAAGGCAGCTAGACGATGTAGCATGACGCCATTAAAGAATAATCTTATTTTGGGGTAAACTGACAATTTCCTCCACTGTTTTAGAAGTAAAAACAACTTTCCAGGTTCTTTCACGTTTAAGGAAATATCCCTAATAATAACCAGCGTAGTAGATCTGTCAACCATTTGGTTATATAAATGAACTCTCATTCCATGTAATGATCAGAGACATTACTCAACCTTCTAATGACACTGATGACCATTACTAAAACTATTTTGACTGTCAACTTTTCCTATCTGCTTTCCCTTTTTTTTTTGCTTGTTTGTTGAAGAATTAACCACATTATTCAGTCGGCATTTTAAGACTATTTTCTTTCCAGCACATCCTCAAAATGCTCTGATGATGTTGACTCATGCTCCGCGAACATGTTGTATGTGAGTGTGTTTTGTTAGCTCAGTGTCTTTGAAAAGTTGACGTTTGCAACGCACTTCCTGACGTGCAAGTTCATTGCTGGACCCGCCGTATCAACTTTAAAGTGCTGGCTGTCGTACTGAAGCCATTAATGGCATCAACAGAGCGACAATTTGACTCGGATATCCCAGTTTTTGATCTGAAATTGGTTCAAATAGACCCATGCAGTGAATGATTAGAATGGACTTTCTGCATCATAGCAAAGTCACTGTTTAAGATGATATTATAGAGGACTTAGACCAAGGATCGGTTGAGCACACAGGGGTTGACATTTATTCGTTCTTAATTTGATGCAGAATTTTTTAAAAGACTACAATAACACTGTGTGGCTGCAGCTGTTGCCCATTTAGTCCATTACACATGAAGTAAGTACTCTCGTAAAAAAAAAAAAAAAAAAAAAAAAAAAATCAAATCTCCATGTTTCGTTCCCAAATAAGAGTATCCTACGTCCACTGGTTATAAACGATCCCTGCTATTTAACAGAATAGAGAAAAACTAGCAAAGATGACAGTATTTTTGTAATGCATAAGTGCATCTGAAGGTAAACTGTTTGCGATGACATCATTTTTGATTTATTGCAACAATATGTGAGCAATCATTCCACCGTGGCACGAGTTCGATGTTTGGCTTTAGCTGCCAGTCATCTTTCCAGTGGAATGAGTTTACAAGGTGTTGAAACGCTTCCACATTGGCGTCAGCACACACATACATTGCGTCCAACATTTCACAACATTGTAGATGCGTGAGTAATTGAGAAACAGAGGCGTTTGGTCCTATATCAGGTTCTATACGTGCCCTTCCAAAAATGTGATACATAGCAGAGATAAATAGCATATTTTATCACAGCAGATCAAATGAGTCAAAGCAACAACAAAAAAAAACATTCAAATAGACATGGAGTTTGTGGGAAAATGACAGCTGTATTTATATCTTTGCAAGGTTGTGTTCAGTTTTTTTTCCTCCGATTATCAAATCGTAGATGTGCCTTAAATTAAAACTTGCATGGAGTGTTCAAGTGATTCACATGTCAATCAGAAAATAATGAGCCAACCGGTCACTTATTTCCTGCTGCCATCTTGTGGTGAAGCTGTGGCAATACACAGTGTACCAATAAATATCTTTGTGAATATTTTCAAGTTTGGACTGTTGGTTGGACAGTGATGAAAACAGTCCTGCTCATATTTTAATCAAGAGGCAGAAAAAAAACCTTCACAAATACAATCAATAATAATAAAAACACCAGGAGGATTGCATCCAACCCTCTTACACACAAAACCCAGTGTAAAAGGTCATAATTTTATATTACAGTATATACAGTACAAACTTAACGAAACACAGTTTTCGATGTATCGCTCTTTCCGTGTTTTCTTTCTTTTTGTATTACGAAATTTGTCTTTATGCAAGAATGGCCCTGAGTGTCAGTGGTGAAAGCAGCTCTCAAGACACAAATGTCTGCTAATAATGTTGCCCAGCATTGTTCAAATAAAGGGGAGATATGGCAAAAAAGAGTCAAAACTCAGTGCATGAAAGCAGAATTTCCCAAAACAAAATAAAGGCTAAGAACAATTCTTTAAAAACAAAAACAAAAATGAAAAAAACAAAACAAAAAACAATTCCCAGTATTCCAGGAAGTTATGCTTCCATTTCAGTAAAATGTTCAATTTCCACTTTGGAGCTTTAGTCCAGCAGCACCACCAGTGTCAGTGTACTAAAAAGTACCAGAGTACTGAAAGTACCAGCGTCCACACTGGGAAGATCCAGCTCAGCATGAAGCCAGCAGGTTTTCTATTTTTCCTCACAGCATCTCATTCTCGTGTACGTGGCTCTGCCCGTCTTCATCCGCCTCTTTCTGAAGCTGCTGGTATTTTCTTTTGAAGAATCCAAACTGGAAAGTAAACATATATATTTATAAAGGTTTGTCGTTTAAATGAAACCAACATGTACTGACATTGAAAAGCATAATATATTTGTTGTCGGGCAGGAAACTTGTAGGTCCATATTCTGTTTATTGTTGTCATTTACTGCTTCCACCGATAGATATTACAAATATCAGGACCACCCACATCCAGCGATGGGCAAAGATGAACCCCGCTCATTAAGCAGGGGGTGGAGGGTGGGGGTGGGGTGCTGATACTCCAGGGATGCAAAACCACTTTGCCTAGGAGGATTGATGGTGTCAGAACAAACTGTTGCTGACATCTTAGATCAGGAAAGATGGAAAAAGAGTGAGACCCATGCAAGATTAACTCCATCATCAGGTTCACCGGGAAGGGGGAGAAGCCACCCACTACTTGAGGTTGAGGGAGGCAGCAGAGAGACCCTATCACTGGCTCTGGACCAGGTGGGAGGAGTTTTGCTGGTAGTCAGGAGAGGATGGACATCGCTCCCGACCTGCCAACTACAAGGTTCAGGTTTGAAACATTCCAGGAAAGTTGGATGCCACCTGATGACATTTGCTGCTGGCTTATCATCATTCAGTGGGTCATCAATTCAAACATTTGAGACGATGCTTTAGACGAAATCTTGAACATCCAACGGATCTTTAATCAGCTAGCAAAACCTCACAGTTGCACCCCATCTCTGTTTAGGTCATTTTGTCAGATTTAAGCTGAGGATGGTTATTTTCATTATATTCTGACATACTTCTAAAAAAAATGAAATAATCTTCACAGAAGTCAAGATACTTACTTTCCACAACAGACCAACAGCCAGAGCCAGCAGCGCCAGGCCTCCGATGACGCTGCCGATGATCACACCCACTGGAACTTCGCCTTTCTCTCCAGGTTTACTGATTGTAACCTCCACCTGGAAAACAAGAGTACAGACATCATCGTCAGTCGAATCAAATTAATTACTGAGGGAAAATTTTACAACGAAAAAAAGATTTAAAACAATGTTCTACCATGGCACGTTTGAACGCTTTGCAATATTTAAATGCTACAACTTCATGAATAAGCATTTAAGAATTAAAATGTTATGCAAGTCATAATATCTCAGTGTAGAAATGTGAATTTACTGGCAACTGCTTCAGCCCGATTATGATTAAATCCGGGTTGGAGGTCTCCACGTCGAGGGTGGAGGTCAGTACAGTGCTCTGGTAGGTAGCCTGTGAGGACAAATTCATACAAATGAGAGTGTTGAAATATATCTAATACAAAAAAACAAAACAAAAAACATGAATGACATCAAGATATTTGAAAATCAGGCTAATATGTGAACATATATTACCGTGATGAATGTTCCATTCCAGATCCTCGTTTTAACTATCACAAAATAGTCCATCTTCACGTCCATGTCTTTGAGGATGCATTTTATGTACTCGCACTTTGCAGTCTTGCAGTCCTGTTAGTTACACACAACAATCAAATAAAGAATTGAGTTTATAATATAATAATGTGCCGCCACAATTTTAAACGTTTTATTGGAAAGTATAACAAGTATAATAAAAATAACACTGAAAATATTGAATAATTACTTTGTATCTTAGAGCTCAAAGTTCAGCAACACTGAAATACGAACTACAGCACAGCCCTATGACTTTAGGTGACAGATTGTGCAAACAGAAAAGTGAGTCACCAGTTTCTCCACGCCTCTGAGACTTTCCTCAGAGAAGGAGACTTGGAGGCTCTTCACACCGATCTTCAGCGGGTCAACCAGGCTGCTGGAATCACAGCTGACAGAACCTCCCTGCAGGTGGAGAAGCTTTTAGTTCGCTGGAAAAAAAAACTCATTTCGAATTTCTCAGTTAGACAAGGCGTAAAATCTGTATTTAACCGTTCAAAAGTACAAGATGACAGTTGTAGGATGTTTGTGCCGCGGTTATTTCCCTCCACTGAGTAGATTACCTTTGAGTGCCACTTGTTTGTCTGTATTTATGACTCTTTGCAAAATTGTGTAAAAACTACTGGGCCAATTCTCACAAAACTTGCTGGTGGGGAAGACAATGGGCTAAAGTAGGACCTGTTCAAATCTGGGGTGGATATGAATTACTGGAGGGAGGCACAAAGATTTTTTTCTTAGCTTTGGTAAACATTGTAAAATATCAGAAAAGGAACGATTGCGCACACATCCAAAAATGTGCAGGACATTAGCAATCGGAGCTGTCGGTGGAGTGCAGACCTATGTTTCTCTGTAAAATGATGAAACATGACATTTAACCCAAGGAAATATTTAGAAGTGTGACATCACACATGCAGAGAGATGTTATTGGTCGATGTTATTATTACTGGTTTTCAAAAAGAATATGAGGAGCCCGCCTGCTTGTGTTACATTACTGTAATGACCCAAGTATTCGGTGTATTTGCCAACTCACAGCTTGTGTGTTCACACCGGTAACATAGAGCAGACGGTTTCCTCCTTTGGTGGTCATTGGCAGAGCGATGGTCAGATACAGGAGGCTGATTGGGAAGTTGCCTGTTGAAACCTTTAAATTCAATAAACACATGAAAAAAATGAACGCTTTAAATGAGTAAAATGAGGAATGAATGTTTTTACTGACAAATTCATATTTTCATCGTACCTTCACAGTGAAGTTAAATTCCGGGCCGATGTCGTCTAATGTTTTCACTTTTGTTGCCACTGGAATTGAGGTGTCTGCCACGTAGAAATTGATATTTGACTTCCTGGAAAAACAAACAACCACAGGGATTTTACACTGTAACTCATTATACTGTCACCCCTAAAACTACACTGCTCTGCAAATAATTCAAATGTGGATATTTCTGGAATGCAACTTCACAAAGATGGGCTTTGAAGTCAAGGCAACAAAATTGTAAAGAAAAAAAAAAGAGGCATTTTGGGTCTTTTGAATAAGATGTAATATAAACAGATTTTTAATATCACATGATTTATTAGACAAAAAGCAAATTACCTTGATAAAACAATCCCTGCATCGTATTTGATAGGAATTTTAAAGTCCACTTTGTTATTAGACGGTATTTCTTCTTTACTGTCACTGTAAAGGAAATACAATATTACTACATATTAACAGTGAAATCTAAAATGACAGTAATTTTGTTTAATCTTATAAATCTTTTGTACCTTTTCGCTTCAAATTTGACCTCTGCTTGATTTTGCAGCTGATCAAAGTTGTACTCAAAATTAATCCGAAATTTCATCTAAAATGAGAGAGCAAGTTGTATTTAGTACAACAGCATATATGATTAAAATGATCTCACATGACCCAGACATGGATTCTTTTCTTTCACTCACCATTTGGTCTTTTTTTAATGCTGGATATCCCACTTGGCAAGTGACAACTTCTGCTTCTGTTGCGGTGCATTTGACTCCTTCTGTCTGTAAATTTAGACCACAGTACATCGACACTTCACCACTTATTAATAGACTGACAGTACTTTTTATTATTGATAAGTTGAAAATATTTGGTCATTCAAATTTCCATTACAAGACACACTTGAAAAAGTAAAAAAAAAACAACAACAACACTTCAATTGTCACATGAAGGTTAATAAAGGGTCAACAAAGAATAGAACAATACAATTAAACTTAGGTGACATAAGTTATTGGGGATAATGTCAATAAAACTGCTGTACTTTAGCTTTTCATTACTCACAGGAGGGGAGACGGAAGAGTAGTACAGGTTGCTGGAGAATGTGGCCATAACCTGAGTGTTGTAGGCATTTTCCTTTACGTTCTTCACGATGACTTCAAATGAGAGTTCACGGTTATTGGCGCTGACCAGAACAGGAGCTGAGCTGTAACACAGGAGTATACAGATTAAAGTATACAGTGAATTCATGATTTTTAATTTGTGTATATCAGAAATTAAATGTGCAAATTTACTGCATAGATGGAGTGTAATTCGAAAAGATGGAGTCTCATTTACAAGAGCAGGAATGACAAGATTGCTGTTTCTTATATTGAAATGAGGGAAGGGAGAAACTTTGAGCTGTAGTCATTCTGTTAAAGATTTTTGATCCGTTTACTGTTTTTATTTAATGTCTTTAAATTCAAATGAGATAATCATGCAAACAAAACTGACAATAAAGCCTCCATTTCTACAATATTCATGACAGCATGCAGCAATCAAAAGACTTTCCTTGAGATTAAGAACAAAAACAGATGAGCCGAGCCTACGATCCGCTCAAAAATGACACAACAATGAAA
Source organism: Aulostomus chinensis (assembly GCF_037954235.1). Classification (NCBI taxonomy): domain Eukaryota; kingdom Metazoa; phylum Chordata; class Actinopteri; order Syngnathiformes; family Aulostomidae; genus Aulostomus; species Aulostomus chinensis. Next base: position 13,305,973 of record NC_141325.1, on the reverse strand, counting down.
AAGGCTGTAAACCAATCATCCAATCAAATGTGTTTGAACGAGGATGAAGGCAAAGTTAATTCACTGAGTATGTATCACGCTAATTTACTCCGAGCTAAACAAGTCCGACCATTTTACGGGCTATGAAGTTGCTGTGTAAACTGGAAAAACTCTTTAAATTGTTTTGCTTTTTCCAGCCAAGACAGACTCATAAAAAAGAGAAACAGCAACGCTGTCATGGCTGTTAAGAGTTACCAGGGCTTGACATTTTATTAAAGATTACATATATTTCCAAATCTTCGCATTTGAATTCATGAGCATGGTGTGGAGGATAGTCAGTTGGTTAAGTGCAGCCTGTAGAGGCAGCAGAGGGACTTTTTACATAACACTGAAAAAACATTTGTAACTACAACCCAGCACTAGCTAGGCATACAAAAACAACAGAAAAAACTCATTTCCACCACCACTAACACGGCATGTTTCACCCTTCTCCCTCGCTGCAGACAGAGACAATTAGTCTGTTAACAAATAAAGCTTTGGGAGGAGTTTTAATGCTCAGCTTTTACTGCCTTAAATAGCCTGAGCACGCTTGTGGTGTTTTGGTACTCTGGTGCTCTTTTTAACATGCTGCTCTGAATGTTTTGGGTACAGGCATTGACAACATATTTCCTCTAAACTGAAGAATGCATGTGAACCATCAACATTATGTAGGTGTAGTTTCACGAAGCAGTTTGTATAATGTTCAGGAATATGTGATTGTCCTTTTTTTCAAATGTGCTCATCCTACGTCAAAGTAGGGACGCAAAGAAAAGCGCAAATGAAGATATTTCTTAAATTGGTACTAAATGTGACAGACAAGTTTAAGATTTAAATTCTTACCTTGTTGCCTTTGTGTCTGTTTTTACATTCAGCACCAGATCACTGACACACACTTCATCAGAGCCACAGTCTTTAGTGAAGGGAATCTGAAATAAAACACCCGCTTTATGAAGTAAGTATGCCACAAACATCACATTTTCAGTTCATGCCACCTCTGAATTATGGTAGATTTTATATACATATATATTGTAAAGAACAGAAATAACAAAATGATAATATCTTGTGTTTTTACTGCAGTGGATGAAGTTGTTGGGAAAACAAGCAGTGTGTGAAACTAAGAAGTCGCGTGACCTATTGAGTCACTTACGTTTTGGAAGCTAGTAATCATGAGACGCACAAACACACACACACACACACACACACACACACACACACACACACACATCATTTAAAATGTGCAAACGTGTCTGCAAAATAACCATCACAACAGGACAAGATCAGTCAAAGAGTAGAATGTGAAAAGAGCCGCGGCCATGCCAAAACATAACGGTGACAGAGATACAAGCACAAAATTCCTGAGATGCTTCTGTCACTTACAAAGAACTGCCAGGCGGTTGGAGAAGAGATATCAAGGACAGGGTTCACGTCCGCATTCTGCTGCTCGATTTCTACCTTCAAACTCACAGAATTGACAAAATCTGGTGTTTCCTGTTAAAGAAGACACATTAAATACAGCTTTATGCCTGTTTCACAAAGACAGGTATGAGGTCAGACAAGGGTTTCTCTATTCCAACATCCACTTCAAAGAATAATAATACCCTTTTGCAATCAAATGTATAGTTCTCATAGGATGTCTGTGCAATTATGCACTTAACGACTGAAAACACTGACAACTGAAGACACACAGTGGACGAGTTCCCTCTATTACCTGAACATAAACTTGGAAGTCTTGACAAAGCGGTGCAGACGATATTTTGGCCTTTTCTGAGATGAAGCGTTCATTGTTTTTTGTAAACAGTCCTCTTGAGGTGACCCGTGACGCCTGCAAGTCAGCGTCCAGGGTCAAAGTGTATGTTACATCTAGAATAAAATTTAAAAAATACAAAACAGAATGACATTTGACATCAATCTTTTTTTTCCCTGTGAGAGTTTGATATTTTTGATAACTATTAATTTTCAAACGCAGACAATGAATGGATTTATTCCCCAAAATCGCAAAATATTTCTTTAAATCACTGTAAAGAGCTGTTTGAATTTACCGATGGGTCCAACAGGCTTCTTGGGCCTAAATTCTGTACTGAAACAAACATTGGCGCTGAAGCATGAATGCTTGCGTCCACTTATGTCACAAGGTTTGGTGAAAATGTTGATTTTATTAGGGGAGAAGGCAGTCGTAGCTGTGACCGATGCCACACCTCGGGTCCTGGAAATCAAGAGCAGTTTAAAATTATTACCAGTCTAAATGATTAATTGTTATCATCTTTATATTTAGTGCTGGTTTAACTCACCACAGCTGGACCACTTTACCATACGAACCGATGGAGATGTCAGGGAGTGTATCATCATTCAGATCTTTGTAACTATCAAGGGACCTTCCAAAATACCGCAACTGAGGATCAAGTTTGGAGCCAAGTATTCTCTGAAGGGACATTAAAATATCATGATTAGTCACTTGATATTTAAGGTAAGTAAATGTTATGTATTTGCTTTATGAGCAGCAACATGTCTTTTCATTATATCTTCATCCAACCAAATGAGAACTTTTCTCCATGCCTGTGAGAAGTCTTTCTTTAATGTCTTCTTCCTTCCATTATAGATGTAGATGACACCTCTTTCTTTGTCTTCTAGCGGTGCTCCGACAATGACATCATTGTAACCATCCAAGTCCAGGTCAGGAACGGCAGAAATAGCCATGCCAAAACGTGCGTTCTCCATTGGGGCCGGACCGTTGAGAAATCCCTGCTCATTAAGTATACCCTTCACAAGGCAAGACAGAAAACATCACACGGATGCAAGACTGGAACATAACATTACTGTTCCTTTAAATAAAAATTACTTATTAAAACAAAATCTATTGGTCTTTCTTATTGTTTCAAATTGCTACAATTTACCTTCGTGACAGAGAAGACATAGACCCGGCCTTGCTCTCTCTTCAGCTCACTCATAAACATGGGTGCACCAACCAGCAGGAGGTCCGTCACCCCGTTTTTGTTTACATCCAGAGAACACAAGACGCTTCCGAAGTATGACCCAATCTAGAAGAGCAATCGCACAGTTTATTGACCTTGACTTACAATTTATTCACCTCGCAAAATTGCAACAAAAAAAGACCAAATCCTGTGGATTGGATTCTGGCTGATGCAAACACCTCTAATATGGACTAATATGAGTACCTGTTTGCCCCTTTCCGAGTCTATGATCGTGGACTGCTTCTGGGCATTGATGCTGTAGACAATCACTTGTCCAGAGTGGTTGGAGCGAGGTGCACCAGCCACAAAGTATTCTACAGTTCTGTCACTCAGTGTGCTGACAGAATAACCTGGAAATGACCACAAATTATACATTTACAAGCAAACAAACGAATTTGAATTACATTGTATCACAGGAAGGTTTTGAACCAGTCAACTACGGTGTTTTGATAGATGAGTGGATAAGTTATTTATATCATGGTGCCGCTTCCTAAGTCCATGAAATGCATTATTACCCAGTAATGAGCTCTGGTTTCTGTCTTGAAGCGTTCCCTCAAAGGCCGAAAAAGGAAGAATGTCAAATTTTGAGCCTGTTTGATGAACAACAGTTCCGCTCCAAGTGTAGGCTCCCACTGCACCCAGCATCATCACATTCTTCCACCGAGAGAGAAAGATCAGTCAGTTATTTTTCAAGTTTCCCACAATTTTAAGGTTGACGCTGCTTGAAGCTGTATAAAAACATTTTCTAAATGCCTAGAAAAGGCAAGTTCTTCAAATTGTGGTCAGACTAAAAAAATGGCTAAGCAAATGTTGCTTCCAGTGAAAAGAAGAGTTAGCAGGCTGTGGTTCACCACCGTATCATGTGAGCAGCTATGCAGCTGCTTCACATGCTTGACTTGGCTATGGAACTGTTAACAGAAATGGTTAGTCGTAATTATTTCAGTAGGATCACATAGTTTGATCGCTGTGATAGCAGAAAACTTACGGCCTGTGGTGCAGACATCGATGTTTACTCTTGTAGTTCCCCTAGTAATATCTAGCCAACAAATCAACCTTTTTATTATTTTTTTCATTATTGTTACGAATCTGAAGAGCCATAGATCCTGAGGTATAAAAAATAAACAAGGCCTGTCTGGCATCACTGAAGGTGCTGCCCCAGATTTCTTTGTCATCCAACAGTACAATTCCAACAGCATTCATATTCATTCCAGTCATGGGTACGATTCATATCTCATGGCCTCAAAATAACTAAATTGAGGTAACTAGTTATGTCTTTTGCTCTCAATAGAGCTTTAAAGCTCTAAACACAGTCATATAAAAGACAGGCAATCACTCTGTACCTCTTTGCTGGAGTAGTGGGCACTGAACCCCACCTGAGACATCTCCATCTTGAAGTTTTCTCCTCCTTTTCCAGTGCCTTGAAGACAGACAGAGCATGTGCAAGCAGCTGAAGCAGGAGTAGTTGAGCAGCTCAAGAATCTAACAACTGGCTTCATGGAGAAAGATCGTCACGTGTTCTCTTATTTATCTGGAGATCTTTAATCCACCACGGACTTGTAGACACATGCCCGGATGAGCTCATGAGGTTGTGTATGAATGAACATGTATGCAGCAACAAGGAAGGAAATTAAAAGAATACACACCTTCTATATTAAAGATACGACTCCCCAGCGTCCCCGCGATGGTGGAGAGGGCCGCCTCCTCTGATACATTGAAAAAGTACTTCTCTGTGGGTAAACTGGCGATGGATTTGATTTCTTTAATTAGGTTTTCGGTGTTGATGTTGTTTCTGATGTAATAACCCAGGACCTTGTAAGAACAGAGACATGTTCAGGATTACAATGTGTGAGTGACGGCTGGGGAATAAGAGTATACAAATAGCTATAAAGATCATTATCAATATAGAAGCCGCTCAAATGTTTGAACACTTCAGACTTCAAATCAGCTATATGGCTAATGTTTAATGATCAACTACATGCAACAACTGACATGTAAAAGAACCAAAGCCTTAAGTGTGAATTTGCTGATATATTAACAAAATCAAGTGTTGACTTCACCACTTACAGCAATACCGAAGCGAGTGATGCCTTGTTTTTCACATTCAGCAATGACGCTGTCTCTGAACATATCGTCATGAGACTCCCCATCAGTGACGACCACCATGACCTTGGCGGCGCCCGGTCGTGCTCCATTACGCTGATGGAAACCCCAGTGACTAAGACAGAAGCGCAATTTACTCTTTTACTCTTGAAATTGTAGTCTTTAGTTTTATCACCAGAATATGAATATGAGATGTACACATGAAAAGAATCACATATACATGAACACCAACCTGGCAAATTGAATGGCCTGGAAGGTATTGGTGGATTGACCACTCATTTGTGTGATTCTGGATGCTGCAGCAATAACCGCATCCTTGGTTTTATATTGGTTCAGTCTGAATTCAAATTTGGGATTAACTGCATACTGAATGACGCTAACCTGGCGTGAAACACAGAGAGTTGTTAGTGCACAGGACAAAATGTATCTTTTGCTTTATGTCAACTTAAAAGTCTCTGAAGCGTGCCATCACCTGGGTGTTCTGGGGGCTGATGTCGAGCCCAGGGATTAGTTTCTGGAGGAACTCCGTCATTGGATGCCAGGGATAAATACTGTTGGACCCGTCCAGAACAATCACAATGTCCATAGGTCCTCCACATGCTAGAGACGACACGTTAACAGATGTGAGAAAGAGATGAAAACACGAAAGAGAGTGAATATGAAGTATGGAGTTAGTTGTGTGTCCTTCATGTGAAATCTTACAGAACTGAGTTGCAATCTAAAAAAAACCAAAAAATTAAGAGGCAGAAAAAAACAGACACGTCACGTTTTCTGTGATTAAAATAGAATAATGCGAAAGCTACGAGACACGTGTCTATAGTCCAATTACTGCTCACAAGACTCAGGGTTCGACATCAGCTAAATTCTGGGTTGATTGCACTACAAAAATTGAAAAGTATTTCAGATGCAGAATCTTCATTCATTAGCTGGTTTTAGTTCATACCAAAGGATCAGGACAACACACTTTTCAGACAACAAATTTTCCTGCAATACGTAACATATAATTAGTATGTTTCCTTTTCTCTTTAGTTGAAATGATGGTATTGTGAGGTAAAACATGAGCAAGCAGGGAGGTTTTGGACATTTTCCTGTAGCCGAGGACAAAACGAGCACTGGTGAGCTACAGAAAGCGGTTGAAAAATATTGAAATCATGACATATAATGTCTTACTTGAGAGAATTATTAGAACACGGCCTACACCTGCATCGAAAAGAATGTTGTTTAAAAGCCAACTATGAACCAACTCCTACATAACTCATTACTTTTATGAAACATGAGCAAACCACAACTGGGTACTACAGGATGACGTGAGATCTCACTCTGAACAGCAGGAGAGAAGGCAGGTTGAGGCTGAAATAGGGGGCTCAGTCTCGCACATATTCCGGGGTAGTAGTCCTGAGCGCCACACTGCTGCCCCCAAAGAGGGCCGCACATCTGTACCAGAAGACCGCAAAAGAAAAGAGGACACTCTTAATGGATCTTCAAATTTTGGAAGCTCCCAGTAATCCGAGTTTGACTAATTTTAAATTTTACGTAGCTGGTTTCCCTTTACTCAAACACAACCTATCGACACACATTTCCATCACAGATTTTGACTCAGTGTATTATCTGTCAGCACGACTTCACATACGTCTAAATCATCTATTTTCCATCAAAATAATGATCATAAAAACTTGAAGAAAACATAAGGAGAGACAGATTTACGAGAAATATTTACTGTCATTGTAAGTATACATGTAGTACACTCATTTCTAAGATAGCATGACGATCAATCACATGACATTTCTCTGAATGTTGTGTTTGAAAACACGCAAACATACCATCAGACCGTTGGCTGCAGGCACACGTGTAAGAGTCATACCGAGACACATGTTATTGTTGATGTTCTTGACATCTGGAATACTGACAGTATCTGTAGATTATTAACAAAGATAACAAATCAGCCCTCGCCTCTAAAAATCTGCATAAAATACATGTGTTTATTGTCAATAAAACCTTTGGAGAGATCGTAGGTGTTTGACATTTAGTCGAGAGGTTTAATGACAAGACAACAGATGTTACCTTGGAGATTGAGTTTTTCACAGCTGTTTTTGGATCCTGAGACAGGACACTTATAAATATCCCCCTTCCTGTTTCTAGTGAAACCACTCCATGGGGCACCAACCAGGAGCCTACAGAGAACAACAGTATTCATCTCTTCTTCACGATTATAAACAACTTTTTTAAGCACGTTTGTGTGAATGGTCAGTTGTAGATGGTTACAGAAACAGAAGAAAGCTTTATTGTAGTAACATGAGGGCAAACACGAGTACACAAATTCAAAAGTAACACTGTAACACTATGTTCCTTCTCATTCTTGGCGAGTGCCAAGGAGTCAGTCACATCATACCGGTTATCAGCATACAAGATTCTGCACGTTCACACAGAAAGCTTGATCATGGCTATATTACAACATAGACTCAGACCAACCACTCAAAGCAAGGCTGGATTTCTCACACTGCTATATGCTGGAGGACTTCAGTCATGTCATTTTCCCACAATGTCAAAGCATTAAAAGAGGGAGCATCGTTCTTCATGAGACAGGAAACAGGATGCATGACGCCGCTCTCGTGGGTACCGGTGAGAAATCTTAAACACAAAACACTGTCTGAACTCTGGTCCAGTTATAAAAACAGACCATAATAGTTTGACTCAAAGTGCACGACATCCAGGCATTACTGTTTGAGTGACAAACTGTGAGTTCAGTTGTGAGTAAAGGTTTGTTGGTGTTTGCAGCAGCCAAGGGGATTTCACCAAACCACCAAATATACAATTTTGTCTACAATGCTGCTTGAGTTTAGTCTGTATGGTGTTGTAAGATTCCGTTTTTTTTGTTGCTGTTTTTTTTGTTAACATAAACTTACAAGTAAAAAAGCAGGTTCACACTGTAAAGACACTCAAGTGAACAGTGGTACTTGGGGCGACAGTTTGCCGACATTCAATGTAAAACATGAACGCAAACAGCAAATATTTCAAAAATGTAATTCGATTTGGTTGACAATAAGATGATGGATGAAGGTCGAATCAGGCGCAAACATGGCTGATCCAGGTGTAGGGCTACTGGAAGAAATGTAATCGTGTGAGTAATGTTTTCTTGGCACATATTACTGCCAGGCTCTAATCCACCTAATCTTTGTTGGAATGTGTTTAAATACCTGAAGATAAAAAGATAAACAGGGCAGGACTAAATGGACAGGACTTTCCATTGATAGAAAATCATCATGTTATAATCCAGAAATATGACTGAGGAAAACTGCAGTTAATTTGGTTTTCACAAGAGTGATTTGAGCTTGTTGTGTTCTGCAGCCTTGCTTGTGGTACCGCTCATATTAGCATTTCTAAAATGCAAGGTTTGCTTGACAGACACTGGTCTTTCAACCTGCTATTGCTACTTTAAAAAGTGTAGCAAAGTCATAATTAACACCCCCCTACACACACACACACACACACACACACACACACACACACACACACACACACACACACACACACACACACACAATGCCACCAACTGAATATGTAAATACTTTTATCCTACAACTTGAACTGATCATTCAAGTTTCCACATGCTACCAGGATACAAACATCAACAATATTAGACCAGGACTGGACGCTAAACTATTTATGTCATCATTCTTGTAGGTTTTGATGAACACAGAGAAATCTATCACTTTCATCGAGGTTCTTGCGTCAGACTAATGCACGTTCATCATTCCACAATGTGAAAGTCAAACATTCAACCTAAGGAACAAGAAGAAAAACATATTTTGGAGTGAAGGCCGACTAAAAAAAATAGACATTAATGACATGTGGTTGATGATTTCAGAAACAAAACACTGTTACTGTATATCTAATAAGATAGAGGTACTGTAATAATGTCCAGACAATCATACCATTTGCCTTCATGGTTGGTCGCTTGTTGTACCGTGTAGCCAAACTCCTCTGCTGCTGGTCCGCTAAAAATCTTGGCACCAGCAGTTCCGACGTTGAAGGAGTGTGAGAGCCAGATTAGGTCAACTGGTGGTTGAGAGAAGGTGAGATTATACCACAAACTGATACTTCTTAAATCCAGAACAAAGCAGTTGAACCATCCCTGTTACAACTAAGCTTGATGATCAAAATATCAACATTTTTCAAAGGAAAATGAGAAAATACATTTGGTTGTATGACCTGGAATATTGTAGTCCTTTAATATGAACAATAAAAGGACAAAGCCTAACTATAAATGGTCACCAAAAAACATTAAGACCAGTGAGTCATGGTCTTCAGTGGGGATTTTCAGTGACGTGCTGCCGCTGTTTCATTATGTAGACTCGACAGGAAAATAGACCACATACTCTGCTGGTTCAAGATCCTTCCTCTGCTTGTTCACCATGATTTAACAGCAGACGATGCCAGCGACTCTCAGGAAGACGAAGAAACATGCACTCTCTCGTCAACGTGAGTAGATCTAGATAACACTAATGCAGTGTAAACGGTCCTGAAATACTTCCCTCAAATCAGGGTTAAAATTAGAATTATCTGAGATGGAGGTGTTGAACCGTACGGGGTTATACTAATGTATCTAATCCATATCAACTGGTTATATGTCCCCAAAAAACCTTCAAGAGTCCAAAATGGGAGGGCAACTAAGGAAGGATCCCTCAACAAATCCATGACAAATAACCTTTCACAGCAAACACCTCATATATATATATATATGTGTGTGTGTGTGTGTGTGTGTGTGTGTGTGTGTGTGTGTGTGTGTGTGTGTATTATTAATGCTGTGTGATGGATCCCAATGATGAGCCCCTTCAGGTGTCACCCTGAGCCATAAACCTTGTGAAAGGGGTTTGTCTTTACCGTGCTCCTAATCTTAGTTTTTGTTACACTATGTTGTATTACTAAGCACAAATATGTGTGTTGTCTTATTTACAGATCCAACAAGCCTGACTTCCTAATTTAGCAGGTGAATGATGTAGGTTTCAGCCACGTCACTTCGAGTTACAGAGAGGAGGGTGCCCACTGAAGGGGGTTTCATACTGTCTATCAGTTGCACTTGTTTACGATTAAAGATCCGTCTGACAGGTACACTGTCTCTCCGCAGACGGCATTTGAACGCAGCCCTCTGAATCTCCTCGGGACATGGAATTTGCTTGAGTGCTGCATCAGAGCCACAAGCCCATACAAGCAGAGTTCAGCTAACAGCAGCCTGTTTCTCTCTAAAACAGCAGTGAGAGGAATGTGGATGGCTACTGGACTCAGGAGAGCTGCACTTGTAAAATGTCCTGCCACGCCTGTTTACCTACAATACATTGTAGCACTCTTAATAGGACACATTTCATTACACATTATTATTTCCTTTATTGTAAAAAATATGGGAATGTGCACGTTGGAGGGGAGATTAAGGTGTCTGGCTGCTGCTGAAAAATTCACACACGTTATTGTGCAGACAGCCACTTGCCAAAAATAACGTTAAATTGAATTTATCCACCACGGTGAATAGTGATATTAATCTTATTACACCCACGGGGGAATTATTCATGCATTTGACGGCGCATGGCAGAATAATTCTTTTACAGTCCCCCCCGGTCGCTGTTATCATGAGAATAAGCTCAACTACAAATAACTTTTAAAAGTTACCGATGAAAAAACAACAGGTTAAAGTTCTGGAGCATATTTTGAACTGCGACGCATCAAAAGTTCGGAAGTACGACAAGAAGTTCATTACTTACTAATGACTACTAAAATGAAGAAGATATTCCCCCAGAAGCTCTCCATCGTCGTCTTTATTCCATTTGTATGAGGTGATTAATGAAGCCGCACTTGTTGTGGCTCCGCAGCTCCAAAGAGTCACCAATGACGCACCGGACAGACTTCCTGAATAAGGACCTGTGCGCCGTCCTCCTACCTGCAAGTTCAAACTTTGACCCAGGTGCTGAAGCAATAATGCCTGAGTAAATGGGTGTGATGTGATAAACTCTTGAGACAGGAAGTTGAGAAATGCAGACTTCCATAAACTGAAGTCCAGATATTAGGGCAGCCATAAAAGGACCCGGAAAAGAGCATGAAAAAAAGACAAAAGAAAAAACGACCCCAAGGCATCTAATGTGAGGTTATCATGCAATATAATAGTGCCAATTATTAATTTTATTAAATAAAATATTTTTAAATGATTGATTAAATAGATTAAAACAACAAACGTATCATGTACAAACAAATATATTATAAATACAACTGTAAGCTGTTGCCCAAAATAGTACGGTATATCACACATACTTTTCATCTCTGTAAAAATAACGATTTATTTTATTATACGTTTCAGTTCATGTTTTTATTTGATGAAGCCTACTTCAGAAAACGGGCAGTATCATAAAAGTGAAACTCAACCGAAAGTACACATATAGATCAGTTTAGGAAGTTGAAGAAACTTCTGATACCTTCTGTGGCTCCAGAGGAAGTCTGAAAATTATACTGATGACATCATCTGGGCTTGGGTGGGCACCACGTACTTTTAACAGAAAGCCTTTGTTATGATCTGGGCATGTGGAATTTGAAAGATGCGGACAGCTAAAGAGATAGTCACAGATTATTTTGGTTCTTTCTCCTTCTAAGCTGCGTGGTTAGGGTACCTCTGTGGTGGTTACCAAGCGGGGTTGAATTTTCACGTCCCCCTCTTCTCAGATGTATTCTGCTCTGTCTGGTGGTCGCACTTGAAACTTTTGAGCCAGGTGCCCATTTCACTCACACGTAAACCCGAACTGTTAAATTTGCAATATTAAAACCAAAAATTCTCTTTTACAAACTTTCACAAGGTTTCACTTTTACAGCAAATTTCTTGTTTTAGTTAAGTCATTAAGATACTGTCGCCCTCAGAGAGATCTAATCTGGCTGATTGCATCCACTTTATCTGGAAGGAAAAGAGCATTAGGGTAAAATCGAGATTCTGTAATGAAAGTTCAGGCTCAGTTGGATCAAACTGCTGGTGGCTCTTGACCAAGACCACATTAGTTACGAAGTTAATCAAGAAGCACCAGCAGTTTGATCCAACTGAGCCTGAACTTTCATTACAGAATCTCGATTTCACTCTTAACTCTCTTGAAGCGTCTGACAACGAGACCAACAGACTTGACAAAGATGGTCGAACCCTCTGAGTAAATCGTATCAAACCTTAAATGACTGTTATGAAGGTAGGCGTACACTTTAAGGTGCCTAAATATGCTGAGTTAGTTGGATGTCTCAGTCTTCAGGGGCAGCAGGGAGGATTCAGACCCTCTAACATCTCTTAAATGAGTCAGCGGTAAACTTTGTGCAGCCGAGAAGGAACAATGTTCAGTCTTATTCAGTGTCGTCCACTCCTCCTTCTCCTCATGAATGGCGTGTAAGTCATCTGTTGAGCAAGAGCAAACAGTGGTGAATTCTAAATAAACATGAAATAGTGACACAGAGAAGTTACTGGAAGATGCTGTTTTGTTTTTGTTGATTTAAATGCAGATCATGTTTATTTCTGAAGAATTAAGTTCCTACAAACCTCCCAGAGGAGCAGTTCAACAACCTCTTCGCCACTTGACATCACATTCAGTACAAGTTGGACACTATCATTCTCATGACATTGGATCAGTTTGTCTTCCTCAGAATTTTTCTTCCTCAGAGTCAAACAAGCAAAGGAAGGATCTTGAACCAGCAGGGTCTATTTTCCTGTCCCGTCCCTACATAGTGAAAACAGCACAACATTAAAAAAAATCCCCGCAGAAGAATGTGACTTATTGTTTTAGAGACCATTTACTGTATAATTAGACTTTGTACTTTAACTTTACATATTAACCTTTGTTTTCGTTGTGGCTGCTATTTCAGTGCACAGGAGCTTTTGATCTCTTAGAATGTGGTTGGAGTTTGTAGATGTTACAAAAAAGTGTTGTTGATTTTCTTTGATCAATTTTCTTGGAGCAGAGTTACACAGGTATACCTGATGACATCTTGCCATAGAGTTTTGTTGTGAATTATTACATCACTTTGATTTAATAGAGGTTCAGTATTTTTCCAGAATCAGAGTCCAGATGATCTGCAAGATTAATTGTTGTTTTTTTTGTCAATACACTACTTAAAGCCTGAGAAAATGCCACAGTTAACATTCTTCATGTCATTTTCACTGCAACTGTGGTAGATTTTAGTTCTGTACTTGGTCTTTTTGTGTTTTAATGTAACTATGTACCCCCCCCCCCCAAAAAACCCAAAAAACAAAACAAAATAAAAAAAATCCTGCCAGTGCTACATTCAGGTGTGTATTCAGTCATGGCCTCACGGTCCAAAGGAAAACATTTCAAACTCATGTTTGGTTCCGTGTCAGTGGAGTTTGTGAGTTGGTCAAATTAAAAAAAATGCCATTCTGTCACAAACTCACATCAAACTTCTGCTACAAGTGTATAGGCAGGAACACACACACAGAGTTCTGGCTGTCACACACACACACACACACACACACACACACACACACACACACACACACACACACACACACACACACAGCTAATCCCTCTTTCACAGCCATCTGCTGACCAGTGAGAATGTCAGGCCCTGGTTTTCCCTGTTTTATTTTGTGCCAGACAGTCACATCCAGCAGGCTCAGAGGGCCTCACGAGTCAGTGACTGCACACAGACACACTGGTAATGTGGGCGAGGTTACCGTCCTGTCACATGACCAAAGATAATTCTGTTACACAGGTGTGTTTCCACACGGCTGACCAGCTGCTCTCAGCTAAAATGATGAAAAATGATTTAGATCAAATCAGTTTTATACAGCACAAAATCAAGATTCTCATTAAGAGGTCTGAACCACTCAGAGTCTCAGCAACCCCCCATGAGTCAGCAAACACTACCGTCTATGTAAACATGACCAGGGAGTAAGATGTTTGGTTATTTTCTACAAGTCATGAATTAGCAAAAAGTGGTTTACGGTTAATCAGTTATGTGCAGTGTGTTTCCTCTTAAACTCACAACACACACACACACACACACACACACACACACACACACACACACACGGGGGTTGCACATCTGTGCCCTTATTAGGACATTCCATTGACTTCCGTTCATGTACGCAGCCTAACTTTAACCCTAATCCTTATCCTAATTTTACCTCAGTTGACACTTTAACTCTAATTTTATTCAGGAAAACAGAAATAAGATTGCACAGCATCATGAGGAGAGGGACTACAAAGTAAAGCAAAATAAGGGCTGCACGGTGGTGCAGTGGCTAGCACTGTCGCCTCACAGCAAGAAGGTTCCAGGTTTGAGCCTCGGATCAAGCCCAGGGTCTTTCTGTGTGGAGTATGGATGTTCTCCCTGTGCTTCAGGAAGTGGGCTTCCTTCCACGAGGTTAATCTGAGTCTCTATATTGTCTGTAGGCGTGGCTGTGAGTGTGAACGGTTGTCTGTCTCTATGTGTTGGCCCTGCAATGGACTGGCGACCCGTCCAGGGTGAACCCTGCCCCTCACCCGAAGGCAGCTGGGATAGGCTCCAGCCCCCCCATGACCTTTAACAGGATAAGCAGTAGAAAATTGATGCATGGATGAAAAGTAAAGTTTATTTTGTTCATTCACACAAGTACAGGTGAGGTATTTACCTTTTAATTAGAACCACATTCAAAAGATATACAAAAGTTGAAAATTTTAACTTAAATAAATCTTCAAACTAATATTGATGTTCAAAAGTATAGCTATAAATTGAGAGTGGGATGATATAGTTATAGAAAGGGAAAAGGAACAAACTATGGCTGCAGCTTGATAGTAAGACAAAAAGAAAAAAGAAGAGTCCGCACACATCAGCTCCCTTCTGTGCATATATTTTAGCACATCAACAACACGGCGACGTTTAACGCTCGAAACGTCGCCGTGTTGTTGATGTGCTAAAATATATGCACAGAAGGGAGCTGATGTGTGCGGACTCTTCTTTTTTCTTTTTGTCTTACTGTATTGATTTTGAGTCCAGCACCTGTTTATGGGATGTGCTTGACTTCTCTACTTTTGCAGTTTGATAGTAATAATTTCTGCTTGATAAAGTGGAGGCAAATGTGCAACGTATGCATTATAAAACAAACTTGCGATTACAGTAGTATCTGTTACACTAGACTTTCAGTAAAGCTCAGTGAACAGCAGTTGAAAGTAACGAGAAGGTATCAAATCAAGATATATCAAGCAGAGTTATACTTAAGTATGCTCGCTGCAACTGCTATCAAGTTTTTAACAGCTGTAATGCAGAGAGGAATAGATGGGGCGTCTGTGAGGTTGAAGGAATGTGATGATTGTAGTGAAGCACACTAGTTTACAAGGCCACTGTGAACATGTGACACATATCTGTCATGGCAACAACATGGCAACAGAGAACTTCCCTCTTTTTTATGAATATGGAAAAGGTGGTTGTGTGAATCAAGGGACTCTCGTAAACTGGGAGAATCAACCATGATCATGATATTCCTGCTACACTCATCCATCCATTTTCTTCCGTTTATCCTGTTCAGGGTCACGGGGAAAGCCACTGGGATAGGCTAAAGCCCCCCCCCCCCCCCCCCCCCCCGCCCAGCGACAGGATAAGCAGTAGAGAAATTGGATGAATATATACACCTGAGTAAAATGAACAAATATTCTCTGACATTTTCACATGAAAAATACTGAAAACTATGATCATAGTTTAACTTTAAAGGTTTGTCTGGTTTGATAAAACCATTCAAATAAACTTACATAAACAATTACTTTCAGTTAACCTTAACTGAACCCCTTATACGCTCATAATCAGATATTTCTGGAGGCAAATTTTAATGGCTTTTCCTTCATTTCTCTAGCTTTATCTTCAAAACTTCTTCCAGGCCTGGAAATTGACAACTTTTCCAGGCTTTCCATGACACCATGATTCCTGTGTGTTGCAGGAACACAAAGTTACCAGATGATGGCAGAGTTTGTTCAGATACATGAAGTAGAGAAGGACGTGCAGTGTTTTTTAGTCCTTTTATTTCTTTTTCTTCCAGAAATACAGCTTCCATTATCTTTTTTTCACGTAACACTCAAATTCAGTAAACTATAAAATGACAAAGTTGTTTTTTTCAAAATAAACCTCTGGGTATATTTATTTCAGATAGGTGAAAGTATCTGGATCAGATACGAAGGACATTTCTGCGACTGCGCCTGATAAAAGCTCAGTCACATCAAAAATCTGGAGTTGACTATTTCAAACACAAGACAAAAAAGTTAAACAAAATCTCAAATTATAAAGAATTTATTGCAGGCAACCAATACTATAAATAATATGTACACACTATAAAACAACATTCCTTTTTGTGAGTTCTGTGGATTGCTGGTAAGTCTTTCCGATAACATAACATCACACTGACTGATGCCAACGGTAAGATGTGTAAATTTAAAGCTAAATCAAGGAAATTTACTTCATTTAGATGCATGTCATTCTCTGAAATTGTAATTTACTTAAAATTTTGATTTGAACCTCTCTAAGGAATAATAATAAAAAAAGGCCTGCAATTATGCATGTGGCAATTATTAGTATTTAACAAAATTATTCACACATATGATGAAACATATCTGTCACTCAGGAAATAAAACTCCACAGCAACAATTCCACAGCACACTATGTCCCTCTTGGCATTTAGTTACCGCGCAAAAAAGAAGTTGCAGCCGAAGAAAAGTTTCTGAAAGCATTTAAAAACAATGAGATCTTTCACATCTAAAGTAATTATTAATACCTCAACATTTGAAACAATTGATTGTCACAATTTTCTGAACTACAATGCCTGAAAAAAAGTGTCAGAAGTGCAACTAAAAACAGCGTTGTTAAAATGCTTGTTTGCAGTAAAATAAACCTTTTTTTTTCACCTTTATGAGACTATTTCCTTTGCATTTCAACATGAGAGTAAGATCAGGGCAAAAAAAAAAAAAAGTACAATATGTGCCTGTTAAGTCTGTAAAGTTCTGTCTCCAACATCATTGTTGTCGTTTCCTCTCCGATTCTAAACAAAAACTCTCATAAGCTTCTTCTATCTCGGAATCCATCTCATCTTCAAAGTCATATCTGTGAACACAAAATAAGCAGGGATTCAGTCTCATATTTTACTTTGTGGAATAAATGTATACTGGCATTTTTTTAAACAAATAAAACAAACAACACACACACGCACACACAATTCTGAGAGAGGATCGTGTGAGCTTAGCCTTCTTTCACACCCAACTGCTGACTAAACTGAATCAGAGGCCCTGGTCGACCCTGTTGCATTGTGGGACAGTCAAACGAATTTGCAAAACTCAGGGGCCCACAAATCAGTGTTGGTCATATGATCTGTTTGCATCAGTTATCCAGTCACGTGACTGAAAACTCGTCAGCATGGTGGCACTGTTGAACCACTAAGGATTTAAATGAAATCATGAACTGTGTGTCTGCAGGAATTTCAGCTGCACCACGTCAGACAGGTGCCTCAATGGGGCTGGTGACTGAAGGGTTGACACGTGGGGGGGGGTGATGACAGTATCGATGCCTCATCATCATCCCTGGTTTATGGTCATATTTGCAGTTGTGATCATTTGTCCAAACTGAGTTAAAACTATTTTTTTTTACAAAAATGTCCGGTGCAAGAATGTCCTCCTGGATTATTATTGTTTTGGAATAAGATTTATTGTATTTGTCTGCATCAAAGGAAAAAAAGTGCTTGATTTGATCAGACAGGCTCAGATTGTTATTACAAGTGTCTCACAGAGAAATCTCATACGAAGTGAGTTCAAATTGTATGTTTTCCTATTTAATTCTGGGTTAGGATGTAAGCAAATCTGGTCATCAGAAAGTAATTGTGTGGTGGATCAATACAATCATGAAGTATTAAAGATTTCGTCATACACCGAATTAATCAATAAATAAAACTCGGGTAACAAGGCAGCGGTATGAGTGAAAGAGCAAAATAGACTGTAGTTTTGGTGACAGTCTAACCTAAAAAAAGAAAAAAGAATAGTACCAATTCATGTCAAACTTATCGTTTTACATCAAAAAGCCACTTATTACCTTCCAATTATCTAATTGAAACAGCAATGGGTGTACTTACACATCAGTGCCATTTTCTCCACAGTCGTTGAAATAGTCCTGCTTGTCCAGGATCTCTTGGTACTTCTCAGCGTACTCTGTAAAAACAGCGAGCCCAACATTCAGCAGCAAAATAGATGAAACTGTGGTGCCGCACACATCCGTTGGTAGTAGAAGACTGCTTTTCTCCAATATGTCAGTGACTCACTCATTTCTGTTATGCGTTTGCAATCAGTATGATTTACACAGTAAAATCAAATGAGGAATCCATTTATTCTAACGCTAGTTCTATAATGACTTCAGGCTAGTATTAGAAGTACATAGATTCAAAATAACACTGATCATTTAGGGCTGAAAATTTCCAACAAGCGTAGTTGGTTGAGATTTTGATTAGGTGCAGTCGAGTTGCACGCTGTAACTCGCCAACAGCCAATCAAAATGCTGATGAAGTGTCAGATGACGGTGACATCATCTGATAATGATCATTTCCACTGGAACATTTCAACTGTACAACATAAATAAACTGAACTCCTCAGGACAGTCTTCTCACAGACATCATGCATATACTGAGCAACAATATCATAGTGAAGTCTCAAGGTGGCAGTAAAGAGACGCTGATTTATTTATTTTCCTTGACTCAAGACACCTGAGGCTCATTGGGTCAAACATTAAGCCTTTGCTGGGCTGTGTTATTTCCATCAGCATGTCAAAGAGCATTTACGTACAGATAGCAGTCTTCCTAGTCTCCAGAACAGACATCATGCAATACAATTGCACCCTGCAACCTTGACCAGCAAAATGTTTGTCACAAAAATTGAATACAGTTCTTTAAAATATTTCTGAGACTTCACCTTGACAAGAACGGGATTTAGAGTGGATATGTATGTGTGTACAACCAGAAAGCACAATGCCCCCAACCCACAGCTGTTGCTGGAACAGAGGCATGAAAAAAGTCAAACTTCTAAGTGAGGCTTCATAACAATCAAAAGCAGAAGAGACTAGAAAGAGCTGCTTATAAATGAACAGCACTGGCTATATAAAGTTGTATATGCTTTAGCAACAGTTCAACACAGTCATTAATTGTGTTTGCGATATTTCTGCAGTTCCACAGTTATGTTCTCCAAACCAGTTTGCTGAACATAACTGTATTTCTAGTAGAGGACTCTCCAAACTCTCATCAATCATTTTCATTTTCTTACCTGGATCTGCTGCTGTAAAGGGAGTTCCATCTTCTGTGTAGAATGTGGGCTCGTTCTGGGAGGAAATCGATTGTTAGTAAAGTCAGGATTAAAAACAAAAGGCTGAGACAGGAGTATTTTCATATTTCAAAGTCACCATGTAGTAGTTGGGGTCATTGTCCGGTGTGGCGTTGCTGGCAGCTGCAGCACACACTCTTCCCCAGTCACTGGACCTCAGCTCCACTAGTTTCAGAAGCATCTGTCTGACATCTCTGAGGGGAAAAATAAGTGTAAGATTGATAAATGGAGGGATAGATTAGATTCTCAATAGATGTTGGCACTTCAGGCTTGTTTATACCTGACCTTTGACAGGTAAGTGTGTTAATGATTCAGTGAGTGAGTGTGAAAAAGTGTAACTGAATGCCCTTATAGTACACATCTTCCTCTTCATATCAGGGTTTTTTTAAACTACAAAAAGCTCATTAAAAAAAAGCACAAGATCAATTTCATTTCATCTTTGTCAAGAAGCATTTGTCCTTCCAGACCTTCTTGATGCTGGGTGACGACCTTCACTGTCACCTTGACAACATGACACAACTAAGTTGTCGTATACCCCCATAAATGTGTCTGTTCTCTTCACAGACTCCCAGCTGCAGAAGGCTTCATCAGCTAAACCCCCCCCCCCCCCCCCACCTTTAGAAGCATATACCTGCTGCAGGTTGCATCCAGCAGAACGGTTTCTATTCTTTGGATCAGCTGCTCCATGTGTGGTTTTCCTCTTTCCTTCCATGCATCATCCAGGACAGACCCTGTCAGCTACAGAGAGAAAGTCCATTCTTAATGTGTTTCAATAAAAACAATTATTGTGTATGTGAATGTTGCTGCTCCAGCTGATAAGATCTGCAACCTTCAGGAGCTTCACAGCACAAATGAGGTTTGCATCCACAGGGTTGGACAGCAGGCTGATCAGCAGTTCATTTAAACCAGACAGCAGGATCTCTGCTCGATTCGGAGTTCCTTTCCCACTCTTTATCTACACAAAAAAAGACAATGACAAAAATGTAAACAAACGACTGACAGAAATAATGAAAAAATGTTTTGATTTAACTGAACGGTACAGACACTGTAGAATTAGCCGACTGTCTCTGGAGGCAGTTCAGGCAGCATGTAGCAAAACAGCAAGAACAAAAAAGTAAACCTTGCCATTTCAAACAACGTCCCTGTCCTTGAGTGAATAGACTTCTGAGTTTATGAGGTGTGACTGTAACGTACCTGTCAAATGTAGATGGTGTGAGATGTCCTGCAGGGTGAAAGTGTTTTAGTGAGGTGGGCTGAGAACGAGTCTCAGTGCTGAGCGTGTTCCACAGGGATTGCGGTGCAAAGCTCCAAAAACACAAAACGACTGGAGCCTAGAGACCGCTGTGGCTGGAGTGATCATTACTAATGTTGCATTATATTCATATTTTTCAGACGTTTACCTGCCACTGTGGAAATGCGAAAGCTATCTGCATTTGGTGCTTGGTGGGTGTGAATTTCAGACCCTGTGCTCATCAGACTGACGTCACATTTGGTGTGTGCGTTGCTGATGCCTGAGGTCTAAGGCTCCAGGATCTGAGACCACATACTCATTAAGATTTTGGATCATTTACACAACCATGGCCCCTAAAAAATGGAGACATTTAGAATGAAAACTTAATGGGGTCGTCAACTAAATGAGGCAAATGAGTTTACCTCCAGGTGAAGGTAAAGCTCTCCAAGAAAGAGCACAAAGGAATGGAATTTCCTCTGAGTCTCTAGGTCTCCTCGAACAGCTACATCCCTCTGCTCATATTCAGTCCGACACCTACAACAGATTATATTCTGTGATTTAAAGGCAATTTGACTGAATAATGTAAATTCTTATCATCTTTCAGAATCTTTATAAATATAATTGTCAAGAAAGGGCTGACATACATGTCTGATACATAAGAGAATACACTCACCTTTGTAGGAGAAGCTGCCGAAAGTTACCACTGGATGGGCTAACAATGAGGTGATGGGACAGGTAGTTACAGAGCCTCGCCCCCGTGTAAGAGAAGTTTGGAATGGCTGTGGACTGCAATGAAAAGGACAGTTAACAGTCAGTGGGGTGCATCAATCAACTCCACTTGTTAATAATATTTCTGTATACCACAAACTCACTTAAAAGGACTTAAATGAGCGTATCCATACCTCTGTGTAGATCAGCTCCACCAGCTCCTGCAATAACTCTTCTGTATTAACTCTGGAATTGAGCATGCTGGCTATGTACTCGACATCCGAATCAAAAGTCCCAGGTGAGGAGCTCAGGTGGAAAAGAAAGTCTGTGACCATATCAGCCAGGGTTGGCTCACTATAACCATCTTCATAGTCATCATAAATTGGTGGATCCTAGAAAGAAAGAAAAAGCAATAAAATACTCCAGTACAAATGTTCAGAGCGCTTTGACAAACACATTTAAAGTAAAATCTAAAAGTATATGGGAAATGTGGGAGGCCAAAAGCATAAAAACATATTATACTAAGAATTATAAATCTGCAGGTGAAGTGTGACCATAAAATATCTGATTCAGAGCTAATGGATGAAAGGAGAACATAGAAAAGTGCAAATGTACATTGTTATCTTAGGAGTTAAGAAGTGCTCTCCCCATAAGGCGTCGCAAAAAATTCCAGTCAAATTTTCTTGGACCATTTTACATTTTACGACAACCTAACAATTTTTGTTCTTGCTTTTTTTAGGGCCAGCATACTGCGTGAGAACCCTCTTGTTTTATTCTTTATTTATAAAATCAGAGTGGGAAATCATATTTTTGTGGAACAGTTAACATTTCCATGGTAAAAACAATGCTCCACTCATCAGAGACCATCTGATCACGATAAGATTGTGCATGGTGGTGTAGGAGTTGTGTATGAGGTGTACAAACTCAGGGCTTCTACTGTACAGGAGCATACTCCACTGTTCCACAATCTGCTTACTTCAGACAAGTCTGCCCTTGATAATCCAGCTTCAGAACTACACGGTTGAGCCCTTTCTTCTCACCTCATACTGGTTGATTCCAGTGGGGACAAACTCTGGAGCACTGGCTGAAAGCTTTGATGATTTGACCAAGGTGTCCACATCATTACATCCTATGGAGGCAGGAGGACTGTTGGCATTTGCACTTTGTTGGGGTTTGTTCTGTCTTTTCTCTGACATTGAGAGAACAGAACATGTATAAGAAATGACACTTTTGAACCTAAAAAAACTAAATTCTCTTCTCTCTTTAAATTCTCTTTTCTCTATCTGATTTACATTAGTACTGGATGGTATTGGCCATGGGCCCAAGATCTAAGAATGTGACAAATATCAATGTCAAAGAATTTACGCTGATGCTGGTGCAGACTTTTTATTTGGAGATATCCGGTAGTTAAGACCATGACTAACAGGTGCGTTTGATGACATAGTCCTCATTAACATAAAAATAATTGTAAAAACGGAAAAATGTTTAAGTTAAGACTCAATACATCAATACTGAATTCACTAACAGTTGCTGAACAGAGTTAGTATAATACACGTGATTCTACCCTGCGTTCAGTTTCCTGCTCTTGATGAACGTATGCTAATTGGCTAACGTTAGCTCGACAAGCAAATGCCAGCTGGGTAAAACAGTCTTCAGAGAGTCCCGTTAACAACATAGTTAACTATCTGACATTCGAGTGCGAGTTTTATTTAGACGCTGCGTCACCTCAGGAAACAATAATCCAGGAGCATGGTGCAATGCCAGAAAGCTAGCTAAAAGTTAGCTCGCGTTAATGGCACTTAACAGCTAATGTGGCTAATGACAGCTCCAGATTTGGACGTGACTATCAATCTGTGCGTGACAGAGGAAGTGAAACAAATGAAGATGTTGTGGGTACTTTTCCACTGAGATAAACGTAGATTTTGCCTTTCAATAACTTCCAATGTCAGCGGGTGAAATGTGCGGGTTACTCTAAATTTCGTAACCGAATGTGCTAGCTAACTTAGCTGTCGTGTTTGTCAGTTGACAAGACCCCCTACCTCCACCAATGCCCGTCTCAATGGCCGTGCTACTGTTGTTCTCGGGAAAAGACGGGTATGCCCTTGGCTGTCTCAAAGGTTCCCTTTGGTTGAAAAGCGTTATATTTGTGTCACTGTCCCCGACGGGGCGCAGGAGCCCGGGGTCTGTTGGAAGATTACGGGTTCTCCCCGCTCCTGGAGCTCGGTCGAAATTCTCGTTCATAACTGCTCGCTTTCCAGTTAGTAGTCTCAAGACAGCATCTGCAAAAGATAGAAAATCGCCACTTTCGGTCCCAAGGTTTCTGACGTTGCTTAATGATAACTTCTTGTGTTTTTACCACAGCAAAACACGCCCCTATCTATCTTTCATGTTGGTTTTCTTTTTTTCCTTATACACACCTTTTTTGGCCTCTTCCTTTGACAACAAACCCGCTGATTATCCGTGACGGTGTTAAATGTCACTGTGGGACTGTCTCCGTCTAGTGGCTCGGAGTAGAACTTCAGCCATAGAGTGGCAGTCCAAAACACAACATAGAATATAAAAACACGACTATATCTTACATTCATAATTTTAAGACAACTACAGAAAGTAGTTGTTGTTATATTAGCAAGCATTATAATTTGGGATTATTTTGCATCATGTAAGTACTCTGGTTTGTGGTGGAGTTTGATAGTTTTTACAAGATGATCATAAATTTGCTGGGAAGAATTCTTTGTCCAATTTTGTGTTTTTGCTGAACTTTATAGATATTGACTTGAAGCAGTGGCAAACATAATAAAACCAATTTCATGTAACTTGTTTGTAATTCTACTCGTTAAGTTGCTAAGATCAATGACTGTATGATCCACGTCATGACCTCAGTGTAAGTTCTGATCCAGGGAAGTCTGTGGTAAAGCTGGTTGAACTTGTTCCAATAATCTTCAGTTCCTCTGCTTCAAATTAATCTTGAATATTTGAGTTAGTAATTATATGTTATTATGTGATATATCAAACAAATATTTTTGCATTACAGGACAGCTTTTTCTGAAGTGCGGCTCTGTCCGAGCTCATTCAGTAGCTGCCCACTATAAACATTTGTTGCCCCAGACTTCTCTGTGTAAGTATTCATTAGTTGTTTTAGCCTCCAGCCATTTTCCACTTGTTTCCCCAAAGCTGGATCACATTATGCCACAGAGAATTCCCATGCCAGAAATGTGGAAACCCACTTTGATAGAAGATTACAGCCCCTATTTTCTACTATCGCCACCCCCCCTCTCCCCCCAACCACCACCAATGCAACAAAATTATATCTGGATCTGGTTTGTCATCTTGATATGAAGCGCTTCGTAACCCCATGTGTTTTGTGGCACACAAATAAACTTATTATTATAATTACTATTATTATTATGTTGACCAGTGAGAGTGATCCATTGCATTAGTCAATAAAAGTCCTCTCCGCTCTTGTTTTCGCCGTCCAGTCCACCGTCAGTTCCTTGTTGTGAATCAAGGCAACAGCTAGAGCCTCTTACGATCCTTCTTTGACCCTTCTTTCTTCGTCTACCCTCCCAATGTTTCATGGCTTTGCTCAGATAGATGTTCAGAGAGACAGGATAAGAGGACATGAGGCAGGGAAGCCTGTGGTGTTAATGTTCTCCCCGTGGTCTTTTGATCTGGCATCAAGACAGCTGTCATTGATTAGTGCGTTTGTGCATGATTACTGAGGGAAGTGGTTGGTCAGACACAGGTCATATCTCTTTTTTTCCCCTCCTCATTCACATCTCTGCACCCCCCTCACAGATTATCTTCCAAGGCCCCTGCTGAAAGCCCCCAGGCACGCTCTGATGCAGATGACAAAAAGCTGTGTTCATATTTTGTTATATTTCTAGCAGGTGCTTTAGAGGCTACCTTTACGACACAAGCATCACCGAGGTAACAGAGTGATTGTTTGAAATGATGTCAGCATCTAAAGACCATACCAGCAAAGTCCCCCCCTCCACCCCCCCACGTTTTTGTTGTGGTCGGCTTGTATGTTTCCGGTTTGTTTGGGACCTAATCATTAGTGCAATGGTTGCCACATGGAATATCTGGCGAGGCATTAAGTGTTGCCTTTTGTCCCTTCCTACCTCAGAGAGGCAGATAAGGATACCATGACTTTAAAGTTCACCAGGGTTTCTTACTAAAAAATACATATTTTCTTCCTGCAATTCAAGCTACGTCAGTATTTGCATGTTACGGAAGTAAGACAGTCGTGATGCAGGAGAAAACTTTTTATTTTCACATAATAGAGAACCTATAAAAAGTAAAGAATGCAAAGGAAGGCTTTCCTCTTAAGTGTTCCCCTCCTGTTAAATATTTTCACAAAATAAATAAATCAATACAATACAAACAAAACACAGTGGTTAAGTATCAAACGTTTGCTTTAAATGTGTTGAATTCTCTATTATTGAAATGCTGTCATGATAAACTGACCGTCTCTGTCGCCATATCCAGTTTCTATCCCTCCCTCTATGTTATCTGGTGTCTCACTGGAGAACATGAATTATAAATAACACCTTGACGTATCTCTGCATCTACTACCATTCATTATCTGGGACAGTAGCTTCTGTGTTGCTCGTTTATACTCCAGTTGTAAACTGTTTGGCACGCATAAAGGATCAATATTGCCTCCTGTGCCTCAGAAAACACAGATATCATCTTCTCACCCCCAGCGCCCCAGCCCCCGATGCCTCCGAAACAAAGTAACAGTGTTAGTGCCTTATTTCCAAAATGAGATTTCTCAGTGAATGTCTTTATTTTACAGCTTTTTCAGTATTTAAAACCTTGCTGTCCAGTGCTGCGTATTGTCCTCCAGTTGAGGCCTTGGGCTCACACCATAATTGGAAGGAAGTGGGTGGCCGTGTTCCTCCTGCGGGTTTTCTTCCCTCTCAGTGGCTTCCCGTGGATATTTAGACCCACAAACATCTGTCGCTTCTTGTTCTTCCACTCGGCTGATGCATACGTGTTGTAGCCGTTCTCCTCAATCCGCTCCTTCAGGGTACAGTCAACGCCAAACTCTCTCTAGAAAAAAACAAAACAAAACAACAACAAAAGAAAGGGCGTCACGATTCAGTTCTATATCCCTGACATGTGTGGTTAAAGACAAAACACAGATTATGTCCTTGTTTATCGCTTGCTCCTGCATCAGAAACTAGTGTGCATGAGTGAAAATTGCACCCATACACACTGGCCTGCTCGTACTTGTGATTGACCCAGCAGCAGCAAGAGAAGTAATCATAAGATCTCCTATGATGAGCCCAGTTAGAATATCTCTCTGGTGCATCCAAATTGACCTCTGACCCAGATACTGACCGCTCCGTACAGTTCTCCCTTCCTGCTGATAGCCAGATAATAGTTGCTGTTCAGCCCTTTGATTGCCACCACTCCCACGTCCACCGATGTGATCTCCAAAATACCTATTGTTCAGTTAAAAAAAAAAAGCACAGTGAATTAATATGCGCGAACGCTCCGAATTTTCACGAGAGCTCCAACATCTTTTCTTTTTTTTTCTTTGTACACAAATGTAAAACTTAGACAACAGAAGGAAGCAGAGGTGATTAAATGTCTTCCCAACTCATTTTTGCTATAGATAAGAATCGACAATGTACACCTGTACAACTGTGACGTGCCGACCACCAGTGAGCAGATAACCACTCGGATAAATCCATGCATTTCTTCACTGTATAATGAAAAGCAGGATAGTATTCTCAGTTCAGACACACTCACTGACACATGGGAACACTCAGTGTGGGAAAATTTCTGTAAGGTCACAATTATTCTCTGAACACATTTATCATTTCAGCAAGTGATATTATAAAGTTACTTTACAACCTACACCTGTGTAACAGATTCCAGCTGCGCAGGCCATTTAGTCTGAAAATTAATAGGTGGATACCACAGAGATTCTCGAGTTGTTTATGTTCTGTTTGGTAGGTTAGGTTCCCAAGTCCCGATGCAAATAATTCAACGTTCTCATAGGCTATTAGAGGGGCTAATTTATACCCCAGTTAACAAGGGCATCCTTTTGGTGCAGACAGTTGTGGTTATTTGTGTGGTCTCGGTATCAGAGGTCAGAGAGATATAACTTCCTAACATGTCCTTTGACCACAGAACCTACTCGTCTCTTCTTCTGTCTACGTGTGCGTGTGTTTTTCATGTTTTGAGGATATACCCTTGTTATTGCCTGTCCCACCTTTTTAGGTAGTAAAGCAGAAATAATTAGATTTCTTTAAAATCTTGAAGTTAAGGTGATAAAAGTTTGGGGAAGATTTATTCAGGGTAATTTTCCTGGAAAGTATCAAAAGTCAGCGTAATGTCCTTCAAAAGAGTGTTAATTTCATAGATGAGAACTGTGTTAAAAATGTTACTCAAACACAGTTTGGCAGATTTTGTTCGCTAGAAATTAATAATAATCAAATAGAATAACAAAAAGAAGAGATGTGAATATTTTTCAGACTGAGACTAAAACAAATCTAAATCAGCTGCCTGAAAATCCCAAAGAAGCACATCAAGGCTCACAGCAAAGCAATCCACGTCCCTCTGACTACAATTAGGCTACTATCATCATAGAATTTTCTTTTTCTAGAATAAAATTCTGTTTTAATTAACCACACCTTGATTACAAAAAAATGTATGAGGATGACAAACATGATGAAAGCTCAAATTTAACAAATACCTGTCAAGGTTAACTCTGATGCGGCTGAGTGAGCCTCCCTGGTTCTCATGGGACTGTGTTTGATTTCATGCTTCCCTTCCTCACTTCCATTCCCCGCTTCCTGTGAGCTGTCATTATTTATTCCCGAACCGCACACATATGTGAATGCAAGCACATACGGACGCACACTATGGCATGGGGTGTCAACTACAGAGAGCCGAGTTCTCACTACTCCTTTGTCTGATGGCGGTTCGTGTGGCACCCTGATCTACAGTCATACCCACTTTCCAAAGGCTTTGGGGGGGGGGGGGGGGTGCTCTGAAGCTGCTAGCCACTGTCATGGGTGGACAGTGGAGGATGCAGGTGTGCTCCGAATGAACAATCCCTCTCTTAAAAATACCACAGCTTCTCTCCTTGTCCACAAGGTCTTGACTGTATCAGTTTCTAGTTCAAACAGTGGCACCTCAGGGCAGTGAGGTCTGAGGAGACAAGGCGGTGGTGGGGACTGTGACACAACGGCCATTGAAGATCTGAGAGGAGCTGGTTTCTCTATGGGATCAGATGTCGTGTATGGAGTGAGGATGTAAGACAATCTATGGCAGAGTCTGGCTGCTCTGTAAACATGGGAGGGATGAAAGGAAGGAGAACAGAGGAGGACAGAGGAGCCATGACAGTGAGACTGGGGGTGGAGGGAGGATTAGAAAGGCTGTAATGATCACTGATCAAAGTCAGCCACCGGAGGCAGGGGCGAGACAGGTCATATATACACTCACCAGGGTGAGCACATACAAATGCACGCACACGCACACTCACACACACATACAGTTATTAATGCAGCAGGTGAAGGTGCACTTGCAGAAAACTTACAAACTAAACATGACCGCACTGATATACTTTCCTTCCTCCAGATAGCAACAATAACGTGTGCCAACAATACCATGTGTATGTACATTTTGTAAATCATGTGTGAAATGTTGCCTAAAGTCAGCCAGGTACAGCTGTTGCGGGGAGGCAGCAGTTTTTCGTCTTCATGCTGGTTGCTTTTTCCTAATGTGTGGCTTATTTGATACGCTCTGTTTGGAGTTACAACAGTAAATGGTGCATTGGTTGTGGAATGGAGGCACATAATGCCAGTGAGAATTAAAGGTGTTTTTTTCCACAGTGGGATGCCAAAAACATGTGTTTTGCAGCTTGCACCATTACATGTTCTCACTCTGGATTTGCACCCTTTTTAAAAATGCATTTTCAAGGGCTGCAGAAAATAACATTAGGACAGATATAATAAATGTGCATTTTAATTGATGCCATTATTATCCATGGAGTAAGGTGTACATCCAGATATATAGCAATAACACTTGATAAGGACCACACTGGGTGAATTTACATACAGGGGATATCAATCCTGTCCTTGACGTCTGGTAAAGTTATGCATATGTCTCTCCAATCCTTCGGAGGAACACCATGTTTTTTTCCAGGACAAAAGGCTTTGATTAAAGAAGATGAATGTGTTCAAAAACACACAATTACACATGTCTACTATATATGTATATGCTTGGACTATGTCCAGGAGCATCTCGCGCAAATGGCCTGCACCCAACAGATCAGAAAGGGTGGCATGCACAATCATGGAGTGTTTACACAGACTAACATTAATTTCATGGAGACTTTCCTAACCCTAACCCAAAATTTAACCACGGACCCAAAAATCAGCATTTTATCAAATGGGGGCATGTTTTTGCCCTTGATTGCACATGTTGGTTTGTGGCCCTGGAAGTGGCTTAAGTCAGACTCACACGCTGCTGACAGACTCATCCTCTCGCACCCTCCATGCCGTGGCAAATTAACCAAACTCCAAATCTTCCCTGATATTTTGCAATATTTCATTGCTCATTCAGAGCTGTTAGTTTATTAATCACAGATATCTTAGTTACATACTTTGACCATGGAGATGCTACTAAGTTGACAATAAAAAAATCTCCCTCTCTTTGCCTCTCAGTAATCTCAGCACAGACTCCCTGTGGGTTGGAAAGCCATGTGGGACAGTTTTGTGCTGGCATCCCCATAAATCTGTGGGAGGTTGCATACTGGTTCTTTACAGACAGTGAACTGGGTCCTCACAGGGCCACAGGCAGCACCCCCCCCCCCCCCCAAAAAAAAAATCAGTGTTTCCAAATCTTACACTCCTCTTAGACAAAGCATAATAAATCTATCAATCGAGCTGTCATACTTTAAAAAGCAGGACATCTTTAGCTTACATCTTCTGGCTCAGGATGAGGCAAGTCATCCTCCACTCACTGGGACAAAAACTTGATATTTTGTCACTTCAAGGTACTATGAGGAGTCTACAAAAGACGTCAGCTTTGGGATCATGTCTAGCCCCAGGGGTCAGAGCAAAGACTGAAGCTGCTGTTGTGTAGTATCCTTTACCGTGTGAACCTGATACAAGGGCACATAATCCACACACCGTGTCCCCATACCTCTCAGGACCCAGCTTTTTGATGGCAACACAATTGATACTGAAGACGCATGGCTTTGATGTGGTCCACAATGATGTTCAGCCATGTCATTCATGAACTTGTACCTCCAGAGAGTCCTCCTCTGTTCCCTGCTCAATCCACGCTAACTGCATCTGACATTTGAAAAAGGCGCCACTCTCTTTTAAATGAGAACTTATGAGTCAGACAGAAGACAGAGGGGGTAAATCAGCTTCCCAACATACATAAACTTTAGAGTGAATGCGCACGCACACACAAAAGCACACACACCGTTATTATGATAAACTGAGTCAGACTCCCTTACGCCACTACAGTTTAACAACTTAAAAGAAACCACTAACAAATATGGCAGTAAAAGCATCACAGTATAACACGGTCAGTAAATAAAGTTGCTTCTGTCATGACCTTGTCAAAACAAAAATCTCCCCTGACATTCTGCCTCCCCATGCCATTTCCCCCTAAGTCACTTTGATTGAATGTGTGGGTTTAGCTCTCCCAAGAGAACATTAAAAGGTTCCATATACACTCACTATGGGGTTGCAGCTAGGACAAAAAGAGAGAGGGAAGGAGTGTGTGCGTGCGTGTGCGTGTGTGTGTGTATGTGTATGTGTGTGTGTGTGTGTGTAAGTAATAAGCGGGGCACATGTGTCGTTGTTGGCTGCTATATGATCACACACCCACTGGAGCATGTGATTGCATGGTGTCTGATCGGCACACACACGTAGCTCAATGGGAATGTAGGGAGACTAATGAGAACGCTATCTTACTCGACTGATACGCCGAAACATACAACATGTAATCACTTTAATCACTGAGTGAGCAAGTCAAATTGTTCTAAACAAATGTCTCATTGGTGACTGAGGGTATGTAATTTACTTGACGCTGGCTGGCAATGTGAGTGGGAGACACAGACGCAGAGAGACAGAAAGGCATCAATGACACTGACATCCATATACCCCCCCCCCACGCGCGCACACACACACACACACACACACACACACACACACACACAGAGGTCCTGTTCTTCTGTGGTTATCACTGTTGTTTACTCTAGGCTGTGAAGTCCACCTGATAATGGTTGAGTTATCTGCCCCTGCTCCTTTTTAAGCCATCTGAGAGCTACTAACATTGTGCTGAGTGTTTGGACAGGACAGATATCACTGGGATGTCTGGTTTAAAACAAAAAAGACCGGGAATGCTTCATCTAGTCTGCGCCAATGCATTACATAGGTGCAATGTTTGTTTTCTCTCAAAGAAACCAAGACCTCATTTATCAAATTACAAATAACCCAACGTGTATGGAGATTTCTTGGTCCCAGAAACGTCCCTGCCGTAAAATAAAAGTCAGATGTTTCTTGTCAGAAGAAATTTGTAAATGTCTCAAAATTGAATTACATTCAAGGAAATATCAACAGTTTAGATTGCAGGGTCTGTCAATGTCACTGTCAGCACAAAAAAAAAATCCTTCATCATGTTGCTTCTGAGCCCAAAACCCTGACTCCCATCTCATTTATATGCTTTTTTTGTTTAACGAACCATGAATTGAGTTACTTACTGAGGGGGTCATCCTTGCTCTTGGTTCCATTGACCTTTCCATTCCTATCGATCCTCAGGAAAAACTTCTGGAAAGAGAAAAGCTTCCTCCTTCGTATGTCCCCTTGGAGATGATTGTAACTGCGCACATGCCTACCCTGTGGTCCCCCAGTCCGACCCAGGGGGCCCACACCGGCCCTGGGCCAAGAGACACCCTCACTCTCAGAAATGTTCAGTGAAACCCTGAGGGTTCGCGGGTTGGTGAGCCTCAGTCTGTCTCTGTGAACCTGGTGGCACGCTGCCCCGGGTAAGCAGAAGGAGACAATTACCAGGGTCAGCAGGAGAGGCAAAGTCAGGGAGGAAAACAGTTTTGATGACCTAAACCCGGTCCCAGAGCAAGAATAAGCCCCTAACCCAGCCCTGGAGCAGGACGAGGCAGAGGCAGCCTTACTCCCTCCAGCAGCCCATCTGATCATGGTAGTGTGCTGTGTGGAGGACTAGAGGCAACCTCAGAGCCTGGGACATGCTGCTGGGGGCGAAAATAGTCTGGGAGGGCAGGGAGGGGAGCCCTCCACAGTCCAGGTTGGGTGAGATCTTCCCCCTGCAGAGTCCAAATTATTTAGCACCTGTACAAAATCCTCAGATGTCCTTCAGCCTTATGATGGATTCTTCAATGAGTCACTGTGTTTCCAGATGATATTCCTTTGAGCTCCTTTCACTGTTTAGTAGCTGATAATTATACAGTCAAAATATCTCTTTGAAAAGAAGTCAGTCTAAACAAACAGCGCTTACATAAAAAAAAACTTACGCCAATTAATAAGAGATTCTTGTCACATTACAGTCCTGTTCTCTAATCCTGGATAAAATGTGAAAACATTCACTCTTGGCTGCTGCAAGCTGTTTCTTGAAATTCCAGGCAGCTGCTACCAGAATTAAGAAAAAATTCAGAACATATATTTGCAGATATCCAGGTTTGCCATGAGTAAAATATCTCAAATCCAGTATATAAATATATATATATATGTAGAATAAGACCAAATAATATATGCAATACAAGTTGGTTACTACCTGTCAAATTCTCCACATGTGCAGTCAGACATTGTTAGATTTCACTCTGAGAAGAAGAAACGAGAACCAGGACTATGAGGAACATTGGCCAATCCAAGCATGTGTCAGATAATCCAGTTGTCTTCTGTTGCCTTCCTCCTCATCTCACTGTCTTGAGTCCTCCTTCATATAACACTGAGGTCTTGGAAGCGAAGTTGAGTCTCTCTCTCTCTCTGTCTCTCTCTCTCTCTCTCTCTCTCTCTCTCTCTCTCTCTCTCCCTCCCTCCTCTCAGAGTTGTCCACCTCTTCTTAGGTTTAGGTCCTTGATATGAGCTGATATCCTCACCTGAAGGGTGATCACAGAAAATGACTTTGGTGTGTGTAGCTGAGTGACTGTTAGTTATTTGATCCCTCCCTCCTTTACTCAACTTCCCCTCTCACATATGGGAGCAAGTACTGCTCTGCATGTGTGTATGTGTGTGTGGGTGTGTGGGTGATTAAGTGTGTGCGTGCCTACATGCAAGAAACTGTCGTACGAGTGTGGATGAGAGGTGAAAGATGGTTAATCTTAGTTGATATTGCAGGACAGGAAGAGGTCTGCTAGGGTTGGATCAGACACATTACACTAATTTATCGCAAGAAGTACTTGTATATTTACTGCGAAAGGTTGATGTCTGAATGTATTACTCCAAATATCTTTCTTTCAGCTCTTCTCTGACACATGCAACTACATCCATGAGTGCAAAGAGGTGCATTCTGAAATGGACCCACTTGTTACTCATTAAGATGTTATTATCCTGACAAGTAGCCATCTTCCTCTTGCTCCTCTGATAAAAATCATATTAAGTTACTATTACTGGTTCCAGTCTGGTTGCTGGCTTATCACAACCATCTTACCAAGACCTCTCTCTTTCCCTACAAGGCACTTTATCGTAGTGTTATCTCTCCTGCAGCGCTGTAATGCAATGAAGCTCTCCAGTTTCACTCAGCAGACTTCCTCTGTGACTCAGGTGTCTGAGCGGCCCTCAGCCAACTTCATTTTATTTATTAATTTATTTGAAAAGAGACAATAATCGATATTCAAATATGCTTTTGTGTATCTGAATTTGCTTGAATGATAGTTTTCATCAGTCCCTTTGGATGTATTGTTAGGCAATTATGATAAAAAATAATAATTTTCGATAGAAATAAAGCATTTATGTGTGTAGGTTAAATACAGAATAATACTACAGTGTGAGGAAATGAGATCTTTTTTTTTTAACAAAACATGCATTATTTGCTCCTCAAGGCAAGACAGACACAGGATGTAATAGGGGACTAGACAACAATGTGCAGTATGTACTGTGAATGTGCAAACTATTAGACATGGTTACTGCTCTCTCACGAGGTACACTGACCTGATAGATCCAAATAAATATATATAA
Organism: Aulostomus chinensis; assembly: GCF_037954235.1. NCBI lineage: Eukaryota > Metazoa > Chordata > Actinopteri > Syngnathiformes > Aulostomidae > Aulostomus > Aulostomus chinensis. Next base: position 13,271,415 of record NC_141325.1, on the reverse strand, counting down.
TTAGTTTCACTTCTTAAACATTTACAAACACACAGGAGAAGGTGCAAAGGATAGCAACTTGATGGCAGTAAGAAAAAAAATTATACCCTTGCTGTTTGAAATATTTCAGGTTTGGTAAGTTGGCAACACTAATAAGGGATAGTGACATTTTTACCCTTTAAGTGTGATAAACAAAACTGGCACAGGGAGTCTTATCAATTCTCCCTAATCCTTCTGTCTTTAATGTTGGAGTCTGTTCTCTTCCTGCTTTCCTTCCCTTAAGTCCTCTCTTTTTACTGCCTGCTTTAATGTCTGTCAGCGATCTACGGCCAGAGCAGCGGTCTGGTCTTAACTGTGCTCTTGGCGTGGTTTTATCTGAGGATACAAACAAAGCAATCTTATCAGCGCTTCCTTTGTGGTGGCCCCCCCACTCCACCCCACCCCCACCGTGATAATGTGGATCACTACTGAGGAAACAGAGTTGGGAAGAGCAGGCATCATATTGATCATGTTTGCAGCCATCACAAAGAAATACTGTAGCTTTTCTAGACGTAGTGATAATAAATGACCTTGATTAACCTTCAACAACGATGATTGGCCCTTTACCCATTCACCAAGAATGATTCAATGTTGTGGTTTCAGCGACACTAACAGGGGTTCTTTCTCTTTTACTGTTTTACAGTTTGCTATCTGTCTTCAATTGTTACTGTGAAAACACAGCGAGGCCCAATCAGCAGCTATCAATTTGAATTTATTGGACAGATCAGGTTACATGTTTTCCACATCAGCCAGTTTCAAGTAATTCAAGGGACACGTTAAGTCATGGTTGAACACAATATCTGGGGATACATAAACTTTTTGAATGTGATTCTGGTGAAGTTTTGAAAGTATACAATCGCTTTAAATCTTTCCGTCTTCCATATCTCCACTGACAGCTCGCACAAGTGTGTTGCACTTAGTGAAATACAACATGATTGCTTTTAAATTGATTTTACATTGAGAAGATTTGTCCCATCCCACATCACAACTCAGGGGAGACTGAAGTGTCCATTATTCAAACAGAAACCTGAACAGATGCATCTTTTTTCTATTCCACTAAGACAGTAATGTCTTCCGTAGCTGCCTCACAGGGATGGCCCGCGACGATGTAGACAGACTTGCTCAGATTTTTAGGGATTTCTTCAGAAGCCAAGGAGCAAATTCTTTGCAATGTAACCATACTTGTGTGGTTCTTCTAAATGCAATATAAGTGAGATTTTCTTCTTCTCTGCTCCACAGCCTTAGCATTTAGCGTATCTCTATCTCCCTGAATTGCATTTCAAACTCCAGATAAAATGTGCTTGTGATCCCTCCCTACAGGCTGTGGCTCTAGAAGGGTTCTTACAATACTCCCACAAATAAAAACATAATTATAATAAAGGCGATGAAAAGTCAAATACCGGATATTTATATGCGTCAGCGGATATTTGATTTCATACAGCTCCAATTGCCAAAAAGGAAAAATGAACCAAGGCAAAGCACATGGAAAGATTCTTTTTTTATTCATTTCAGTGTGTGATGTAAGTGAATTTCATAAAAGCAAACATTTGTTTTTCCACATCTGTTTTGGGGAAAAAGGGAGTTTGTTTGGTGTATATTCTGGTTATTGAGCAGTTACATTGCTGAAATTGATTTTAGCATGTTCCCATTTGCATTATTGGATCCTGTTCAAAACACAGAAGCAAGTTAGGAACACACATAAAGCAAACAGTTGATCAATCAAAAAATATGAGTGGAAATTTGTAATTAGATGCATGGATTACATCTTAATTACAGAACAACTGTAAAAAAAAAATTGATTGTACTATAGGTTTTGCCAAAGCCTTTGAACTTACAAGGTGAATTCCATCTTTATTTGTCCTTCTATCCTTTTTAGATTTTGTTTTCCTCTTTATATTTTAGCCATTCCCTGAGTTTCTCTCGTAGTTAAGTGGTTAATTCATTCGTTTAACAATGTCACAAAAACAAATAGAAATTTCCAGTATGATCTCAAGTGATATTGTTGAAGTCCCTCTGGTTTTATTTTAACCATTTCCTGTGTGACACACTTTTATTTTCTTGGTCAACATCTGCCCAAACCCAGATGTTTAAGAAGAAGACTGGTGTTGTGAATTTTATTACCAAGGACGGTCACATGTCCAAAGCTGTATCTCGAGTGTGACATACTGAGTAAATCCATATCAAACTTACTTTCGCTCTGTTTCTGGCTCGTTGTCCTGGGTTTGCCTAATCCTGGCAGCAGGTGGATCCGGGGCCGGGTGTCATGCAATCTGTTGTTCTGTCTGCTGAACATACTGCATCACATTAGCAAGCTGAACTGTGGAAATTCACCTTATTCCTGTCATGTGTCTCTGATTTTACTTGGCCTCGTTGTGAGCGTGTTAGCCCTCCCTTTCGTACACTATCATTAAGCAGATGTTTTACGAAGGAAAGCACCTCACTCCAAGTTGCTTTAACTCAAATCCATATGTGGTCTATGAGGGAATCAAACACACAAACAACTAAACTGACCTATGGGAACCATGTGTGAGTCTCTGTCTGTGTTCCCTGGGGCTCGTTCTGTGTGTGCTGGGTCAGAGGAGGCTGGGGCTTTAATAAAGGAGCAGGCCTGGTACAGGGATGCCAGTCTGACCGCCTGAGGACATGCAACCTGATGGGGTCCAGATGAGAGCCACCAGACTGGACTCCAAAACTTGTCGGTGCACAGACTGTATTCCGCTGCCTTCTTCTCTTGCCTCCTTCTGGGATTACACTTGGATTTAAGTGGTAAGCAATCAGATTAAAGTTACATTCTACTTTAATTATACTTCAGGAAAATGTGTCAAATGAGATAACATTCAAACATGGGGTGAGCTCATACCTTTCTTTTCTGCTGGTCATCAAATCTAAATATTTCATGAGTTCCTGGCTGTTGTGTTCGGAGGTGTCTGGTATCCTACAACACGAGGTTGCTGTTTCCTGCTTTACAGTGATCAATAGATGTTTGTCATGTTATCTTCCCTGTCCTGGACAGGCTTACATCATCCTTCTCTGCTGAGTGTCAGCTTCCGCAGGGCAGAGGAATTTACTTACAGGTCAGACATTGGATCAGCTGATCCGCACTGAACTGTCCTCTGTCTTCCTCTGTCACATGAGGTGACAATTGAGTAAACTGTACAATCAAATTTTTACAGAATATTATAATACAAAATATTGCATCCAAGACTAGTAGTAGTAGTACAAACCGTTTGCTTACCGTGATATAAACTCCTTTAATGCCTAGCAGACCATCCATGCTCAAACACTGGGTCGGGGTCCAACAGTGGGTCGCAGGCGATGTTATTTGGATCACCACGTAAATTTCAGGAGGAGACAGTAGGAGCTTGTTAGATTTCTCTTCTCTTGTTCATCAAACTGGGATGCAACATCAAAAACAACAACACTTAAAGACAAGCCATGGTTGACGTGATAATAGATGAGATTTTTTTTTTTTAAATCAATGAGAGATCAAAGGTTTCCATTAAACAGGTAGTTTCACTTATGATACTGAATCCAGTATGAAATGTTAGCATTCTGGGTTTTTATATTGATAAGAGCGAAGTAAACTGCCCCCCATATGTATTTACTTTCATGTTTTCATTAATACTAACACAAAATGGAGTACTGACTTTATGCTTATAAATACAGCCTGATGTGAAGCACCAGCTTGATTTCTCAGGTGTATCATTTACTTGATTAGCCTGTGACAGAACTCACAGGTCAAACCTACAGAATCAGCCTGCATGTAGGTGTTATGATATCTGGTCAATCACAGGATTTCTTTCATGCAGTAAAATTACTGCAAACCAGGCATGCAATGAACATTATTTCCTAATCATTGTATTTGTTCGCTAATGTGCCCTGTGTCGAGCAAGCTCAATAGAAAAAAGAAATAATGAAGTCAAGGTTCAGCTTTGGATCGAAACCCACAATTATTTGGCTTAAGAATGCAACATTAATCGAGGGCTCAATTAGTGAATGGATTTGGTTTCTAGAACCCAGATGGAGAAATTAAAAATAATAAATAGGCTGTAAAGGAATAAGATTTCTATGACCTCACCACTCGTGTGCTTAATGCCACTGCAAAGTCTTGAGATGTTCTGGGATTTAAAATAACTTCCTGATTCTGATTTCCATTCCTTCTTTCCGTTGTGCAACTCGTCAAATGAGGCAACACCTTGGTGACATAACAGAATGAGAGATGAGGTTAGGTAATTCAACTGGATGGTGTTTGCTTGGTCATAATAACACACAAACACACACTGATTGTTTTAGGACATGACACTCCACATTGACCCAGTATCGTGTTACTCCTTGCAATACTACTGACTAACTCCTGGTCTGTGGCTTGAATGACAGCAGCAGGGTGATGGAGCAGGGCCATGTCCCTCCGTGTCAGGTTATCTGGTCCAGAGCATCCTGGCAAATCTGGGCCAGGTGAACCCGATCCCTGAAACAGAGCCCGGTGCTGCTGATTCTGGTGTTACACAGCCTACAGCATCTGGCACTCCTGAGTCCAGAATGATCTTGTTGAAATCAAAGGTCGTAAAGTTTAAAAAAAAGTGATGCCATGACAAGTCATTATTGTGATATTTAAGCAAAGTAGTGTCCATGAAACTGATGGATTTTATACAACCGCAGTCAAATCATGAACAGATCGTACTAACACATCACATGTATTAAAAGACTTTTTTTAATTTCATGTCCAAACTACAAAGCAGTCACAAACATTTTTTATTATCACATTTATTAATGGAGACATGCAAAGAACAAATCAAGTTGCCGTACAGTGTGCCTGACAATGGTAATGTACTGTATGTACAACATCATACAACCACAGCAGCCATCCATATAGAGGACCTGAGAGGGATGACCTGCAACACCTCTGTGTCATTGCTCAGTCTCGCACCAGAAGAGGAGCACCGCCACAGGTTCCACTGCAGAGCGTGTGAACAGTTCTGCAGTGTTTGCTCAACAATATTTAAAGGATCCGGATCATGTAAACACACACAGTGCCAGCTATGAGTTCAAAAGCACAGCTCAAGCACATCGAAAATATATAAGCAGAGGACAAAGGGTACCTTTAACAATTTAATAAAAAGGTAACAAATATATTTATTTACATTCTGTTTTCACTTTGAAATAAAATATAGATTTTTAAAAAAAACTGTAAATGCAGTGCTGCAAATCTTCAGCACCTCATTTAAAAAGCACCTTTGGCCCATGAAGAGATGTACAGTAGGTTATGAATTATTGTAATGAATAAAAAAGGTGTACAGTGCACAAGGTCGGAGAATGTACTCGCTTGAATTGCTGTAAGATTCCAATTGAACTTTGATTATTTTCTTAAAATCAGTGATTGCATCTTCTCTACTCAAGAAGATGTTATTCATTAAAAAAATATTTAAAAATTGTGACAAAATCCAAATGTGTATTTTTGGCTTTTTTTTTTTTTAATTCAACAAAGGATTTAAACATAAAGACAGTTCTCATAATTCTAATCGACCCAGTTTGATTTGTACTCATTAAAGCAGAACAATGAATTGCAGGTGGGGCGTGTTCATTGTTGCACGAGTGGTCCGCACGTGATACAACACTGTTTTTGGATCGACCTGAGCGAGCAACGACCCAACAGCTTCAGCTTGTCACAGAAGCGAGAGGACATGGTGTTCTTCCTGCACACTGGACCTGCTGGAGAGGAAACAGTTTTAAACCCACTGATTATTGCCGGACATACAGACTGAACTCGGGTACAAACCTGTGTTGGTCTGGCATGCCTGCATATTGCATTTCCTGAGTGTTTCTGGTTTGGAAATCTTCTCACAGAGGCTGTTAGGCATCACAGCTAAATCCCCCTCACTCACACAGTTGACTTCACGCAGTTGTTGACCCCGTCCACAACTAACAGAGCACTAAAGGCAAAAAAACCAAAAAAACAAAAACTCATTCCGCTTTAATAAATATTACAGTCAGCATTGTGATTTATAGTAAGGAAATCTTGATCATGTGACCAACCTGTTCCCATTCCTCAGACTTCCAGCGAGTGCAGGGTTTTAGAGTGCATATGTCTGTGCTGTTTGGCCTCAGTGGCGTGCTACAACGATGAGGTTCTGGGCAGTACACCAGCCGCTCCCTGATGCCCTCACCACAACTCCCAGAGCACTGATGTAGACAGAGGCATTCAAGGAATTATCTACTTTTTGCAATTGAAAAGTAAAACAATTCAGTCCCCTTGCATTTATTTGTCCTTCTGTCTGTCTCTGTCTGTCTGCAGGATAGCATACAACAAAACCTGAAAGCAAAACTCACAGCAGATCCAGGAAAATGTGAAACAGGATAATTTAGAAATAGATTTATTAATTTCTGAGGAAATATTGAGAAGAATATGGTAAATGAAACATCAATTGAAAACCACAAGACTCATGAAAAGTACTAATTTAAAATGTTTTCTGTGTATAAATCTCCTACCGGCCCCCAGGGTGATGTCCTCCAGGGGACACAGGGCTTATGGGGACATGTCAAAGTGCTGATTGGCCTGTTGGACACGGCTTGACAGTGAAAAGGTCGAAGTGGACGTTTACTCTGAGAATCAAAACACTGGACTTCACGGTGCCTCCTTCCCACCACTGCGCAGTTATCTGAGCACTGTGGACAACATCAAAAAATATAAATGATGAGTAAAAACTGCAAATGAAACCAATGCAGTTCCTTCATGTGGAAAACCCACAACTATTTCTGATGATAAATAACACAACAGAATGTTACTCACCTTGCTCCAGCTGCCAGTCTGCCAGGTGGCACAGGGCTGTAGATGACATGTTCGTGCAGGCTCGGGTCTCTTCATGTTGGCGCAGTCGTCGTCCCTCTGGGAGCTGCACACTACGGCCCTCCATATTGCTCCAATCCCACATGTTGTTGAGCACTATTGAGAGAAAGGGGCACTTTTGAATAACTCTCCGTCGAGGGTTTCATGTTCATCCTTTCTAAACAGAATAATGAAAGGAGATGTGACAAAATAAAATCCTTCTGTGAAAAATCCCATGTAATATTTGATTTGTAACGGTTCAATGCGTAATTCTGCTGCTGCTCCTGATCATAATTTTCAAACATAAAACATTTTCATTTATCTTTTCAAAAGGCCATCAGAAATGTTTCTTTTCAGTGGATCATAGTACTAAAACTGCATGAGTTCTTCCTTCTTTTATTTATTATCTAAGTTAATACAGTAGGACGTGGGTCCTGGGGTGCTCCAACATTGGAGATATCTGCCAAATACCACTTTTTCTTAAGCAAAAAATGTCAATATATATATTTCTTTATTTCAAAGTATGTGTGTACCTACTTGCGAACATCCTGTATCTCCTGAATATGACTGTGTGGTATCATAACTCAAGAATTATTTGGATCTTTTGAACTTCCTAAGACAATTTTCAGTCCCCATTGATAAACTCACCTCTATGCAACATTAATAAAACTTAATGGTAGTAATATGTAAATGGTGATTGATAATAAAACCTCTATTTGCCTGGGGGTTGGAAAAAAATTGTCAAGCTTTACAAAATTACCAGAATTATCAGTAAGTTTATGACATTTGTACTCAAAAGGCTACAATTATATAACAATGGAAAAGCACTTTATAAGGCCATGTATTGTCCTCACTCACCTCACTCCAGTTCCCCACCACCCAGAATACATCCATACTGCCTGATGGCTCTTTGGTTATCGGGTTGCTGTGGTCACTGGTGGGGCTGCTCCGGGAAATCTCAGGCGGCTGGTTCTGGCTCTTGGAACGATCGTTTTTGGAGCGGGGAGATGTTTTTTTGGCATGAGTGGCAGCATTGCTTTTTTTCTGTGTCACAGCAGGTTTCTTCAGTTTAATAACCTTTACTGTGGTCCGAGATGATGTTGAGGTGGTCGATGGTTTTCTCGCAGTTGTAGATGGAGCTTTTGTTGAGTGTAAGTCAGTTTTTGGTAGCACGGGAGTGGTTAGCGGAACCCTACGTGTCCAGGGGCTGTAGGGGTTGCTTTGAGGGGTCGTGTGAGGCTTGGTGAAGGAGTAATGAGTGGTCTTTTCCCACATTTTAGTACGAGTCTGTGGGGCAGAGGAAGAGGGAGTTGTGGTGGGAGCTTTGGTAGTAAGTGTAGATGGAGAACTTGTTCGTGAAGTGGGTGTAATAATTACATGTGGCTTTGGTGTGGTTAATTTACGAGGATTTTTGAGTATTGGGGCAATAGTACTAACATCCAGGTCAATGATCTCCTCTTGTTCTCCTTCCCTGTCCTCAGTAACATAATCATATCCTGGAGTATACATCACCATGTTTGGTGTGCTCCCTTCCTCTCCATCGTCCTTTTCCTCAATCCTTTTCTTTTCTATATCATGTGATTTGTTGTAATTTTTAGCAGAAGTGGATTTAGTTGGGAAAACCTTCTTTCCCTTATCCTCTGCATCCCCGTTTTTTACGATATTGAAGCCATAATCATCTTTATCGATGATTTCTTTTGCTGTTGTTTTGGGGGTTGAAGTTGATGTTGGGATGAGAGCTGTGGTCTTCCTCACAGTGACTGTACTTGAGGGTGTAGTTTTAGTGGCGGTACTCATGGGAGGCCTGGTAGTAGAAACAGTATGAATGGTGGTATTGCTCTTGGGCGGGAAGATGCGGCGATATTTAGGGGGAGGGCCCGGTCGTCGACGAAGACTTGAGTTAGGGCAACTCTGCAGGGCACACAGCGATCGGGACCGTGGTTTGGTTGTGAGGTCGCAGGTTTTTGGGGGCGGTATTGCACATGTGACTGTACGTGAGCGCACACCTCCTCCGCATGACACAGAACACTGCAAAAAAAGTAAAACAACACAAAATACACATGAACAAATCCAAAAATTTGAATAAAGAGATTGGTAGGAAAAAGATGGATGGAAAAACAAAACACAGGCTTACCTCCTCCCAGGGACCAACAGCCCAGTCCCGTCCACAGGGTACATCTCTGTTACACGGCACTACAGGTTTGGGTTTAAGGAGATGTTTGCACTCCACTGGATGAAGAACCCTTTCCTCCCCTGAAACTGTGCGGACACAGAGAACTGTTCGCTTCCGTACCCCGTCTGACCCACAGGTGGTCGAGCACTGCTGCCAGCCTCCCACCCACCACCTGGGGAGGAGGACCACCAGGGGAAAGTATATGTGAAAAAATATCAGGAACACATTATAAAGATTACTAAGATTTTTGCTATCATAGCCAATTGGCTATGATGTGTGTTTGTGTGTGTGTGTGTGTGTGTGTGTGTGTGTGTGTGTGTGTGTGTGTGTGTGAGAGAGAGCTGAAGAGGTATTAAACTAAGACTCTACACTCGCTCCACATAGTTTTATCTTACTTGTAAATTAATGGATAGATAAACAATTTGTGCCTTTTGACATTTCGGGGTATATTTCCTCTTGTACACTAATGTAGCATCTTATATCTATAGCTAGATACGAGATTGTATCGTGTTATTATCATGGGCAAAACATCGAAAAAGTATCTTCCCCTAATTTGTGATTCCCACTTAAACTGTCATTGTACTACGCAAGTTTTGCACGGACACTAAAAAAAATATTTTCAATTCCTTGATTGTTTATTTGACAAAACAGCATTTTTTTGGCTTAAAGAACAGTGCCAAAATAAAACTGAACAAAATAGGCAGATACTGAGTCTCTCGCAAGACATTCAAAGACAATTTTGGACAATTGACAGCTTTTGGTATGAGCTGGAGACACATGTTGGTCAGTACCAAAAAAAGTCTCAATTAGCTACGATGGCTGATTTCCACTTTGTATTCATGTCATTATAGCAGCTAGCTAGATAGTGGGGCTTTTCAATATGAAGACTGCTCACTATTATATTGTATGTTTATACTTACACAAAAACAAAGTACATCCATTTAAAGTTATATTAATGGTAGAAACAAAATAGCATTTGGATGTACATACCTTGCAGGACAATCAATAGTCTTACACTTGCGATGTCTGTCTTCTGGGCGGATCTCTGGGTCACAAAGCGACTCATCCACCACCCCCACATCCATCTCAAAACAGAGCACAGGCTGATGCTGCTCACCTGAAACATACCGAGAGTAGATAAGATTATACTCAAACCTACAAGAATAAAGCACAATAAAACCAAATGAAATATAAAAATCTCTACTAACCCACTCCGCAGGTGGTGCTGCAGTCTGTCCATGCCCCGTGTCTCCACATATAAATGGGTTCCATGACCTCATTTCCTGTCTCCTTGGTCTTTTTGACTGTGTACTCATACTTTAAACCTGGGTTCTTCTCCTGAAACAACAACTGACAAAAACAAATGACTTATTATGCAATGAATCCCTGCTGAACTGTTACTATTATATATTTGAAAACTGTCAAGTAATATTTTTCTGTTTCATCTAATCTTGTGTTTTGTCTATTTTTGAGAAACAGTCTACACACGAGAAATTTCTGAATTGGTGGTGCAAAAAAACCCATGTTCTGTATTTTTAATTTATCCATGAACGTTCACCTCGTAAAATGGTGTAAAAATGGATGTCCATCACATCGCTTTGACCTCAACAGTATGCAGACCTACCTGGAGCATAACTGGCTCTTTGGTGGGCCCAGGAGCAGTGAGGTTCTCCATGTTCCCAGTACGCTCATAGTAGAACGTCGTCCCACCAGCCTCATACTCCCCATTCCACTGGATAATAAAGTTTCCATTTAGGAAATACTCCTCCGATCCCTCGCTCCTGAGAGCCAGGAAGTTACCTGCCTCCTCCATTTCCGTCACCAGGATATCTCGTGCCCCCTCAGGTATCACACCCACGTCCACATACCCTGGGAGAGACAGGAGGGGAGTCAGCGAGGTAATGGATGGCCCACCATGTATGGCTGCTGCTGCACTCATATCCAGACTACCACAGTTTCTCTCTGATCTTTAATAGAGGGTGGGTTCAGTCTGCGGGGCTGGTTGGCATGTGTGTGTGTGTGTGTGTGTGTGTGTGTGTGTGTGTGTGTGTGTGTGTGTGTGTGTGCATGTGCGATCGGTGTGGGGGGCAATGCCCTGTCTGTGTTTTTTATTGTGTGTGGATGGGGGGCTGAATGGGGGAGGAGCATGCAACTATGAGGGGGTTTCTGGAGTTTAATGATGTTTGTCAGAAGGTGTGTGTGTTTCTGTGTTTGTGCAGAGAAACCTCTGTGTGCTTGTGTGTGTGTGTGTGTATGTGTGTTTGTGGGGCGGGGGGGTATGCCCCTGATCTAGGCCTTTTGAAGTCTTACACATCTGGGCTGGTTATCTGGAAAGGATACACATACACACACACATATACACACACACACACATACAATGGTGGGATGACACAGGGTAGAATGTTTCTTATAATTTCAGTGCCTCATTTCTAAGAATCTATCAGCGCCGTTTGTTTACTCTGCTGAGTGAGTTCCATTCTTCCAAGGACAGTATAATCAGCCAAAGCCAACAATATTTTTTTAACATGAGCCTCCAGACACACACACACACACACACACACACACACACACACACACACACACACACACACGCACATTACACCAGCCAAGTAAAGCAGGACAAACAGCTGTGCTGTGTGGACAACAGGGTTGCCATGACAACAAAGAAACATAATGATGGTGTAATGCTGATGAAGTGTCCTGCAATGACTTAATGCCTCAAGGCATACATTTGTATTTTTCACACTCTTGATAGGTGCATTAAAACTTGTCTGTTTTGTGTTAGGACAATTTTATTTTCATAATTTATAAAATTCAGATTAAGTGTCGTTTTTATAGCCATGAACATCCTTTGTGCTGGACTTACCAAAACCTTCTCCCTCATCAAATGACTTATAGACCGTCTCACAGCTAGTGCCATCACCCAGACAGACTCCACAACGATCCTCTACTGCGTTTGAGTCAATGCCGTAGTCACAGCCTACCTCCTGCAGACAAACAGGAAGAAAAACACATTAAACTCTCACAACAGATACATTACAATAAAACAAAAATAAAAGCAACACTCCTCCCTCCCTCCATTATACTGTAGTAACTCTGCAACATCTCACATGCCCCCAGTCTCTTACCCAGCCACACTACCTTGCACACTCCGTTGACACAGATGTTTCTGGACTTGTTGTTCATGAAGCACGGCGTTCCATCAGTCACGGTGTCAAGCATCTTCTCCGAGAAGTATTCATTTACCGGTCGACAGTGCAGCTCACAGGGATTTACTGAAGATGGTGGGTAACAAGCAGAAGGGAGACTCAAATCTGTCAGTGCCAATATGTATAAGGAATTGAAAATACCAAATTATCTCGCACAAATTTACCTCATGAGTCCAAGACATTAAAATCTATTTGACAGAAATAAATGTCTAGACTTGAAAAAAATGTCTTGACTTCAAAAATAACAATTACAGCATGGAAGTGATGTTGAATGTTGCACTCTTTACGCCTACTAAAGGCTTTCCATTGCGAATGCTGCCCCCTGTTGGCAGACAAATGCAATACATCGACTTGTCTTTCTGTGGTATCTAACTGTGCAATTGAGCTTTTGACCACTTACAGGGGTTAGCCACAGGAATCCACTTGTAGAGCTCATTTTGGTAAGGCACAGTGTCAAACTCGCTGCACAGCATCTCTCTGAAGCTCGGTGTATTCATCTGGCAGGGCTTGGTGTTACAAGTACGATAACGCTTCCTTTCCCCAGTGCAGTACTTGCCACCGAACTCAGGTCTATGGAAAAAAAAAACAAAAGAAAGTAGTGCACTTTAAATCAAACCGGTGATCAGATTTGTTGATGCCAAACATGAAAAGGTTGAATTTATATGAAAGAAAGGAAATATTTGCATTTCATGGCGTAAATTCTTACTTGGGGTTGTTACATTCCCTCTCAGCTGACTGGACTCCAGTTCCACAGGTCCTGGAGCAATAAGACCAGGTGCTCCATTGTCCCCAGCCTCCATTCACTGTCTCTGGGAGTTTGCCCACAATCACACACTCTCCGGAGATACACCACTGTAAGATCAACCAAATAACACATGTAATGTGACACATATGGTATTGAAGTCTCCACCAGTGTCATCTAGTGTCGCAACCCAATACCCCTAACATGACTAAAAACCCTGGCACCTACCTTCTCTGGACCACAGCGAGTGCCATCTATAGGGGAGTCCAGTTTGGAACGACAAGAGCCATTGACTGAACACCAAAGAATCTGGCAAACGTTCTGAAAGACAGAATATAAATCAACAACAGTGAGAGAATGAACTGCCTTCTTAAAGAATTCCAACTTTAGTTTTACATGGGTGTTTATTACTTACATCCACCTCGGGGCAGAAAGTAGCATTTGGACCATACTGGAGTTGGCACTGGTGGTGTGTGGTGTAGCGAACACCAAGGCGTGCCAGAGGCGTGGTTAGATCTCTCTTGGAGGGGCGATCATCCAGACAGAAACCCCAACCACGACTAAGGGAGAGAGGCAAAGAGCTGTAAAATTTCTACAGATCGAGAAACGATGAGCGAAGACCTCAGAGAGGAGGGATGCTTGACTGAGATGGGTAAAGATAATATTTCTAGGAAAAACAATCCAATAAGAAGTGGCAAGTTTGTGGAAGATCTTAAAAGCTTAAAACTGCTTTAAACTCATGCTCTGCCGATATTATCACATATTGCCACAAATCCTCATGATCAGAATTTTTCTTATTGTCAACATTTAATGAAACTCTTTGTTTAATCTAAACATTCCCTCCATTTTACCAGAGGACATTACATTTCCTTTTGTTTAATCCTGGATTCTGAATCATGTCACCATTGGTTTTTGTATCTTCACTGACAATTCTTTTTTTTTTTTTTGTCAAATAATGATAGCTAGGATTAAGTATTATGTCGTTGCATGGCTCTCACGAGGGCTGTACGTTGCTGATTAAGGATTTTAAAGGATAGTACATTGATTCTTTGAACAAAACAAAACTTTCTTATGTCACAAAGCCTGTCAAAATAATATTTTGATTTGATTCAGAAGTCTGAGTTGGTATGAGATGATAAATGTTGGTTGACACACTTACCTGGACGCGCCATGGGAATTTTAAATATCACAATATGGATCAATACAGGGCTTTTGCAGCACTTAGGTTGGATCCTTGGAGTTGATTTATTGATACAGATAGATGTATTGTTAAAGTCCTAATGCATAAATATACGCGCTTTAAGGCATTGTTTTCATATTGCCATTCATGCCGTTATCACAGAAGATACCAAGGAATAGCGGTCCAGTTAAAAATCTACTGCACTCACCTCTACTTTCCTCTACAAATACAGGATGTACATAAAGTTTAATCTTGTGTTTTGAAGGCACCTACAGTATAGCAGTCTTGAAAGGAGACGGAAAAACCAGAGAAGCCTCATTTTAAAAGATAATACTTGAGAAATCAGTTGTGTCTGTTTGCAGGAGCTTTGGTTGGAATTCTTGACTTAATGGCTGTCAGTGTCAGCAAAGAGAAATTACAAAAGCTAAAGCAAACATAGGTGCATAGGTCCTCTTAAGGCTTGTCTGACACGTGTACAGGAATGTCTGGCTTCGTCTGAACTGCGCTTGTTAACCGCATTTGTACCTACAATCTTTCTAACTTAAGTTTGACACAGTTTGATAAACATCAGTGTTTATATAACCAGTAGATTCCACACCCATTGTGTTTTTTTGGACAATTTGCAATGTTTCCATTCACATCTGTACCACTATATCCACTTATCTACCTCCAGGAGGAGTCACTCTAATGTGGAATTACTCTTATCTTCACAGCAATTTCCCAACCATTCGCAAATCCCACAACTTGTGTGTTCCACAGAAAGAAAGAAAAAACCAAATCTGAACAAAACTGTGTTATTATTTCAAGATTAACAGCCTTAGAATGAAGCATGAATTCAGGCTTACTCGAGGAAGCGAGTGATGTATTCCTTGGAGCAGGACGACCATGTGAGAGGTGAGCTGTCATACATCAGCTGTCTGGACATGATGAACGGGTGCCTCCCTTCCAGCTCACAGTCATTCCCCTGGCCGTCATGATGGATTCCAAAGCTGCATTCAAACACAACCAACATGACTGAATGTAACATTTTTATTATATTTCATGCTGCGACAATCAGTTCTAATTTCTGCAGAAAGCTGAAAAAAGAAAAAAAAATGGAGTCCCGTGGTTGGAATACATGTGAAACTCTTATATTGATTACACATTGGTGCATACTGCATTTTTTATAGGTTAAATAGGCTACCAGAAATGCTATTTAGCCACTTACAAATGCTACCTTCATCTTGCTAAATAGTGGCCCCACACTGATGTATAGGGAAAAAGTTATGTCATTTATAATTGTCAATTAATTTTTAGAATGTGTTAAAATTCAACTAATAACACACTTACAACCATGAATTAGTACTTTACAAGAGGAGAGTTGTTGTAAAGCTGTACCATTGCTTGTCATTAGCAACATGTAGTGAAAAATTTGATGTCAGGCTTCTTTTGTTAAATTAAATAGTGGAATTTCAATCAGGCAAGTTTATCTATTGTTTTGCTTCTTTTATTATGTATTTTTTAAATTTGATACAAAATACACCACTTGCTTCTATTCAATGAAATCATACGATCCTTATAAGTCAGGGGTGTCAAACTGATCCAGTGAAGGGCCGTACAGCTTCAGGTTTTCATTCCAACCAAGCAAAAGCAACGCCTGATCCCACAAACACAGCTTGATTGATTGAAGTAGAATCAGGTGTTGCTTTTGCTTGGTTGGAATGAAAACCTGGAGCCGCACAGCCCTTCACTGGATCAGTTTGACACCCCTGACTTATAAGAGATAACCAGCATTCGCCCAAACTCTAGACAGACACTGAAGCTGCAGAGCACCATTTCTCCAGAGCAGAGGTGGAAAACCTAAAGACAATAGTTTCCAGTGTCACTTTAACCTATAGTTGAAAACATGCCTAACTCTATATTCTAGTCCTTTTGCTTTTTTTTTTTTTTTTTTTACAAAATCACATCAATCCTCTCAGGTATCTATTATTTCTAGGTCTGGTTACAAGATACTTAGCCATTATTTGTTTACAACCAATTCAGTGACAGGCCAGTGAGCTTATGCTAGGAGATTTTATGACACAACTATAGTAACTGATCATGGCACAATACGTTTTCTCTTTCAGGAAACCTTTTGTTGTATAATTCCTTTATTCCAAGTTTCAAAACAATTCCAAATTAAAACACACACCATCACCCCCTCACGCACACGGACCTGTGACCCATCTCATGGGCGATGGTGAAGGCGACGGGCAGGCCTGAGTCCTCGTTGATGTTGCAGCTGCGGTGTGGTTGGCACATCCCAGACAGATGGGACAGACCAAGGGTCTCGCAGGGCTGGTTCATTCCAGCACAGATGTCTTTTCTGGGCGAGAAACACAAACAACATATCATGCAACTTTTTTTCCTTCATACTGTAAGCAGCACATCAGCGAGTGTTACTTCCACACCATAAAAACCTGGTTAAATCGCAGACAACCTTGATAAAGCAGGTGTGTTACTTGCCTGGTGACCAGTACAGCCACGTCATGATGAGCTGGATGGGTGTCACTCTGTGGATTTAAGTTTTTCTGCCAGGCACAGAAACTGGCCAAAGTGGTGTCTGCATGGTGCACAATCTTCAATCCTTTCTGCAGTAATTAGCAGAATTAAATACAGAACAACACACATTTTTGGCACAGTTTTGACCTTTTCACATACAGTCACATCGGAACAATTTGTAATATTTCGAACCTTAAAAGAAAAATCTTTCGTTTTCGTCCTTTCACACAGAGTTTGTGACTTGGTGTGCAAAGATACCCAAAGTACTGAACATCAATACACGTAAAGGGAAGTGTTAAGTCCTTGTCACAGAATTTACCTGAGTCATTCTCACGTGCATTTAAGTAGAAAACATCGATGTCTAATTTGCTTGTAAGTTTGGCACCAAAAATCCAATTTGAAAGAACATTATAATTCGCCCAAAAATGGTTACATGGCATGTACTTGCATACTCATTCATATTTGTACAATCTCCTATTTTTCAAATTGCATTCACATTTTCACATACTTTTTGACCATAAAAGTATGTGAAGGGGTATTCCAGTAAAAGAATACTATTGAAACAAAGGTTTGCAGCAAATGTAGAAGGAACAGTTCCTCCATGTAAAATGGAATGAGATGAGCAGTTAATGGCCCGCAGCCGACTGTGATGCATCTTCTTCTGTCTGAGTGTATTTCTGACATTGACTGACTTGCATAACTTACCTCCTCTGCCTGCAGCAGAATCAGACGAACCAAGATGACATGAATAGCGTTCCCAATACTGGCATCATGAAAGATGCCGGCCACCTGTCAACATAAATATAATTTACTCCTGAAAAGTAGTTACACATGTGCAAAATTGTTATCAGTGTCTAAAAAAGTAGGAACAAAATCAACACTCACCATGTTCATTATTGTGAAGATGTAGGACTCCACATTGTCGCTGCCATGATATTCGATCAGTTTGGAATCTGCCACCACCATGGTCTCCACCCAGCGCTCTCTGCTGACCGAACGCTGGGAGCGGGATTGTGTCTGATCATCCCCCCTCTGCTGTTCCCGCTCCCATTCCTCCCTCTCCCTCTCCAAACGCACAGAGTCGGCATCTAAAGCAGAGAAAGACATTGACAAGAGGGAATAGCAGCCTGTCAAAAACCAAGACGGAGAAAAGTGCTCATTTGTATATGGGGGGGGGGGGGGTAGTGCCATTTTGGATTCGGACAGTAAAATAAACCTGGGTTTGTTCAGCTCTAAAACTATCAAATCTCCTATGAAATCTTGTCCATCTCTGGAGCCTCTTAAACATAAACCGGGTATTTAGGAGCGGTTCATTTGATCAAACTTGATTTGATTGAGCGTTTTCATGTAGAGGGCCGGTTACAACGCTATGAAGTGGGTTTACCGGTACAACTTAATAGTATATTAGTAAAAGTGGAGGAAAAGGCAAAAGACAACATGACATACAACAGTAGTGACTCTCTGAGGTTGCCTCTCCACTCGCTGCACCCATCAGCTTGATTTGGGAGAAGATTGTAATGACACTGACTTAATCAAGCAAGTGAAACTTATCATCAGACGAAACAAACCTGCAATTATTAGCTTCTGGAAATCATATCATACTGCTAGAACATTCACCTCAGGGCGACTGGTTTTTTTTTGGCAGCCCCTAAATCATCTCGACCACCTGCGTTGAAGTACTGCTCTCAACAAGTGAATACGTCATATATGTTTGATCAACATTTCATACGGTTACGCTGCTCATCTCATTTCATTTTCAGATTGGATGATCAGGCAACACCTTTTGTTTCTTATGTTACTCTTTTGTAACTTAAAAATGTTTGCGAATCATTCAGATTTGACGAATGTATAATTACAGTGTTAAAATGATTATTCATCATTAAAACCCAACCCTCCGTGTGAACATTTACATAAAAGTATGTACTTAAACTCAGAGATACACACCTTGAACTCCACAAGGGCTGGGTTTCTCTTTGCCCTCAAGACTGCGTTTCTTCCTGTGAATTTCTGTGGTTGCTCTTGGAACGATGATGTGGGGCTCTGGAGTCCCTGCAGGATCCCCAGGAGATGTCTGGACTGGCTCAATAAAATACTGTCCTTCAGGCAGGGTAAAGAAACCTCTCTGTTGAAAAAAAAATCCAAACAAACAGATTAAAAGGTGTTAAATGGATATGAGGCTTTATTAATTAATTAATTCATCGATCAATTCCGTTTCAACATTTTACTGCATCTAAAAATCTCCTCTAAAGCTGATTCAAGTCCACCTTTAATGTCGAGCATTCACAGACTGTTACCAGAATAGGAATGCAACAGCCTGATAACTAGCATGCTAGTTGTTGTTTTTACTGGCAATCATAAGCAGTGGCCTATGACTGCAGCGCTTCATTGATTATCACACTGTAAAGTTTTGACGTTCTCCCGAATAGCCGGCTGACACAGTCATTCCTCAGTTATTTCCATCATGGTGTGGTATCCATCATTAGTCAACAGATCAGTATAGGAAGTAGCAGGATCCCTCCCTTTCTCCTTCCCTTAGGCACATTCTCAGTCTGCTGCTCCAGCAGCAGCAATAAAGAGACTTTTTTGACAAAGTATGCCATGCATGTTCTTACTGGTGCAGCGCTGGCTGATCAGTGGTGAACACACACACACACACACACACACACACACACACACACACACACACACACACACACACACACACACACACACACACGGAAAAGTGCATAGACATACATACAAGTACATGAAAACAAACAAACATTTATGCACACCAAAAAGGAGTTCTGACACAACTGTGAGTTTTCTTGGTAAAAACAAATAGTATGAAGGTCCCAGCTCGAATTCTCTTCATTAAGATGATTGTGTGTGCATGTGTGTGGGTGTCAAGCTGAGTCCAAACAAGCCTAGACTGTTCTGGGATAAATCCCTCCCTCTCTCTAAACCAACCAAAAAAAAAAAAAATGACATGAAAGAAGGATGAATAATTCTTTCAAGAGGCAAACTGATTGAATGGAAAGAGTTAGTACAACTGAGCAAAGGAAGAAAATATTCACAATCTTTTTGGTTAGATATATAAATATTTATCACGCATTCAATTTTAGTAAAGCAAAAAGGACATAGTTATGAATGTTGTGCCCAGTTCTTGGATTTCTCCCCAGTTTGAGGAGTTAAAAGCAGATGTGAAAAATTAGGCCAGTAGTGCTCACTGTTGTTCACTGGCCAGTTGTGGTTCCAAGGGTCCATCCTGCTGTTAACAGCAGTTATGTACTGTTCAGTTTTCTAGGTCACCCTGGCCAGTCTTGCATGTGGCTGCTTATTGAAAGAGAGAAAAAAAAAAGTTCATTCATCACTTTGCAGAGATCTAACAGGGTGTCCTGTTTCTCCATTCAGTGGGTTCAAAACGTAGAGGCGCAGTCCCTCAGATGAAAAACTACAAAAAAACAACATGGTTGGTATTTTTCATGCAAAAAAAAAAAAGTTGAACATAGCCAGTTCTAATCATAAGTCTCTCTATACTAGAGGTATTTGATACAAACGCAGATTAAATAAAATAATAAGGAGAGGATTCTCTGCTGATTTAGAGTGTAGCCTTTGGCTACAAGCTGTGATGGACTCATCCAAAAAGCCTGTAAGCTAATCTATCTGCAGTCAGCTGGGGAAGCATCCCAGGGGCCCTGCACTGATTCTGATTTCTGCTTTGCTTCAAATTATCATTCACACTCTGTTTGACAAGCGTCTCCTGTTATCAGATAAAGGTTTGTTTAAGACACGGGGACTCAAGTCGCACTTAACTTGCAAGCGATTGACATAAAACTTGACTTGGACTCGTCCCCAAGAGACTTATCTGACTCCTCTCAGCCTTTGGGACTCATAAACAATCTTTATTTGGCACATCCTTATGGGGCTATCTGATGAACTGAATGCCATTCCCTTCCGTCAGACATAAACTGCAAACAAACTGGTGGTATTTCTCATAGCTTTTGGTTTCAAAAGTTTTTCTGCAAACAAACTAAAGATTTTTTATGTGCAAGATTTGTGAGGGCAAAATAAAAGTTATAGGATTAAGTACATCAAACTTTTTTTTGGAAATATGACAGTTAAGGTAAAGGTTAGCAACCATGTTAACGATTAGCTCAGCTGCATCAGCTACATGAGCTCGCTGCTAGCTGAGTGTGAAACTACTTCTGGAGATGTAAATTGTTTGTAGCTTAATGTTAGCTTTGCACCTCTAAAGACTGTGTTTAAACTTCAAAAAACACAAATGCGGTATTCATCTGTGGCAATTATTTTGCAGCACAAAATGTATTAGCCTCATAAAATTTAGTTACCCATAGAGCTCATGGATGCTTATTTCCTGGGTTAGCCTACAAAAATATGTCATCTATAGTCATAACTGCTAAATTAATTAAATAAACCTGACTTGAACGGCAAACTACAGACATGAGACATAAAACACATCAAATGTACTGTGAAGTTTAAGTCCAATTTCTCTGTATTTTCTGCGATCGAACCTCCTTGCCGTTTTCTCTACATGTTCCTCAATGCCTAACTTCCAAATTTGTCTCAGCAGAGAAAAGCAGGTGGTGGAGTGAGGATCAGAGAGGAAGGAATGCTACCGAGAGGCCCATCCAAACATACAGACCATAGCTCTGCTTGATCTGTATGATCTGCATAGCAAATGCAACCTACTGTGCAACACAGCCAGCAAGGATTTGCTTGTACAGCGTGGTTATGGGGTTATCTGTGATTTTCAAATTACCATGTACAGATACTGTGTGGTTATCAACAGAGACAGGCAACTTGAAAGGATATCAACTTGGTTATAAGAGCAAAAATGGGCAATTATATATCCGGGTTTTGCTCTAAATCCTGAGTGCCAGCCAATCCGTCCCCCCCCCCCCCCCCCACCACCTTCAGCCCTTCACCTCCTCCACATTAATCCCCTCCATCTTACCTAGAGGAAGCATGTTTGGGTGTGAGGTGCCAGGGCCAAGGGAGGTTACCATAACACAGGTTTGTGTTCTAAATAGAGCGGCCATGTGGAACTGCTTTACTTCTGTTTCCTGCTTCTGTGTAGTGCAGGCCAACTGGGCCTGGACTGGAATAAAGTCTCTGCTGTTTCACGAAACCTGTGACCTTTGCAATTATTAGTGGGACAAAAGAGGTGGGGGCAGGGGGTGGTCATTACTGCAATAAGATTAATCGCAACTATTTTCTCCCACACAGACTTGCATTTAAACTCATAAAACTGTTCCTTGATCATAACAGGTTTCACTACATTTACACGCCGACATCACTTTTTTCCTACACAGGATGATTCTGCCTGGGAGCAATTTTCCTCCTCAGAGGTCAAAAACATTATCATTTTTCAGCTGCATAGTGTGAGGAGACACGCATTTAAATGATGGAAATAAAGGCATAATAGGTCTGAACCTGCTTGTTCTTGTTTTGCGTTGTGCCTCAGGGATTAGCGAAGCCTATGCTGAGAAAACTTTACGTTTTCATGTATTGAGGGTTTTCCCAGAGAAACAAAAAGGGACAGTGACGCCATCCTTCACTGCACAACCCTGGTAGTTTCACACGTACAGTCAACAACAAAAGTGATGGTAATTTGAACTGCAGTGCTACAACTCATGAATGTATCAGTGCAACCATTCACCTGCCAACAAGAGTAGCTCAAGGCCAACAAGTTCCATAAGAATATTACGGGATGATTATCTTCTATATCAAGGCATCACTTCAAAATCAGCTATTTAATTTATAAATGCGTGGGGACTTCATCTCACCACTTCTACTCTTGGAGTCTTTCAGTAACTTATTACACCATCTTGAAAATAATGTGCTCAACAGCATGTCTGTTTGTGAGCAGGATATCTCAAAAAGGGAATGTTGATGAAAATGTGGCGGAAACATATGACATGGAACACGTAATTAAAATGAGAAAGATCTGGATCAAACTGTAGATCCTGGATCCTGAACCCTGTTCGTGGCCATGATCGTTAGCGGTATATAGTTATTAACTGTATTCTTCTATCTTGAACTAATTCTGATCAAATTCTTTGAGTCTATTT
The DNA here is from genome assembly GCF_037954235.1 of Aulostomus chinensis. Classification (NCBI taxonomy): domain Eukaryota; kingdom Metazoa; phylum Chordata; class Actinopteri; order Syngnathiformes; family Aulostomidae; genus Aulostomus; species Aulostomus chinensis. Next base: position 13,248,676 of record NC_141325.1, on the reverse strand, counting down.
GAAGCAGTTGAAAGAAAAATGTTTTCATCTTCAAGAAATGATATTGATGGTAACCTTTTTTCAATGTAATGATCATATCCTTGGAGAAAAACAAATTGGCATATTTGGATCACATTTCAGGTGATGTGGTTTCATTCGATAAGCATCGTGCTACTATGTGGGTAGTGTTCTGGATCGGTGATATGGAAGACTATTTTGGTGGTTTGGAAGAATATTTTTTTTCTGTATCCACATAGCTACTTGGCTTGTGCTACTCTCTGAGAGCTCTCTATTTACCTGCGCCAAGGAGTTAATATTTTCTGTGGCGTTTGTTTGCATGTCTGGCAACAGGATTACGTAAAAGCTATGAGGCGTATCCATTAAATTTTGGGGCAGATTAATGATAGCGCCACCTCGTGCCGACAGGAAATGAATTTCTTTTTTTCCAGTCTGAAGTGGATCCACTAGATCCATCTCAAACTTGATCAAAAAGGCCAGAAGAGCTTGCTGATGGGTTTCTGTAAAGACTGAGATTTTCCATTAAACTGTGTTATGTGGCAAGGTGGCCAATTTTGGTATTTCACCATATAACAGTAAATTGTTATAAATGGACTCCACATGGTCACGTTTTCTAAACTTCATACATTTGATGAGAGTCCAAGCCTGAAGAAACGTGCAAGTTGAATTTAAGTCGAAGTGTCACCTGGTGGTCACAGCCTGATGTAGTGAACAGATTTCCATCAAAATTACACTACATCGTTTTAACGTGAAGGGGCAGCATGGCTCGGAGGTAGCGTGGCTCGGAGGTAACGTGGCTCGGAGGTAGCGTGGCCCTCACTATACCCCATGACCATGTCAAAGTGTCCTTGATCAAGATAGACTGGCGACCCATCCAGGGTGAACCCCACCTCTCACCCAATGTCCCAATGCCAGCTAGGATAGGTTCAAGCCCCCCCATCACCACCACCACCATGTCCCCTAATGGATAAGTGGTATAGAAAATGGATGGATGGATGTTTTAATGGATGTGCAGCTACCTAATTTACTGTAGCACCACCTAGTGAAAGTACAAAGAGGTACCAATTGGCACCATATTTGCATTGATCTTCCCCCAAATGCAAAATCCAAATATCATCAAGTTTCTACAACATGCAGTGTGTGCAGGGGTGCGAGGGCCCGCTCATCACTGCTGCAGCTTTCATGAGGGCCCAAGCAGTAAAGCACCAGGGGCCAAAAGTTTGCCTGGGTGGAGTAACACACTCTCGAGTGCTTTCTGGTTCTTTGTGTGTGTGTGTGTTTTATTATTTTAGATTACAATTTAGAACTTGCCAACATTTGCAGAGCAGTGGTAAATGCCTCATAATTCTATGCTTTAAATGAAACCTAATAGCCACATTTTACGGTCCTCATTTTTAACACTTCACAGTTTTTCTTATGTATCCTGTTAGTTTAGTGTTTAACACAGCTACATAAACAAGCTATTGGACATCTTTTTAAAGCACTCTATCTCTCTGTGTTTCCTGAGGGTGAATGACCTCCACTGCAGCTGGCAGGGCTTCCCTCCCACATCTGTCTGGCTGCTCATGCTGTTTAGTGGTCTCTTTGTGGTTTTGGTTGCTATAAACCGTCTTCCACTGAAGAAGAAAAAAAAATCAGTGAAATATATCGGAGTGATTTCCCTGTAAGGTTGGAGAGAAAGGACAAACTGGAGCTGCAAAGATAGTTGTAGCTGAAGGGGGGGGGGGGGCACACACATTTTTGCGTTGGGAATTACTCGAGAGCACGTAAAGTGGGTCAGATATAAATTATAGCACTGCAGGAATGACCGTCATTTTAATTCTCCTTGTTATGAGTCAGATGTAACAAATGAACTTAGTGGAAAAAAGGCAGTTTGACCCACACAAACATGACACAGAGGCAGGACGCAAGACTGTGCATGAGAGTCATTCCCGCATTCAAACAGAGAAACAAGACATCCCATCATTTAAAAGGGGAAAACACCCCTCTTTTTTGGTTTTACTACTTTTTTCACATACTCTTCCTATTTGATTGTTTTGAAAGTTATTATTCTATGTGCAGCTTGTCCTGTGCAGTAAGAGAACCAGGAAAATTCTCCTGGAAATGTCCATATGGTGCACATCTCTTTATTATTAAAACTTCATACATTGAGTTGCTTGCTTGTCTTTTTGCTGCCTGGTTGTCCTTTGTAGTTAAAATCATGTCTTATTAAAAACATTGGCGACCAAGTACAAAAGAAAGTTTCTCAGAGCCTAACGTATGACCATATTTCCTGCCTCTCCATCTGTCAAACTTTACTGTTCCAATCTATAAAAATGTGTCATAATCTATTACTGCGGCCATGTCTCGGAGTATATCAAAGTATATGAGGGGGGGGGGGTGCTGGGAAGGATTTCCTCTGCAAATATAGAAGGCGAATGACTGGGTGGGGGGGGGGCAGTTGAACAAAAAAGGAAAAACATTCAAGAGACAAAGAAAGAAGACAGAAAAGGTTTCATGGTTGGCCGAGAGGCAGCAGCCGTCAGCGGGTCTGCAGCACAGTCAGTCTGCAAATAGTGTCAGGAAGTCTTTGAAGGGCAAACTAACAGACAGGGCACTGTCAGATGGAGGGGTTTGCTTAACAATCTATGACTCCCTCAACCACATACCAGCTTTCCTAGAATAATCCCCCTCCTCATCTCTCCTGTGCCCTTAAAAACATCCTCCGGCCAAAAGAAATATGATAAAGGTTTACGGAGGAGGACCAAAAGATGAATGAGTTCAATTTAGTTTTTGTGCGTGTAAGACAGTGTCGGTCCTTACCAGTCCTTTGCATGTACTGATGGCAGCAGTTCCTCTCACATCAGAGGCCACCACAGAGCCAAGGAGGTGGCAGGTATTCCCCTCAGAGAGACGATGCTCGGTCCTCTTGGCGCTACCGTTCCGCCTCTCCAGGATGTAGTCATTTGAAACCAGATGATTATTGGCAGTCAAATTGAACATGAAAGTGCGACCCATGTAGTTGACATTGTAGTAAACCTGTCCCTGCTGACCAAGAGGTCGCAGGTCACGCCTGACTCGCCCACCCTTGAAATGGTGAGACAGAGAATGGGAGATGAATTCTCCATCAGCATTGGTTTTGACCGGGTGGATAACGGACAGATCTGTCTGACCTGTGGAATAGAGTTGAATATTACAATGTGGAATTAGGTGGCTGCATGGTTGAAAATGATTGCACAAACCTGAAGGGAACAGTGACGTGCATTTGCAGATCTGCAGAGAAAAGAAGCAGCGCACTGACCTTCTGCAAAGAGGGAGAGGAGTCTGCCAGAGTCGGGGACCTCTTCATGGTCGGCTGCCAAAATAAAAACAAAGTGCAGCAGCAAAAGAACCGGGCGCTCCTGCGACCATCGCATATTCATGGAACCAAACTCAAAGCACTGACAAAGAGTCCTGGAAGTTGCAGTGGCGTTCCGGGCGACCACTGTAATTCAGAGCTGCGCTGTGTCATGACATGAACAAGCTCAGAAAGTTCTCTTTACGACGGGAAACATGCAGCGGGTAGAACTAGGGGGCCAGCTCATGCTGCAAGGAAGGAGAAAGCGCCGGCTCTGCGGAGGACGGAGAAAGAGAGCGAGGGTGGGGGGAGAGAGGGAGGAGTATTCCTCGGGGCCGGTGTCTACTTTCCTCACAGCAACGAGGAGGAGAAGGAAAAACTTTTCATTGGTTTGAATGCTAGTAGACCAACGCAGAGGTCCAACTGTGTCCAGACTTGCAGCTGAGCGCTTCTCCAGGCCGCAGCGCGTCATTCATGCGCAACCATTTATTGTCTCTCTGCAACACGCTCCATAAATTCAACCATTACACCAGAATGACTTCATTGCACCATGCAACCTTCTAAAATCCCACTAACCGGTGTTATTCGAGTAAGGGATTGTTTTAAAATAGACGCTCGTTTTTAACTAGCTTTATTTGACAGAATCAGCTTGATTGGATATAATAAGAAGTCAAACAAAAGATATATCCAGTGCAAACACATGCATGCACAAGATTTATTTGAGATAACTTGCAGTGAAGGACAAATATTTGTTCATTCCACATCCTCCACACAAAAATCTTCTGAATTCACCTTATTTTTTCTGCAAAAAAAACCAACAACAGATTTTACCTTCCATTAATCGTGCAGATTCAAAGACTCAGACACAAAAAATACCCCCCAGCCTCTTTCCTAGTTGGAGAAATAGGACTCTGATGTTGGTATAAGATTCGTTATTTAATATTTCCAGTGAGTACTTTTGTCCCAGCTCAGCGTAGCATACTATATTTTCAAATTAAAAGCGTCTCTATCCTCTGGAGACCGTAACCCCTCTCAGTAAACACTGCTGTGGTTCATTTGTCTGATATTTATCCCTGGAGCAAATTTACGAGTAACTTAATAGCTACTGAGACATGACACATTCCCTCCTGCGTTGTTTCAGTCTGTAGGACACACAGGAGTAGTGAACTTGGTAGACTGGGGTTGATTCTGAGCCTTCTATGGATGTACTTCCACACCTATCACCTTAGGTTTTTCTAGGAGTTTCATGAATATGAACATACCATACATACATACATTATCTGCTGCAGCACTTGATGAAAAACTGGGTCAAAGTCCAAAATGAAGGGGGATGTTTTGGTTTTGGGTTGTTGTTTTTTTTTTTTTTTGAAACAAAGCATTTTCAAGTCCTGCAGATTTGGTTCCACATAAGACTGTAGGATAATGGGGAAGCAGCTTACAAATAAGGAGATTTAGTTCAATTGTTGCCAAAATGTAAATTTTGAAAATGTAGCAGACCATGAAAAAAGTTTTCAAAAGGTTTATAGCGCACAGTGAGTGTTGGGGTTATCTCTGAGGATCCCAACCCCTCTCTCTCCTTCTCAAGCCACACTGGGGTCTTTCCCATTAAAACCAGTATTCGGCTATAGTAAATTACCCACTGAAAGAACCAGCTATTCTAAGACATACACCAACACTAACTTAATGGAATTACCAGTCTGTTTTTCAGTTGTTCTCTTTTTTTCTTCTTCTTTGCTGTAAATTTTAAAGTTACAGGCAATTTATCGGATTTTTAGCAACATTCAACACCTAATTGCTAATGGCCTCACAGTTGAACTCCAGCAGCGTGATCAGAGGTTGTGCTGCACGTGAGCTAGATGGACGTTACTGACGCAGGCTGAAATGCTTCCTCTCCGAAAACGTCACCTTTGCTAAGGATTTTATCTGCTGTCCTGAAAGCTCTCTAGATTAATTACAGAATGAATGGCTCTCATTCTCATTCCCACAGACATTACCCAAACTTACCCCCTGATGTCCCCCGTTACAGTAATGTGCATCAGACCGTGAAATGTCTGAACCTGGAAAATAATCAGGACCTTTTGTTAGTCTTAGGTGGCAGAAAGAGGCGTTTACACAAAGATTGTGGCTGCAATTCTCATAAAGGCTTCCCTGCGTGGTGGTAACGTGTGACAAGTTTGGGGGTGTTTCTTTATAATTTCTGTGCCATAAAATGCACTGGAGCAATGTCACAGTGACTCACACCAATCACGAGACAAGAGAACAAATACCAATTGTTAATGCATCAATATAGCCTGAAACTTGTGTTACGTTTTTCATAATACATTTTTTAAAAAAAAGAAGAAATCCTTCATTTCCAGGTTGCTGTTTATTTTAGGATAAGAGATTTGTTGACTGTCTGACTGCATTCTATTTACAGGGAGTAAAAGAAACAAACAAAACAAGATAAGAGGTTCTTTTTGTCCAAGCTTGACTTTTTCAGGCTTTATTTGCATTAATATGTGTGTAGCATAAAATTCCATCAGAAACTACTTAAATTTTGAAGTGTTGTACATGCTTCACAACTCTAAATAGAAAAGCCTTTTTAACAAACTATACAGTATTTTCCCTCCCGAATAAACGACATATATATTTATGTGTGTATAAAATAATATACACACATATATATACATATATATATACATATATATATACATATATATACATATATATACATATACACACATACATACACAAACACATATATAAATAAGTGTATAAAATATATATAAATATATACACGCACACAGGTCATCTATTTTGCACAAAATGGGAAGATAACTGAGGAAATCTACATCAGTCTGTTTTTAAAATGACTTGAAACATTTTTGAGAACATAAATTTAGTAAAACCTAAACTGAGGTAATCAAGTGAAAAGTTGAGTTACTTTTACACAGACAGCTACTACAATCAGACTGAGTCCTCCCCTGCTGGTCATTCAAAAGAATGCAGGTTTTAAGGCATTGGATTCACTTTTCAGGCCCGGAGGCTGCTTCTGTTCCCTTAAGTCTGTGATTCTATTCCCGCGTTCACGGACGCAGACGTTTTTTTGGTGTGAAGACGGTTCCGCACACATTACAGTCCCACATTTATGATAGCCGGGTCTTCATCTTGCCTTCCTGTCAAAATGTCCAGGTCAGACTCGCCACCAACAGAACTCGTCCACCTTTGTAAAATGCAAATGGTGTTATTTTGTGAATTTTGAAGCGGTTTTGAAAAGTGCGATCAAATTTTGTGAAGAGTTTAATTTCTAAAAAAAAAACTTGTTCTTAAAGTATTGCAATAAAAATAGAGAGCGGGATGCATTTCATATCTAACCCTTTATTTTCTTAATGTTTGAAATAAAGAAAGAACGATCCTTTAAAAAAATACCTCTGCAATGTATGAGGATGGGGGAGGTGAAGATGGAGGGATTCTCTCAGGTAGTTGTACGCCTTCGGACCTTGACGGTAGAGAGTGTGGGCGAACTGCCGCTGGTCTTTCGTATAATCACTGCCATGTTTAGATAGAAGTTGTACAGGAAGATCTGAAATCCGGTTACAACGGACTGATTGTTACACATCCTTAAAAAATAAAAACTAGGAAGTCTAACAAAGATGGATGTGTTTTATTGGATTTTACCTGAGTATAAATCCAGCTTCTTTTTCAGCTCTTCATTTATGAGGTTCTTCCCCTTCAAATCTTTTAGAAGTCCAGACACCATGCTCTTCGCCCTCCGTTCCCTGTCCTTCACGTTCCTCAACTCTCGCTCCAGACTGGCCACCCGAGCTATGGCTTGACTCAGTCTGGCTTTCAGATCAGATGGAGACCCGGGCAAAGCATAGGAATGGTCCTAGTGGAGACACAGATGGAGAGCATTTCAGGCGTACTCACACTCACAGCTATTTACTGCATCCTTGGTCCACTTCACTGCTGCCAACCAGCAACAGGTGTGTGTGTGTGTGTGTGTGTGTGTGTGTGTGTGTGTGTGTGTGTGTGTGTGTGTGTGTGTGTGTGTGTGTGTGAGAGGGATCCACATTTAACAGGGACACGTTTAAACAGCAGATTCCCTACTCTGACATTAGAACGACTCCTAATTCTTCCTTCCCTCCAAACCAAGGATGTAGAGAGAGAACTGGATCCAGCAACACTGACCAGACCCTACCTGTTCCTGTGAGAGTTGACTGTCAGCACATGAAGCCCCCCCAAAAAAGTTGGAATTCCAGGCAGAATTGAACAACTGTGCTACAGACTTCCTGTTAATCCCTCGACTGATGTGAATGGGGTTTAAATGATCTAATCTGGAAACGCTGACATTATTTCAAAATGTCCCTGGACCAAACGGATCAAATTCTGATAGCTGGAATGCTGCAAAACTACGGGAAAATTCAAAGTTAGAATGTTTCCATGAGAATTAACTGGAATAATCCGGACACCTTGGGGCGTAATTTAAACTACGGTAGCTATATTTACCAAGTCATGTACAAACATAAGTATAAACTAATCACCACAAAATGTTCAGTTTAAGTGAACCCACCTTGTCTAGAAAATGTTATTTTCCATAGGTAATCGGTTAAATGCCTGAAATAAGATCAGTGGTTCAAATGAGCTGAGATATGTTAACATGTTTTCAACCATATCATGAATTTTAGAGCGTTTATGTTTCTTGAGAAGCGGCTAAACGAGACTAAAGGGGTTAATGCGGACGTTACGGCTTATCATGAGGTCACATGACGTCTGTGTGAGCGAGGACCAGGGGACATGACGCTCAGAGGTGATGAGCTCAAATACTCACAGCATGTAACAGCAGATGTTTCGGTTCTTGGAAACGAAGAGGCACACCAGGGTTCAATAGCAGGCTCTCTGCAGCTTTTCTTGAAGTTTTTGTTGTTCTTGTTTTCACTGGCTTATGTGAAGAAAAAAACAAAGGCTTGGAAAAAAAACTTGAAAGATTACATTGGTTCAGCTCGTATTAATGACTACACCTACTTTCTGGAGATGTGCTGGGAAATTGAAGACCGATGGTTTGACTCCTTCTCTTAGTCTGACGGTCTGACCCGTCATGTCAAAGTCCTCCAGTTTGAAGTGTTGACTGCAGAGAACGGAGCACTTACTGGCTGAGAAACCTTTCCTTCTTAGAGCCACCTCCCATTGCCTCCTCAGCTCTTTCTTTTTGGGAAACCTTCAACGAATGAGAAAAGTTGTTGGTATGCTGGGGAACAAAGGTCAGCTAGGCATAAAAGTTAAAAAAAAGAACTGGTGAAACTGACTGAATTATATTCCTAATTTCATTGTATTATATTTATCAATAGTTTCAGTTGCAATTTATTTACATATTTTGATGTTGGTCTGTTTTTTTCTGATTGTATTGTTGAGTATTTCATTTATATCCCTTTTTCTGAGGATTCCAGTAAATCTCGATAAACTGTGGTAAATATAATGTTTTATATACCTGTGAAAGGTAATTCCCTGAGACTTGCTTTGGTTTGTGTGACGGCTCCCACAACCCCAAGCTGCACACCAGCTGGGCATTTTTCACTTCTTCCACCACCCAATGCAATCTAGGGTAACTTAAATGGTTAAGTTCAATCAGAAAACATAGAATTGTCTAAGGAAAACAAGCTAAATCCATGGCTGACAAACGTTTTGTTTCCTATTCCAAGTATGTTGTAAACCACTCAAAGACAGCACTGTAACAGTCTCAGAGGCAACGTCTCAGCGTTATCTTTTTATCCAGAAAACCCCGCAGCTCCCGCGTTCACTTGTGACATCTCCAGGCCACTCTTTCCGCTCCAATATGGCGGCGGTGTTGACGTACGATCCAACATCTGACTCCCAAATGTTTAACTTCACTGCTCACGCAGACTTGCGGACATGGGTGGCGAGCTCCCGAGAGGTCTGAGAGTACCGAGGAACCCCCAGACCTCAACCGATCCGTTCTACAAGATACCACAAGCGGACTTTATGAACACTTCCATGGAACACCACTACTGAGGCGCTTCTGCTCTTCTTCGTCTATTTCTGTTGTTGTTGTTGTTGTATGGTTGTTACTCCCGCTTCTTCCTCCCCGTATTTCGGCGTATTGACACTGCCGTTTGGAGGTATATACCGCCATCTACCGTACAGGAGTATGAATTATGCTACGTGTTTAATTTGATGTAATTTTTAATTTTAGTTTTGTTTATTAATGCAATTCGACGTTTCAAGTGCAGCTGCTGAACAAAAACAAATTAAAAAAATTCCTAACCATAAAATAAATGTTTGATTTTTCACATTTTGGTAATACATTGAATAATGTTTTAGGACATTTAATAATCTGACATGGCAAAATATGTTAAAATGATAAATTTTTTGTGTGAAATATATATCCCAGGCTGTCTGTTTTTTTGTTTGTTTTTTTACATTTTCTGTTTTGACTATATTCTATGTTGTGAATTTTATATATTATGTTTTTTTTGGTAAAATAAAAAAGTCACTTATTGTGGATGTTAAAATTAACTTTATTAAGATGTTATATAAAGTTTATGGGCAGAAATACCTTATGATGCAGTCCAGAAATAGTAAAGGTTATCAAAATACATATTATTGAAGTTTTTAAGTGAATTCTATTCTATTTCATTGGTCTGCTTCTTTGTGATATTTTGTTCACCTGTTTCCTATAGATGAGATAAACAAACGTTAGTTCAAAAGCATCACAAATTGCAGCCCACAAAATAAAAAAAGCAACTCTCTCAAAAAAAGATGAACAAAAAACTAAATCTTGGTATATTCGTGAGAGGAGGAGTCGTTATTGGGGCGCTGGATTACAACAGGAGGATGGCGCCCCTCACAAACTGACAATCCATTCTGCACTTTCCTCTCTGGCCGCAGGGTGGCGGTGTTTATCCCTACGGGTGGGGGTGTGAACTTTGATCTACTAGTAAATGGGCGTGTTCAGTTCCTTGTTGAAAAAAAGCAAGTAAGGACATGGACTGAAGCCGACAGGTAAGACGAGCTGGTGCAGTTTGGAATTGTGTACGTTTTTTGTGATAGAAAACAACGATAATACCGTCTCGTACACAGTCTTCTTGTCTCTTGGCTTGTTTGGTTCAGTGCATGGGTTTTCTGTTCACTTCTGGAAATAATTAATGTGATAGTGATCGCACAGTTGAGGTGGTTGCTGTTGTTGTTTGATTGTTTTTAACCATTTTGCGTAATTAAAAGGGGAGGGTTGTTGTTTCTTTTATTTCTGATTAAGTTACCTGGAGTATTTAAACTTTAAGTTGCTCCCGTTGTCATTGTTTTCATTTTAACTATCATACATAGAAAATCAGTTCTTTTATTTATTTATTTTTTCCTCAGTCTACTCCTACTGCCTTTCTGGGCTTCACTCAGGGAATAAGAGACAGAGATGGAGGATTTCTGGGCCATGGCTGCTTGGGCTCTAAGGATCTGGCTCTTCCTCGTTGTCAGCCTCATCATGATCCCGGCCATGTTCGGCTTCTCACTGGGCATCTCGGAGACCTACATGACCATCCTGGTCAAAACCTTAGAGGTAAAACTTCAGAGGTATACTTTCATTCATACTTCAAATTCACACCGTATCCTTGTAGATACAGGAGTCTAATGCGAATATTCCTAGAAGACATCAAAAATTCAGATCTCTCTCTCTCTCTCTCTCTCTCTCTCTCTCTCTCTCTCTCTCTCTCTCTCTCTCTCTCTATCAGTGGGCCACTCTGAAGATACAGAAGGCAAGCACAGATGAGCAGGTGCTCAAAGCCTCTCCATCTAACGGTAAGCAGATACACAAACAGATAGATGGACAGAACTGGGAAATGTATTGTGAAAGCCTGAGGTTTAGTGACAGATATATGTGGTTTTGCAATGTTCTGGGCATGTGTGCTGCAATGATGTCACCCAGTTTTGAAAGACATTTTCCCACTGCTCACAGAAAAAAATTAAATAAATAATTCTGTGGACTTGAAAAGCTGGTAGAAATAGTCATAGCGAACTTTTGTCCCCCTCACACTTCGTGTATGATAGGAGACAAGGTGAAGGTGCTCTGCGAACTCTGCCTACTATCTGTCAAGTCGCAGCCAGTCTTCATCGTGCTGCGCTCAGCTGTGCAGAAATGAATCAGACAGGTCAGCTAAAGACCCCACCCACCCTGGCATATAAGGACTGCACTTTTTACACAGTAATTCTGCACATTTTTGTTTGTATTACATGTCTACATATATACAGATATGTTTTTCTTTTTCTTGAGCCCCGGGAAGCAAAACGTCCTTCACTGTGTTCCTGCCTGCTTCAAGCGATCTTGAATGTTCTATCTTGAATAAAGTGGCGTCTTCAAAAGCCAAAGTGTGTCACTGTTACATTGGAACAGTCACTCTAAGTAATAAGTGAATAGGCCTCATAAACAGATAAACCACACAGTGTCTCAATGTTTTGATTGACCAGCGAATACAGAGCGTCTTATCCGGTGTTGTGGATTTTGCCCCCTGTGTTATCAAAAGGCATCCAGCCAAACTCTTCTGAGACCAGTTAACTATTTAGACAAGAGAGCTGTCAGGACTTAGAAATGCTCCAAGAAGTGAAAAATGGTTTGGCTGCTGATTTGCTGGTTAAAGAGAAATGGATGTTCTTGGGAAGTCAGTGCAGCACCAGTTTATTGTCTCATGTTAGAATCTACTGATGAGTCTGACTGTCTTCTTAAGTGACATGTTTAACTTCCGGTAGGTGATGAAAGGTTGGTGTTAATCATCTTTCCTGCTCTCCTTCCTCTGCAGTGTACTGTCAGTTGTTTACCCAAGCGCAGGAAGTCCCATCCTTCCTAGATACACATTTCTGAATGAACTTTGATTTTTGTTTTTCTCTTGACACTAAAAAAGATTAATCTTACAGTAAAGGATACAGCAAGCTTGCTTTAACTCTGAGTGTGTGTGTGTGTATGTGTGCGTGTGCGTGTGTGTGTGTGTATGTGTGCGTGTGCGTGTGTGTGTGTGTGTGTGTCAGGTCTCATCCAGAGGGAAGGTGGCTCTATGGAGAAAGAGTTAGAGGAACTCAGACGGAGTCGTCCCAAACCTCCATTGGGCGGCGACTTTACACTCAGTGACTGCTTCTATTTCACCCGTAGAGGAATTGAAAGCATCGTCGAGGACGAGGTTATTATCGCTCTTGATGTTACAGAAACAAGAGGAGGAACACAATCTATTGTCAGAGTTCGTGTTGTTTGTGTTCGTTGAATACGTAATTTAGGTGACGCAGCGGTTCACCTCAGAGGAACTTGTGTCATGGAACCTGCTGACTCGCACCAACAACGACTTCCAGTACATCAGTCTGAAGCTGACGATGGTCTACGGCTTTGGCATCTTTGTGAGATACTGCATCCTGGCCCCCCTCAGGTATATACAGATACTGCATCCTTTTTTGAAGTGTGTTTTTTATGTAACCTTTATTTTACCAGGCAAGACATTAAAAACCCTTTCATCTGCAATCAAAGTCTTTAAAACGCAAAAGCAACTTGAGAGAGGGGAGGAAGGAAAGGGAGACTTATAGACTCATCAAATGAAAGGTTAACAAGTAAAACTTACACAATTTTTTTTGACAAGAAGTAACATTTTACAATGGTTGTGTAGTGGTCAGCACTGTGGCCTCACAGCAAGAAGGTTCCAGGTTCGAGTCCCGGCTCGGGTACTGGATCTTTCTGTGTGGAGTCTCCATGTTCTCCCTGTTCCTGTGTGGGTTCTCTCTGGTACTCCAGCTTCCTCCCACAGTCCAAAGACATCAAGAGGGGACGAGGCTGATTGATACTCTAAATTGACCGTAGGTGTGACTGTGAGTGTGAATGGTTGTCTGTCTCTATGTGTTGGCCCTGTGATGGACTGGTGACCTGTCCAGGGTGAACCCCGCCTCTCGCCTTTTGCCGCTGGGATAGGCTCCAGCGACCCTTAATGTGGGAATAAGCGAAAGACAATGGATGGATGGAACATTTTACAAGTGTCATTAAAAAAATCATGAGTGGGATCTTTTAGCAGCTGTTGGAATAAAAATGTCCAGATGAGTGTTTTCATCGGGGGGGTTTTGGAACAGAAGCTGCAGACTGGAATGACAAGAGAGCAGGAGATGAGTTGGAATTTACTCTGATAGTTAAGGAAGACTGAGTGTTCTCCTTAGTCATAGTATTGACTAACTTCAAACTATAGACACTAATATTTATTTTTATTGTCTGTTTTTTTTTTTATTGTTCCCTCTTGAAAAGTGAGCCAGGTGTGTGTCTTCCTTCTCTGCAGACTGACGCTGGCCTGCATTGGCCTCACCTGGCTGGTCATAGGAACATCTGCGGTCGGATTTCTCCCTAATTGGAGGTGACTACGAAATCTAGTCATTTTGTTTGCATCTCTCCGGTTCATTCCGTGCTTACTTGAACATACTTGGTCCTGTAGGCTCAAGTCCTGGCTGAGTGAGTGGGTCCACGTCATGTGCTACAGGATCTGCGCTCGAGGACTCTCCGCCACCATTCGCTATCACAACAGGTGAGCGAGAACTCATTAACTGCCTCTTCTTGTAGATAAGGAGTGACTACTGAATTCTTGTTTTTGAATTGAACAACAGAGAGAATAAACCCCAAAAAGGAGGAATCTGTGTTGCCAATCACACAACTCCTATTGACATCGTGATACTCTGCAATGATGGGTGCTATGCTATGGTAGGCAGCCAAACCTGCTTCCCTCCACATTTAAAATACTTCTAAAAAACAGCACAACTTTTTGTTTCTTCATGATGTGCCTGTCAGGTGGGTCAGGTACACGGAGGTTTGATGGGAGTTGTCCAGAGAGCCATGGTAAGGTCTTGTCCTCACGTCTGGTTTGAGAGAGCAGAGATGAAAGATCGCCATCTAGTGACCAAAAGGTGTGTTCTTCCATTCCTTGCTTGTCATTGCACGTCTAAGAATGTGATTCCCTGCTTCAGGTAGAGGGAGAAAGCTGCTACACTGGCTCATACATATCCTGTCTTCACTCAGACACATTCCAGATGTTTGATGTATTATCCAAGATGAGACAAAAAAGTATTTCCATTACCGTGTCATGTTGCCTCCAGGTTAAAGGATCATGTGAATGACAAGAAAAAACTCCCCATTTTGATATTTCCAGAAGGTGAGAGTGACCAAGGAGACAGACGGGGTGTTTAAAATACACCGGTTCGATGTTTTTCACTTTGTTACTGTAGCTCAGTGTCTTCATGTGGTTTTGGACAGACATCTTACTCTTCTGTCTCATGTGACATCTACAGGAACCTGTGTCAACAACACATCAGTCATGATGTTCAAAAAGGGAAGTTTTGAAATAGGAGCAACAATATACCCCGTAGCCATTAAGGTACGTCGATCCTGTTTTCATTCAAGTATCGTCCATGATTTAAAGGAGTTTCTCGCTACAATTTTGTTTCTAAAATTTTCCCAGTACGACCCAAAGTTTGGAGATGCTTTCTGGAACAGTTCCAAGTTCAGCATGGTCAGTTACCTACTGAGGATGATGACCAGTTGGGCCCTCGTCTGTAACGTCTGGTACCTACCAGCAATGCACCAGCAGGTGTGTAGAAGTTGCATAAAAAGCCACGTATACATTCCACAGGAGCCAACCCCACCCTTTCATATATGTATCTACACACACACACACACACACACACACACACACACGTAGGCACGCAAACACACGCGCGCACCTTGACTTCATTGTTTATTCAAAACATGTAGGAGGGGGAAGATGCTGTTCAGTTTGCTAACAGAGTGAAGTCAGCCATCGCTCACCAAGGAGGGCTGGTAGATCTACAGTGGTAAGTCTTGAGTCTTTGTCCATGGTTTTTCCAATTTGATTTCATGAAAATATATCAAAGCTTCATCTACATATGGCAGTGAGCGAGGGAAATTAGAATAATTAACTAAAGCTAACTGCTATCTAGGTTTTTACCTGGCACACTCTGCATCAGAACTAAGCAGAATTACACACATTTCTCACGTAAGCACTTGTTGCTGCTGAGGACTGTTGGTATAAAATTATAGTTGTTTGTGGATGGTTGTTCCGCTCCTCACTGAATACATCTATTTAGAATCCCTTTTTTTCATGTAAGAACACAATCCTTTTTCTATCTTGCCTCTGACAAATACCCCATATTGCTAAATAAAAACTAAACCGAAACTAAGAACTAAAAAAAAAGATATATATTATATATATATATATAATAATAATAATAATAGTTTAATATATATATATTAAACTAAACTAGCTAACTCGATTTCAAATTAAATGAATTAATTTAGTCAAAATTTGAATGTTTAAAAAAAAAGGGCAAAATGAAACACAATGAAAAGTAATGGCGGGCCAAACTATTATAACCCTGTGGAGGAGTTGGACAGGCCCTCTCAGTGCTGTGCTAAAGCTACAAAATATACTCTGAGTTTTCAGGTAGCACTCGCCGAATAGAAAAAGAACAGAAAAGAGCTCTGTTCAATGTGTCTGTGTCCTTTCTTTGTTCTTTTTTTGGAGGTAAAAATATAATGTCTTCAGTCCCATTATGTAAATTTGAACCCCCAGAAATGCAACCTAAATAAGCCTCTAGCTATGCGTGAATAGGAATTGTACAGTTTGTTGCGAGTGTGTGTGTGTGTGTGTGTGTGTGTGTGTGTGTGTGTGTGTGTGTGTGTGTGTGTGTGTGTGTGTGTGTGTGTGTTGTGCGTGTGTCTGCATATTGATGACGGTCGGCGCCTCTCTTGAGTCAGTCCTCTATGTCCCCGCAGGGATGGAGGCCTGAAGAGGGCGAAGGTTAAGGAGACTTATAAAGAGCAGCAGCAGAAGCAGTACAGCAGCATGGTGGTGGGAGACGACAGCAACAGTGACTGACCCAGAAGTTCTGCCACTCTCTCCTCAGCTGACCTGAGCTCAGATACTGCCGCATGGACTAAAACACACTGTGATCACTCTTAGGTGCAATATTTAACTTTGTGAGGAGGCTGACTGTAAAAATGGAAAAGACTTTCACTACTGCTGCTGAAATGTGTGGTTGCACAGAAGAAATTAGATAGAAAAACTATAACGAATTAATCTGACTCTCCATTTCTTCATTTTCATGTGTTGCTCATTTAAAAAAAAAAAGCTTTTAAAATGTTGTGCACCTGATGTGATTATGTAAAAAAACAAAACAAAACAAAACAGAGCCCTGAGGTATTTTCTAGTTAATATAACATCATATAATTTAAGATGCAAACACATGCAAAGAGAAAAATACTATAATTTAAACATTGGAGTATTGATTTATGTGTTTAAATCGTGCAGTGGAACACAGCAAAATAATGAACACTCATAAGCACGTTAAATAAAAGCTGGTCAGCTTAATACATTTTGGTTAACGTTCATAGAAATTATGTAGACAAGAAAATACATTCACAGTTTTTGAAACTCTTCATTCCTTAACGACTTTTGCAGATCTACTCTTTATAACTGCAAAGAGCGAAACATGAACAGAAAGATCAAACTTTGGCTCTGGAGATAATGTGTAATGTTATTGACATTGCGAAAGCTCAGTTCATTAGAGGACGACACACACTAGGGACTTTTTCAGTCTCCCTCCTCTTGATGGCATCCCTGAAGTTTCCGCTTCACTGTCTTCAATCCCGCGTGCGTTCTCTTCTTTATCACCTTAAAACATATTGAAGAATTAGTGATTGGAAGTTCACTTAATTTAACAATATATTCTTCTCAGCGTTCTCACCGTCAGTCTCCCGTTCACTTAGATCTGTATTGGCTCGGGTTCCCTGTGTTAAAAAAAACAATTTTGATATGTTACTTAACTGCATTAAGAGACTGAATTACAGTGTTTTAAATCTTTTAAATGAGTTTCTACATCGACTTACTTGAAACGAGTGACTCCCGTTGCTTTTTCTCTGTTGCTCCAGGTAACTGCAAGCATGAATGAATGAAAATGGGTGCAGATGTTGTCAAAGGGACATTCAGCTCACTTTGATATGACTAACAGAGGAAAAGTGGACATGGTGGACGTGAGAGTTTTCGTCTCTTCTTTGAGCCATCAGTGTTAAACCAGTCTTTCCTCTCAACACTTTGACTTTCTGTTCCCGCTGCTCTCTGAGGACCTCTAGTGGGGAGACTTGGTTGTACTTAAAATCCCTTTTTTAGCCATCTTGAAGAGTTCTTTAAAATAACTTTCATCTTGCTTCAAAATTTGAAAACGTCTTTGATCTGAAGATCTGTATCTTAGGAGATACCAGTGCTTAGTGTTCCCTTAGGGTCTGGGTTTGTTGTGGTCTTTGTCTTGAGTGAATGTGTGTAAGAGTGGCTATGTACCCCCCGTCCTTCTTCTCCTTTTTTCTCTTTTTCTTTTTCTGCTCAGGAATTACTACAAGGAAAGATCCAAGTTATGTGTGAGAGGTAGGAACATCCAGCTCATTTCCTGGAACATCAATGAGGTAAACAAAGTCACTAAAGCCAGCAAGGTGATATCCCACTTATTACATCTTAAGGGGGGAAGTTTGCTCCCTTCAGGAAACACACCTTAGCGCCTCTGAAGTTTCTCGTATTAAGAGACCATGGATGGGGCACTTGTTCCAACCGAGGTACTCCAAGAGGGTCAGGGGGACGGCGACCGTTAAACATAGAGACCTCACCTTCAAACTTGATACGTCTATCCTTGACGCTGACGGCCGATACGTCATTGTTTCAGGTAAACTGCAAAATACTTCCGTAGTCCTGGCCTCACTGGATGCTCTTGCATGGGACGATGATGAATTTGTATCCAAATTCCTTTCCTCTGTACCTAATTGATCACCAGATCATTATTGGTGGCGATTTTAATTTAGTCCAAGATACAAACCTTGACAGATCATCAAGGACAAATTTTTCTGTCCAAATTTGCCAAGGTTCTAGAATTCCATGCCAGTCAGCTTGGTTTGGGGGACCCCTGGAGGACCAAGTTTCCATCTAGTAAACTTTCTCTTTTTTTTCACATGCCCACCGCTCGTACTCCCGCATCGACTTTTTCTTATTGGATAAAAAATTGTTACACGTCATTTCCAGTGAATACCATAGTAAAGTCATTTCAGATCACGCACCGACCTCTGTTGACATTGAGATTTCTACTTACAAACTGCCCTGGAAACGCTGGAAATGAAGCTCTCATTTGCTCTCAGAAGCTGAAGTTAAAGCCTTCTTTATGTATGTGTGATACTGTTTTAAAATATTAAACCTTACATTCAGAGTAAAGGTGTAACCCTCCAGCTCCTACATGACTCGGAGAAACCTACCCACCGTTGCAGATAAGAGTTGCAGTTCCTGTTAGCAGACGCGGCCTTCATCTTCAGTCCTTCTGGCACTCCCACATCCACCCTGCCTGACGCTCCAGATGCAATGGGCATCTTCCACTAAAACCACAGATTTCAGAAAACAACAGCAACTCACAGTCATTTGGATGCAACTGTGCTCCCCTTTGCAGAATTTCACACAGCCTTTTATCCTCTTGTTTGTTTGGATAGGCAGGAAAATGTGGCTGTGGAGTTTTTGTGGTGGTTTGTTGTTGTGTCCATGGCAACTGTCAGGGGCGCCGTAAAGAGGGGGTCAGAACTATTTTAAAGAACACTGCACATATTAGAACAGCACATTTGATGGGGTCCGAGAGCAGGTTTTGAAATCTCTCGCTGCGGTCCTGGAGTACTGTCCCAGAAGAGCGTGGCCTCACGTCTTACTTGGCAAAGAAGATTCTGTTTACGAAGATTCCTCCAACTGATACATCGAAAGAATCTCAGAAATGATCTTTGTGTCAGTTTTCCAACATTTTTGTGAAAGCGTTTCACCCTAATTCAAAAGTAGAGGAAGAATTACACCAATAAATTGTTCTTAACGAGCTGAAAGTAGAAAAATGATCTAAATTTGAGTCCTAGTTGTTAAATATTATTTACTTTTACTGGATATATTGTTATGAGTCTTTTAGCACAAGACTTTTCAGACTGACATTTATTTGCGGATCTTTTATTCATGTAACGTGAGGCTTTCCTTTTAAAAAAAAAAGGAGTTTTTGATTTGATATGATTGACAGAAGAGTGTGGCTTGACAGTGATTCCCAGTCACATACAGAGAGGGGAGTCATTGGTCAACACAAACATAACATTTATTACAGATTCCCCAACTCAGCAAATCACCAGTCATTAATGCATTGACATCCGCATGTTGTGATGACCCGTATGACCATCTAAGTCTTGTTAGGATTCCTCCTTCTCGTCTCCGTGTGTGATAGTGTAGCAGAGAGACTTGTAGTCGATGTTGCCAGTCGGGTCAATGGGAGCAAGAGCGAAGGCCTGATCCGCCTGTATAGAAGGAGACTAAATTAATTTTTAAATTAATTATTAGATAAATATGGAAAGTGAGAGAGAGGGATTTACAAAAGCTGTTACAGGTTTATAGGACGAACAGAAAACACAAACCTCCTCTGCTGTGAATTTATCAGCCTGGTTCATCAGTAATCGCCTAAATCTGGGCAGGACAAGCCAGAGATAATTAAGAATAAAAATAATCGGATACCGCTAACGAGACATTTTGATTCAATGAGCTTGTCTTACTCTTCCTTGTTTACAAATCCTGTCCCATTGGGGTCAAAAAGCTTAAAGGCAGCGAGAATGGTGTCTTCAGGGTCCGTCCCTGCAGGAAAACACAGTTATCACTGAGCATCACCTGGAAGAGCGTCATGGAGAATTGTTCAAATCTCTCTCACCGTTGAGTTTCTCTCCAAAGAGAGTCAAGAAGACGGTGAAGTTGATGGGACCCTTCCCCTCATTCAACATCTCATCCAGTTCTTCATCCTTGACGTTAAGCTTTCCTGGTACATGGCAGCGCGCGCATATAACAGAGTTAATTGATTAAATTAGATTTTTGTCATCAATTCTGATCGTTCATTTCAAAGGAGTGGAACAGAAACACACCCAGTTGTCCGTAGGTCTCCTTCAGGTCCTGTTTTTTGATGACACCATCTCTGTCTTGGTCAATGCAGCCGAAAGCCTGCAGAAACATCACCGAGTTGAAATAATTATAATAAATATAATGATCGCGTCGCAGAGTTGAATTAAATGTGCTAAACATACATCTTGCGTGTATTATCAAGAACAGACTGCTATTCTAGACATTTTAATAGGATTCCATGCAAATGTCAATAAATTGTGCTGTGGGAACAAAAAAACTTCCAAGTCAGGCCATCCTGTCATCATACTTATTTTTCCATTTTTTAAAAGTTTAAATAACCAAATTTAAAGTCAGTCTAATTATCTAGCTAAAGGTTTAGATGAAGCACAGTTTATTTTCTCCTGGTAAGGGCTGTTAAATTGTTATCACTGAATTATTATCAAACTAAAACAGTAGAGCACAAGCAGTGGATGCTACTTCAAGAGTATTTAGTACCTTCAAATACTCTCGGCAAGTTAGAACTTCATCAGACTGTCTTTTTCTTGCATGAAAACCTTTTTTCGTACACGCCTCTTTCTTGCTTCTTTTCTCTTCTTCCACAATATTTTCATCTGCCTTTTTTGGTTTTATTTTTATTACTTTGTGAAGCTTTTTGTAACTTCATACAATGCTTTTAAAATATGTAACTGGTACCGATTCCCTAAATATTCTTGAATGAGAGTAATTTTCCCAACCTCCAGAAAGCCAATTCTTTGCTATGGCTTTTTTTTTTTTTTTTTTTGAACGCTGGCCCTCCGAGAAGTACTGTACCTCCTTGAACTCCTGTATCTGGGACTGCTCAAACATGGAGAAGACGTTGGAGCAAGACTTCTGTCCTCCCCTCTGTCTCTTGTTGGAAGCCTTCTTGCTCGCCTAAAACACAAAACACATCAACACAATGAAAATAGCAGCGATTTTCACTACATAAGAGAGAAAGAGTTGCCAAATTAGTTTTCAGCGAATGGTAACATGCTCTGATTGTCTCACCATTTTGGAGTGATCGTCTCCCAGCCGAGGTGTGATGCCGGGGTGGGTTTTATGTATGACCCTTGTTATCTCCTGCCTTCCTATAATAACCTGTGGAGGGAGCACAGTTCCCTTACATGGCCAGAACTGCTCCGTGTGTGTGTGTGTGTGTGTGTGTGTGTGTGTGTGTGTGTGTGTGTGTGTGTGTGTGTGTGTGTGTGTGTGTGTGTGTGTGTGTGTGTGTGTGTCACCAAAGGGACCAGATAAGAGGTGAAGCAAGCAGGATTCCTGTGGGCTGGAAAATAGAGATAGGAAGTGGAGAGCTGGGAACCAGCTGAGACCACATTTGAAGATTTCAACCATTAACATTTACAGTGATGAAAGATAGATAGATAGATAGATAGATAGATAGATAGATAGATACTTGATTGATCCCAGAGGGAAATTCAGTACCAAAGGCAGCACCAATAAAACACAGCACACATTCCACAAATACTGTGGCAAAATTTAAACTAAATAATAATAAATCTATAAACAAGTGTATAAAACGATAGGCTCCTGCCCCCCCCCCCCCGCGACCCTTAATGTGTAGGAATAAGCGGAAGATGACGATGGATGGATGGAAGTGTATAAAATGGCAATAGTGCAATGTTAAACTGGACATAATGAACAGTGCAAATGGAAGCAGTGGTGCAAAAATGCAGATGTAGATGGATTGTTCATGGGTGGGATATATTTTATCGGGGGGGGGGGCAGAATGGTCTGGTTAAACCGAAACATAAGTGAAAATGATTAATTTTGCTGCTATAAGACACAAATTTTTGCGGGGATCTAGATTAAGGATGAATTCCAGAGCTATCTAGTACAATATGAAACAATCCATAAAAATAATCCAAAGAAATTTAGAATTAAGCAATTTTATTTACAGATATTCACATTCAAAGCACATTTCTATATTTATGTACATACGAAAACTGCAAGGGAACTTTGTTGATACACAAAGAGTTGCAAACATTTTAAATACTCCTTATTTCAGTCCTCACACACGGAATCCAGAAAGGTACTTTGAGCCAACACTAAAACCAAAAGGCCACTGCAAATTTGCAACAGAAACCATATCAAATGTCAGGATCAATCCCAAAAGTATATTTTATATTATTATTATTTTTAAGTATTCAACTTCTATTGTGCATGTTGAAGAATCAAATCTGCATTAAAAGCTTTTGGTTTTGTCTTGGCTAATAGTGATCCTGTTGACGGAGGGATAGAAAGATAAAAGAAATACCGCAAAAAAACAGAACCCTCCTGGCTGACATAACAACCACACAATAAAGCAGCAACTCTGATTTATTCATACAGTTTATAAAATTTACAAAAAATAAAATAACCCCTGTCTTTGCACTGGCATTATATTACATATCATCACCATTAATATATCAGGCATTTTAACCTGAACAGCAGTGGAACACCGGTTTTAAATAAGCTTTCATAGTTCAGAGACATATTTGTTAGCTACAAGTTGCTGTTTTTTGTCTATTACTACCTAAACTGACTCTAGGGAACAAGATGCCTGCTGCTTTCTTGTCTGTACATCTTCCTGTAGTGAGGATCCATCCTGATCACTCTGGAAAACTGCACATCTCGGGGATGTAAAGTCATCAGCAGCCCTGCATCAGAGTTCAGCCACACTTCCTTCAGTGCTGCTGGGAGACAACTCTGCTCCCTTTAATGTGTCAGCATGCAAACGGCCATCTTGCTGGCCACAGCTGAGATGAGGGCTGCTCCGCGTCCGCTCCCCTCCTCCGACTGGATGAATGTGATCTCACAGTTAGGCGTCAGCTCCCTGACAATTTTGTGGAACTTGTCACGGAAACTAGAAAATATGTTTCTTTGTGTTATTCAATTGCTTCTTACGTACTTTAACACATTAAGATATGGCGTTTAAAAACACCTAAACTTTGCAGTCCTCACCACGGGTGCAGCTTGTAAACGGAGCCGTCCACCCCTACTGTGATCTCCAGGGTCTCTTGGCTGCGTCGCTCCCTCATCAGGTTGAGAACAGCGGCGAGACCTGCGCCGCACATGTGGGCAGAACGAGTGGAGACACTCTCACACACCAGACGGATGATGTCACAGTCCAGCTCTGATGGCAGCACACCCAGCGATGACAGGATGTTGTAGATCTGCTTCCTGTCCCCTGTGTCACTAAACATGGCGGGATGAAAAGATCAGTTGTTGATTTTTCACATTTTGGTTTATTGATGTGCTCTACCTTTAGATTCTTGCTTTATTTGCTTTTAATAGGGTTCTAGTGTTGTCATGATACTGTTACTACAGTTATAAATACGCATGCAACAACATCATTTAAGTTTGCACTCCAAGTTTAATAAATTGACTTTAATTCAAATCAAACGACTGCTGCTGGTCCTCGTGGAAGATCTCTTAGATATTGAAGCTTGACTTTGTCATTTTGCATTTTGTCTTATTTAATTAAGGCATCATTAAGATGCAATGGTTTCTTTACATTTATGTTTATCTCTCCCCCACCTTTCAACTTGCGAGACGTAGCGCGTCTCAAAGCTTCCACGTGTCCTCAGCGTCTCCGAGGCTTTTCCACTGAACAGCAGGTCCTCGTTGACCAGCTTAATCAGAACCAGCCTCACCAGCTCGCCCATATACTTCCCGCTGATTAACTTCTCATACCTGCACGGTATAGAGGGAGGAAGTGATGTTAAATACAGAGTGGTGGTAATATCGTGTGGGGGGGGGGGGGGTGACAAAAGAAGCAATGCAGGAAAAACTGTTAGTTGCTCACAAGCTTCAAGAGCAAAAACCCCTGTCTTTTCTACACAGGTTGCTGATGAGAAAAGCGACGTCAGTGCTTAAGAGGCTGAATGACGCTGGGCTCAGCAGTTGTCAATGTGAAGGACCGGTCAGTGTAAAAGGTAAACAGCCATTAGGCCGCAGCAGAGAAGCATCATTAATCTGCCCCCCCTCACCCACCCTGCGCCTGACCACTGACGTATGAGGGCTCCGATCATTTACAAACATCCTCAGGAAGAGCAGCTGGTAGCTTAGCAACTCCACAAAGACCTAATGTGAGAGTTAAGTGAGTATTGCCATGGAGGAATGATTAATTCAGAAAAACGGTGAGGGAAATTTCAAACTGTAATGTTAATGAATCACTTACACGATATAATGAAGGTTGGGGGCCTGATGACTAAATGATGGAAGTTACTGGAGGACATGTTAAATTAGGTCAAACGAGCCTATGTGTACAGTTTAATGCACGTTTGAATTGAAAGCCCCCTTTGACTCACAGCTGCTGCCCAGGGTTAATCGAGGTCTCGTCCACCACTCTGTCATACTCCAGCCTGAAATCCTCCAGCTCCCCGTTGTCTCCAAACGCCCCCCACTCTGTGTTGACACACATCCGGCCCTCCTCCCCTTCCACCAGCTCCACAGTCCGCATCTCCTCCATGTAACAAGCATTGCAACCTGTACCTGGAGAAGAAGCACAAACACACACCTTGTTTGAAACTGCACGTCTGTGTGGTCCTTCTATCATATAGTTCTTTAATGTAAAGGCTCACCGACAATCATCCCAACTTCACAGCTGCGATCCTCGTAATAGCAGGAAATCATGGTGGCTACTGTGTCATTCACCATGGCAACCACATCCATCTCAAAATCCTGAATGACATCAATATCAGAGTTATCCACAAATATCTTTTTTTTTTTCCTTTTTACTATTTTGAATATCCCCCAAAACTTACCCCTCTTCTCTTAATAGCATCTCTGAGTAAACCCACAACATTGTTTCCCTCTGCTCCAGAAGCCTTGAAACCTTTGGTCCAGTTGAGTAGAATTCCCTGCCAAGACAGTACATCGATATCAAGAGAGAGCAAAAAATCATCTTTGACTTAACTCCTTCCAGCCTAGTGTTAAATCCTACCTTGTCAATGTCTTCATGACGTACTGGAAAGGAGAAAGTAAAACCCAGAGGAAGCTTCTTGTGTTTAATGTGGTGCTTGTCCAAAAAGTCCGACATGCACTCTGCTATGTAGTCAAATAACTGGAAAAACAAAAGAGAAAAAAAAAATGTTTAGATTGATGCTGATTTAAAGGGCCTGTGTGAAGGATTTAGTTGGATCTATTTGTCATTATTAGGTTTTCATTGGTGTGGTAAACTAACAGTATGCTCATGGGCAAGCATAAATAAGTCTATTCCTTGTTAATAAAGCTCACACAAACATGGATTTCTTTTTGTTATCTTGGTAGTATTTCAATCACAGACAGAAATGAGTTGAAATATCTGCTTCATTTCTTTTTGTTTGCATGACACTCTTGTTTGACACTTTTCAGCAGAGATAGAGAAGATTTTTTGGGGAGTGGCCATGCTACTTGTTAGCTGTCCCTATGTGGACGCTCTTTAAGGGGAAGTAGGACCCTTCCAAAAAGAAACCTTTCCACTTCCCAGCTGCATGAGAGTACTATTACAACAACTGTGCTGTCATTAGCTTAGCCCACCATGTCATGCTACCATGTTTCTAAAGTCACTGAGAACAACCATGCCAGTGTTTACAGAAGACATTTCTAAAGTTACTTCCGCACGAATATATTTTCATTTTAAAACACTAACCATTTCAGCCGTCCCTGTCATGGCATCTTCAGGAATGGAGTACATCTGGTTCTTGGTCTCCACCTTCCAGCTTCTCTCCTCATCTGCACCCACCTTCACAAGCATCACACGGAAGTTTGTCCCCCCTAAGTCCAGAGCCAGAAAATCTCCCACCTCTGTAACAACACATACTAAATCTGAATACTTGTACTATAAGTATTCATGGCCCATGTAATAAGCACAAGTTTAGAATATAATTTAATTTCTGAGGAGTACATACCTGAACCCTCAGGGGTGGAGCAGACATAAGTGGGAAGCATTTTGACACTGGCCTCTTCATGCGTCTCCAAACGTAGTCCTCTGTCCATTTCTTGCTGCATCCTCTTCAAGATTTCTTTTAGTTCTTCCTTATTCAGCTTGAACTCTGACAGGATCTGCTCTACCTGCAGGGACAGATGACAAGATGTTAATGATGGTGCTGCAAAAACCAGAAGGGAAAATCAGAGGCAGGGTGGAGCAAATAGAGAAATCTGTATTCAAGAACAAAAGCAACAAAATGAATATAAAATCAGACAGAACAATAAAAGACAGGACATCAATTTCAAAAACCTGCAAGTACAGTCCAAGAGGTGCGTGTATATTTTAAAGTGCAAGACGAAAAGTTTCCTCACAAAATATTGCCAGCTATACGTGACGGATGGCAAAATAAAACCTGAAATAACAAATCAATTTAATAAAAGTCTTGTTTAAATAAAAACATATCTTACCATGAGAAATTGATCAACCTCAAAGCTGTCACTACAAGGCATCTTCACTATCTGGTCAAGACAAGGGCTAACACAAGGCATCTTCCAGAGTAAATGTGTTTCTAAGTGTGCAGAGAGTGTGTCCAACGTGTGTGTGTGTGTGTGTGTGTGTGTGTGTGTGTGTGTGTGTGTGTGTGTGTGTGTGTGTGTGTGTGTGTGTGTGTGTGTGTGCCTGTGCATGTATCTGCAGAGCTAGTCAAGTGTGACCACTGAATGGGAACTTCAGCTGTTTTTATGCTCAGGTGAAGTGAGCTGGCCTCACCAAACATGCCACAACTCCCACGCTTTCCCAACACCCCACCCACCTTAAAAAACAGTAGAAGTCAATGTGACCTGATTTCAGAAATGAGCTTTTAACTGTTTGGACAGTTCATCCTTGGTCACTTTATCAAAGAATCATCTGTGCCAGAAGCCTCACTGTGACTGCGTGCACACACACACACACACACACACACACACACACACACACACACACACACACACACACACACACACACACACACAAAAATAGTTATCTTGTCATGAAAAAAAATTACATTAAATCATTATGATGTTTATAACAGAACAACATTCAACGTGTGCTTTTTCTTTTCATCAGATTATAACAATCCCATTCTATTGTGAGGTTTTGAAAATATCTAAAAAATCACATGTAGCAGTATGTAACAGTGTGTACCAAATGTATTCTTACCTGTTTATAGTTTATGTTTGTGCTTGTAACTTGTAGTGTTTCTTTTTTTTTCCCTTTGTTGAATGATGTTCATTACTGTAACGGTCCCTAACAAATAAATATATAAAAGACAAGCAATAACATAAAATTTCACCTTAATTTTAAAAGTGAGAAGGTCAGAATAGGACACTCGTTAAAGTTAATGAGTGCTATGTGGGGTCAGGTCAAAATTTAACCTTGCAAATAAGACTTTACATAAATTGGGTAAATAATTTTTTGCTTTCATGTGACATTGAACTGACCTGACAAATTTCGATCTATTGATCGATGCAAATTACATGTTGCAAATTTCCAAAACTCAACTGTTCAAAATAGGCAATCCCAGTCCATCTCAAGCTATTAACAAGAAAAAGAAATGTAACTCCATTGCACCAATGCATCATGAGAACACTTCAGTTTTGAGAAGAGAAAATAAATTCCAGGTTAAAATAAGAATTTGGTAAATTAGATTAAAAGCAAATTTTTGAAGGGAGCGTTGGTAGAGAGTTAAGACATGGCTGAGGTCTCTTTTTGTCAGTGTTCTAGGATATTTTTTATTTGATATTATATCATATCCTCATTATCATCATATCCTCAAATCGCAATTAGTGCCCTGCACTTGGCTTGATAACAGAATTAAGTATTTAGATTATTCCGATTCTTTTAATGCATATTTGTGCATGTCATGTTCTAAGATGAGGCAGCACGGTGATGCATAGGTTGGCACTGTGGCCTCACAGCAAGAAGGTTCCGGGTTTCAGTCCCCGCTCGGGCACGAGATCTTTCTGTGTGGAGTCTCCATGTTCTCCCTGTTCCTGTGTGGGTTCTCTCTGGTACTCCAGCTTCCTCCCACAGTCCAAAGACATCAAGAGGGGACGAGGCTGATTGATACTCTAAATTGACCGTAGGTGTGACTGTGAGTGTGAATGGTTGTCTGTCTCTGTGTGTTGGTCCTGTGATGGACTGGTGACCTGTCCAGGGTGAAACCTGCCTCCTGGGATGGGCACCAGCCCCCCCCCCCCCCCCCCCCGAACATAAGTGGTAGAAGATGGATGGATGTTCTGAGAATAAATAAAGCACCAAATGATGACAGACAGACAGACAGACAGATTACTTTATTAATCCCTTTTGGATGTTCCGCCAGGGAAATTGCAAACACCCACAAGTTTGCTCAATGAGGGAAACTTACCCAATAATTTGTATAATCAGCAACAAGTCTAAAATTAGCAACAGAGAGGGATGAATGACCTGTAACTCTAACAATGGTAGGTGGCAGACTGCATCTGTACGTATCAGCTCCCGCCATTCACCTGACCTGATCAAAGGTC
The DNA here is from genome assembly GCF_037954235.1 of Aulostomus chinensis. NCBI lineage: Eukaryota > Metazoa > Chordata > Actinopteri > Syngnathiformes > Aulostomidae > Aulostomus > Aulostomus chinensis. Next base: position 13,219,942 of record NC_141325.1, on the reverse strand, counting down.
AGAGCTAAAAATACATTTCAAAAAAAGGCTCTGACTGTCCGCAAGGTGACCCTCTATCAATTCCCCCAGTGACCTGACAACCATGAACCTAAAGATGGAGACACTGACCTAAAGACACAAACGTGTTGACCAAATTTGCTCATACATTCATTTCTTTGTTAAATCTCTTTAACAATTTTTTTTTGTTAACTGTCCCCTCCCTATGTCACTCTGTACAGGTTTCTACAAAAATTCAGCCTGAGAGATGGAGAAACTTTAAGATGTCTGCCACGATGCTCATCTTTACAACATGTATAGGAATGTTGTATGAGAATGTTGTGTTTCCAGTTCTCTTTTTTTGTTTTGGTCTACTTTGACTTTGATCATTAAGAATGCATTGACTGTTAAACTAGGTTGGAAGTAGAACTGTGATCACTGGCCCTGGCGACAGAGGTCTGTTTGCGGTCCGTCTTTTACAGACAGGAGCAGAATGTGTACCAAGGGCCTCTCAGCAGCTGAATATCCAGTTAAGTCAACCTTCTGCGGTTGTTTGCGCATTGAGACCTGCCAGATAAATCTCCAACCACATCTCTTCACAAAGCAAACTTAAAACATCATGTTATGTGATTACAGGAAAAGGAAATATAAAGGACTTCGGGGTTATATCCAGCATTAGCCAATATGTGAAGGACTTTATGTCATTGCACCTTTCCTGCTGCTCATGTCAAATCAAAATTAGCACAGTGGATGTCACATAATGGAAATATTTCCTGCTAAACCAAAGACGGAATCAATGCTAACTGGTTTTAGTCAATGAAATCATCCTTTAAATCTCCAAAATGTCTAAGGAAGATGGAATTATCTGTAAAAAATACTCACAGATAGATAGATAGATAGATAGATAGATAGATAGATAGATAGATAGATAGATAGATAGATAGATAGATAGATAGATAGAGTATTTGAAACTAAATATTTTATATGGATTGTAATATTTCAAGCAATTTAGGGGAGGCAATGTGTGTGACGTTACAGGAAGCTACACAGTTCCTTGACCGAATTTTGTATTTGTTTGTTTATTCTATTTTATTCTATTTTACCTTTTCCATCGTATAACGACGAGGACATCGGTGCCCTGTGTGGAAGTTCTCTCGTCCTCCAGGAGACTTGTGGAGACCTGATAGTGTTTCGATACGTCCGTTATTGAGGTGTGAAGACAAAGTTATCCTTTGATGGGATATTGCCCGGCCATTGTATTCCATAGACGGCTCATCTACATCATGTTCAAGAGCAGGTCTCAAACACATTTACATAACTGAAGGAACTGAATAGCTAATTGCAAAATAATAAAAAAAAAAAAACCTCTCGTAAAGCAGTGCAGATTTAAAAGCGATGTTTGATAGCTTATTCTTTCCCTGCGCACCTGTCTGTGCATGTATCGCTGTTTTCAATTTAGAATATTACCCAACAAATGAAAAAAAATATGAATTCATCTTCATTTTTGTTGTTGTTCACGTCCGGTGGGGTCTATAATGTCCGCATAAGCCCATAAGAAAATACTGTAACAAAAACAAATAAAAAAACATCAAATTCAATTTTCAATCAAAAACCTGAATTCCAGAAAAGGCAGAAAAAATGTAAAATATATAAATATTATTAAAAAAAATTCAACCCTGCTTTTCTACACTGGCAATTTACCTCAATATCTAAACGCAAACAAAGCTGAGTTCCAAGAAAGTAAAATAATTTCATCCTTCGGTGCTGCCGGCCTGTCAACAAATGCACCAAAGTCTTAGCGGTTTCCATGCCAAAACGATTTCAGTGTGTTGCCTTGGAAATGAATTACCTGCACACTTCTGTCGTGGAAAACATTTACCGCTGAGTTAAGTGGCCAGGAGGGAATTGTTTAATGGAGCAAGATTGCCAGAGAAAACATCTATTCAGAGTGCCATTTGCCATGTCAAACAGTTGATAGACCCACGGGCCACTCACACACGCCCAGCACTTTACCAGACTCCAGTAATGATAACTGTTTATAATAATTTCATTTTGAATATGTAGCGTATGTTTACCAATATTACAATATCGTAGTCGTTGAGGATGAAGCGTATTAAAATCAGACTCAAAATCAGAATCAGAATACTTTATTCATCCCTGAGGGAAATCAGTTCGTTCCAGTGCTCCACTCAACAACAACAAACAGGGAATGAAGAGAGAACAAGGTTATGCACATAGTGTACATAGTGACAGAACAAGACTATACACAAAGTGCAAAAGAGCAGTGTGCAAAAATAAGTGGATTGTACAATAAGTGGGTCATTTACATGAATTAACCCAAAGACAGTGCAGTGAGTGTGGATGGTCGACGGTGCATTTACAGAGATGTATTGTACAGTTTTATTGCCGTTGGGAGAAAGGAATGAAAAATTACTATTGGCAATAGTTTCATAAGTCTCATTTTATTATTATCTTGTAACATCCTCAAGAGTCCAGTCTTCTCATCCAACAAGTGCTGTTCATCCCTGAGGAGCTCAACAGGTTACTGAGCACAGGGTGAGTAAAAAGAAAGGGAAATCATTTCCTTCGGATAGGAAAAACACTTGCTTCATGTTGAGACTATGCTATGAATATTCAGCCAAAAAATTTTGGCTTCAATGTGTTAATTTAGGGTAGAAAAGTTGACTGGAAGGGATGTAGGCGGAGTCTTTGACTTTAGCCAGACGGAACAGGTACGTTTTCGGCTAGCTTGTTTCCACTGGGACTAATATCACGCTGGACCTGTAGGGGATCGTGACGTGGTGATTGGTCGCCTAATGACATCTTGCTAAGTTCTTCAGTGTGATTTGGACGCTCGCACCTCTAAGCTGAAGACCAATTGTTTTGGTTTTTGTGGGATATAACATTTATTCAGTTGTGTTACGGCAATCGAACGCTTTGCTGCGGAGTTATCGGGTAAGTTAGCAAAGGCCTCTCGAAGACCGGATAGCATCAGTAATGTTAGCTAGCTCAGCGTAACTTTGTAAATATATTCAGTTTTATACACATTCACAGTATCATTCCACCGTTTTAAGATATAAACTCTGATAATTAATCGTTTTAACCACTTAATATTAATCCTTTGAAAGAAAGATTTACGGACAATGAACATTTAATTGCTAGTTAGCTAGTAACTTCCAACAACAAGGCGGCTACTTTCACTTGTTAGCTAACGGATTCAGTTCCTTAGCTGTGTTTTTGTTAGACAGCTAGCTGAGCTGGATCAGTGTTAATGCTGTCATGTGCTTCAAGCTTGTGTCATCTTCCAGACTAGGTCATCAGGCAGGATTGTCTGACTGTATATTTGCTGGGACTGACTGGGCAGAAGTGATTCGGTGGCAGCATGAAGCTCTACAGCCTCAGCATCCTTTACAAAGGAGCGACCAAATCCAACCTTCTCAAAGCGGCCTACGATCTCTCCTCCTTCAGCTTCTTTCAACGCTCCAGGTTGGTCCGACAGAATTATGAAACAAAATACTGTTATTGTGATACTTTCATTTTCCACGTGTTAACGTGTACACCATATCCTTACTCTGACTTAACTATATCTATTATTTTACCCTAAAGCTGTATTATTCTCTTGGTTTCAATCAGTGCTCAGGAGTTCATGACATTCACCAGTGCCTTGATTGTGGAACGGTCAACAGTTGGGAGTCGTGCCTCTGTCAAAGAACAAGGTAAAAACAAGCAGGTGTAGTCCAGTTTTAGTCTGTCAAACTTTTAACAAGAAATCAATGATGAGAGCTTGAATTTAGTGTCCAAAAATATTAGTATATTTCATTATTACCACACAGTTTCAATTGAGGTATCCTCTCAGTAGACTCAGTTTGATTTTACCATGAATACAACTGTCAGTCAATGTCATTCTCACAATGTCCTTTTCGTCTAGAGTATCTGTGCCATGTTTACGTGAGAAACGACAACCTCGGTGCTGTGGTCATAGCAGATACCGAATACCCACAGAGAGTCTGCTTCACATTGCTAGAAAAGGTGAGTACAATATACCTAAATAAACACATGACTATTGAGTTTTCACGGCAACTTTTTTACGGCGACTGATTTCTGTTTTTGTTAAGGTATTAGATGAGTTCTCCAAGCAAGTGGACAGTATAGACTGGCCGTCTGGAAAGCCTGAAACCATAAACTACAAAGCCCTGGATATTCATCTAGCGAAATACCAGGTTTGTAAGATTTTTTTTTTAAGAAAATAATTTAAAGAGAAAACCTGATTGTTTTTGACTTTTTTTTTAATTAGACGCTGAAAACAAGACTCGCTTTTGTGGATCACCAGTGTTTCCAGTGACTTTTGTTTCTAGCGATTCAATTCTATATGAGCATAATTATGTTAAAGTAAATCTAAAGGAGAAATAGTGACATGATATTGAACTACATATGTATCTTGTTATAAAAACAGCGGTTTACCTCAAAGCTTGCTGTTATTCTTATTTGTCTCCAGAACCCCAGAGAAGCAGATGCAATGACCAAAGTGCAGGCAGAACTGGATGAAACAAAGATCATTTTGGTAAAGTACTGAACTAAAATGAGACCAGATACATGTATGAACACGGTCTTCCTTTTTAGAGCAGCACACACACATATGGAAAGTAAAGCCGGTCTATTTTTCGTTCGCTGACTTAATCAGACAACTTATGGCCCCAATGTCATACATATTATGCGGCATTTCCCCGGCTCTCATCAAGCACTGTTGTGTTAATCAAATATTTTTGTGTCCGTAGCACAACACCATGGAAAGTCTTTTAGAGAGAGGAGAGAAACTGGATGATCTGGTGGCCAAGTCAGAACACCTGGGAACCCAGTCCAAAGCCTTTTATAAGACTGTAAGTACTGATTGACTGAAACAACAACAACATAAACCTGTGCGCCCTGTTTCTCATGTTTGTGATGAAATTATTGGAATCAGTCCACTATAGTCGGGTCGCCTGTCAGACGGCTGCAACAAAAATCCCTGTAGCTGGGTGAAGCCCATTGTAGACCGAGGGAGGTCAAGTCATTAGCTGGCATGCAAAAAGAATCACTTACCCGCAAGACATGAACTGTAATTCGACGGATTTATCTTTGTATAAATCTTTTACCTTATGTTGTCTTAACACTTGTAATGATCTGAGCCTTTCAGTGGCACAAAGGAACATTTTGGTGGAGGTCTTTTCTTTAGCACAGCCGCCAAAATGGTCGGCAGTTATTAGGTCCTTAACAACTGACCATTTTTGGCCCCAAATCTTTGGAAAATGGTTGAAGAATGCAGAAATGGTGCTTTCAAGCATTCATTTAATTGACCTTTTAAGTTTCGTCAAGCCTGCATTACTCATTTGTGACTCCAGAAATCAGAAAATGCCATCTGTATGTCATTAGCTTAAAGCTAATGCAGGCAGACGACAGCGCATCTTCCAGGATAATCCAAGTATCCTTTATGCTGTGATGTCAAATACTTTGGTTTGAACAAAACATAAACAAATTAGCACTCTTGAGTATTTTGTTTGTTTTTGTTATTATTATCAGTTTGTACCAAGTGATGTCTTTGAGGGTTTGAGCAGTCTGGCTGTTGTTAGTTATCAGTCTCCACCAGCCTGAAGCTGGTAATATAAGTTCAGTTGTTGTCTGATCACTGGAGTCACCAAGAAGACCTGCAGGAAGGAGTTTACGCTGCCTGACTGTGTGTACTTGATAGGCAAATTACAGTTTTTGGGGGAGTACTGCTTTGATACTGGACTAGCAGGCCATCGGCCGTCAAGATCTGTGACCATGTTATTCCTCTAACCCCCCCCCCCCCCAATACCACCCACCCATCCCTGTCGCAGGCACGGAAACAGAACTCATGCTGTGAAATCATGTGATGTCGCTGCCTTGTCCTCGTGGACACGCCTCTGTCTGCCTTTCTGCTTTTCCTACAACCCCCATCATGCACCAGCCAATGGATGTCAACACAAAGGACAGAGCAGCAACGTCTGATCCCCCATGGGCTTCCAGGATGAGAGCGGGGACCTGGTGGAAGGTGGCGGCCAGCCTACACGTGACCTATTTAGACTGATGGGGGCTGCAGGAGTGATGGGGTTGGGTCAGGGGAAGAAATAGCACCTGGATTAGTTTTAACCTGTCTGTGGGGTCGACATCTGTGTGGTGTTTCAATACCAGCGGAGGGCGTAATAAGTGTGACATTGTATATCAGTGATGTGTCGTTGAAAACCATTTAATGTTATTCAGATCTTAAAAGCTTGATCTAAACATTTTTGAAAGAGTGTTATGTTGTGATTTTTCTTTTGGCTTCATTTCAAATCTGACAATCTCAGTCTTCTATTGTAAATTCGTTCAGTGAGTCATTTTTCAGTCAAATTCTGCAATCAGTTGTTGTTGCAGGCAGGACCTCGTTTGCCCTCTAGGTGGCACTGAGCCTCCATATTGACTCCAGTCTCTAAACTCCAGAGCCAGGGGACTGCTTTGACTTGTGATATCAGTACCTGGCAGAATTTTACAGATTTTTTTTTTTTTTAAACAATCTTTATCATTATGGATTAAGTTACATTTTTTTAAATTATTTTTGCTTCTTCTGTCTTATCACGTTAATAACTAATTCTGAAACATTCCCATTTTGAGTGACAGTGTCGATGAAAGCATCTTAAAGCTGATTTGTTTGACCCAGGCATTCCTCCACAGATGCAGCCTTACTGCTGTGTGACTACCTTCAACTCTCTAGATTTAAAAAAGAATAAATTCCCCCCCCCCCCCAAAAAACTGTTTTTGTTTTTTTTAGCCCATAAAGACCCCTTTATTACTCAACATTTTTACCATCATAGTCAGTGTGCCGAACCACTTGAGTGGTTTCACAACCGAAGCGTATTATAAAACTACGGGAGGGTATTATTGCATTCACTTGGGAGAAAAGAAAATGTCATTCATTTAGAAAACTCGACATTAAAAAAAAAAAAAAATCCATTTCTTGTTATTCTTGAGAAAAACAATCTCAATTTTGAAAAACAAAACTTCTTCGGAAAATGATTCCCCTGATTCAGAAAAACAACTGCTCCGTATTTCTGAGTTAACAACATAATTAATTCGTGAAATCAGAAAAACAGTATTTTTTTTTCTCAAGTGAATGCAACATGCATGTATTTAACACTCCAATGGTGACTTTTATTTTCGGTCCACCTTCTTTTCTTTTCTTTTTTTTTCTGTACACGTAATTGTGAGTGGGAGGGTCTTCTTTCTTCAAGAAAAGCTGATCGGTTGGAAACATGCCTTTGGTTGTGTATTTTACTCTGCTGTGTGTACGTGCGTTTTGCTGATACATCCAACATTGTCAGCTTGCGTTAATGTTTTGAGTGCCTGTGTGAAAGGAATTGTGTGTGTGAGTGTGTGTGTGTGAGCGTATGTGCACGCCCTGTCTGCTTTTACAGTGAATTATTAGGTGCAATATCTCTGCAGACTGTTGTCTCTCTTAAACTTAGAGAGGATAAATGGTTCTCATAAAGGACACTAACTTGACCTTCGTATGCTATTCTTCTGACTGATTCCCAACGTGAAGATTGTGCGGGTTTATTCTGAGTTGTGTTTCTTTTTCAAATTAATGTGCTGAATATGTCTGTCAGGTGTATGAAGTCATGCTGTAGCTATTTTGCAGGTCAGGGATTTCTGGCCATTGTGTTAAAACGGTCTGCATTCGACGTTTTGATCCTGATGTGGTCTACAAATTTAAAACAACGACTTGAGATAATAAACGGTTCTCTGTCCGCATTAATATTTTTGGAAAACTGATTTGTGTCCCAACACACGCCATGTAATCTTGCTTTGGTAAATTAAAGAAAAGGCCCCATGCTGTGCCATCTTGTCTTTTTTTTTTTCTCGAAGGTCTATATTTTTGTCCTCTTTTCAAGTTAGATTAAACTGAGTAATTCGATTAGCTCACATCCTGCAGTTTATTCTGGCCAGTTGCTGACAGTAAGAACATGTAGACGTCGGTGTAAAATTCATGCAAAGTCACGTGACTCCAGATAGACCGGACAAATAAAACGCATCTCTTGTCGAATGTTTTTTTTCCTATGAATATTTGCAATAGCAACCATGTCATGTGACCTAGAGACTCTAAATCAATAGCAGATATTCTTACTAGAGCCACCTATTTGTTTTATTATTTAACAAAAGTAATCCTTTAATCTGTTTAACTTTTGGTCTTGTGGCTACGTCATGTCACCTAAGATCGGTAGATCGGTATCAGATATTAGGCTGGACACAAGAATCACCGATTTATTTTTCTTGTTACATTTGTCATATCTTTACTATTTTAACGGGAAATTCATTTTTTTCCTATAGTGTCCGTATCATACAACCCAGGGACACAACCATTTATTGTATTTAATTGTTACAAGACTTTGTACAGCTTTTATTTGTATCTTAATGTTCTTTCTTCTTGACTCCCCAAAAAGTTTCCATGTCACGTGACACATTGACTCCATACCAGTTATTGCTAGGCTGGAGACTTGAAGAACAACTTCTTTTTTTTTTTTAATTGAATTTTTGTTAAAAAATCTGTACGAACGCGTTTTTGAAATAGAGACCAAGTATTAGCCAGTCACTGATCAGAAATAAAACCGACAGGATTTCAATGAAAAGTAAGGTTTTTGAGGAAGTACGTGAACGCGTCACGGCGGAGGCTTGTTTGGCTCACAGCTGAAGTGAGAGGAAAACACGTTCTGATGAAGTTTGACCGCAGACTCCAAAAATGTGGACGAAAAACGAGAACAGTTTCGACAACAGCTCCAAGGTATGAAGCTAAATGGCAAAACCGGCGTTATCTTATCACTTCGGTTGGACAGCAAAGTAACTTTGTGTCTGTGTGGGAGTGTAAAGTCTTAAAAGTAATCAGGCGTCTGAATTGTGTTGCATTAAAGATGTAATCCTGCACGCTGCAAGTGTTCAATAAATATTTGAGCGGCTGCATGGTTTCCTCTCTTTGCTGGACTTCCGGCAGCAGTTTCATATCCTGTGTTGCTGATCCACTTGCTTCCCTGGAGTTCTGTGTATTTCTCTACAAGCCGAGCCGAGCCGCAGTGGTGTTTCTACTTACACACTTGATGATCCAACACAACTGTTGTGCTGCGTTTCAGATGGTTGACCCAGATTTGACATGGCGAGCTTTACATGTTCAACACACAAACGGTGAGCTGCTGCTGCTGCTGCTGCTCCTTCTTCTTCTTCTTCTTGGGTTGTAGTTTTAATCACACGAGAGAGATTCAAGTGTTTCTGAGCTAAAATGCCTAGTAATGTATATATATTTTTTAATCATATCAAATCCAGTTGTGGTTTAAACTCATAAATTCCAAACGCACTTGTAGTATCAGTGTGTACTAACTTAAGAGGACTGGAAACTAATCCTACTTATTTCCCTCTTGAAGGTTCAACCGCAGCTTCTACTCATCCGTCAGGTACAGAGGAGTCGTTAAGCGGGAGCAGCAGTGGAATCGTCCCTGGTGAGCCTGGACTGATTGCGTTAGAACCAGAACCAAAGTCCAGAATCAAGATTCCAACTACTGTTTAGTTGAACCTTGGTACGGACTTACACAGGAACAGTTAGACTACTGTGTGTGCTTCCATCACTGTTAAAATCTTGCAGGAATTGGTGCATTCAACTGAGTGAAAAGTAAATCATGACATCAGGTTTCCAGATAACTCCAGCAGTAGTGTGTGTGTGTGTGTGTGTGTGTGTGTGATGTTTACTTTTGTATCAGCATATGTGTAACTGTGTTTATATGTGGTATATATCTGTTGAGTGTTTTGCTGCTTGCAGGAGTGATAGCAGCTGCAGTGTTCATCACATTTTTATTGACCCTCTACGCTGTCCTGTGGAAGTGCATGGTGTCTCCACCACAGAGGTAAATAACACACACGCACGCACACACACACACACACACACACACACCCTTTCTGGTTTTAGTTTGCACAGCATTCCTATCAGTGTCCCCATGTCTGAACTTTGTGTCACAGCTCATCCAAAAAAAACCCACATTATCTCCCATGATCCACACCGGATAATGATTTTTTTTTTAAAAACCACAATAATTGTAACAAAACAACAATATAATTTTTGTTTCTCTTTCAGGAAACGTAGGAAGGTGAGAGTAAGACCACAGCCAAGAACAAGCGTGTGAAGATGGGTCCTTCCCTGCATCAGTTTAGCGGGGCCTCTTTGTATATTTGGGATTAAAATATGGATGCACCTTTGAAGATCTTCCATCTAAAATCAAAGAACAAACCATGAAAGATGAATTCAGACGTTTGCTGCGATACTCAAAGGCTCCTGTTGGCTGACTGAACACAAACCACGGGAAAACAAGATTTTTGGCTGCTGCTTCTTTCTATGTTGATCTGTCAACTCTGCACTCGTGAGGGACGAGGCAGCTCCCGCCAACAGCCTGTGTGTGTGTGTGTGTGTGTGTGTGTGTGTGTGTGTGTGTGGTACCTTCACCAAAAACACAGTAGCATTTTACACTCTAATCTAATCTACACTGTAGTTTTTCTGTATAATTATTTTAGAAAGCACATCTTGCAACATCTTAACCAAAGTCTTTCTAAACAACCCTCCAGAAAAATGTCAGAGCTCCAGAAAGTGAACCACTTATTTCTACTACTTTCTACTGAAAATCTAGAAGGTGACTTTCTACTTTGTACACAACCTTTGATTGAAATTCAGATTATTTTCTTCACTCAGGATATATCGACTGCTGTATGACCTTTGACCTTTTTCTAATATACTGTGACTTTTTGTTACCTTGTTTTTTGGGGGTGGGCGGGCTCATAAATTCAATCATAAAATCAGTGATAGTTTTTACTTGGTTAAAATGCATCTTGGCTGTGTGCTCTTCAGTCTTGTTCCTTGGGGGGAATTGGAACATCCACATTGACAAAAGGATGCACTGATTAGGTTTTTTTTTTTTTTAATATTTTATCTTTCAAAGTTCCTAACTGTCTCTCATCCAGCTATTTCTGGACGCTGCTTCCTTCCATTTTAGCAACAAATAAGTTAATTAAAAAAGAAACCTCAGCTTTTCCATTCAAATGTCCTGAAGTCTGCACTACATACAGTTTATTCTGAGTCTGGACGAATGTGGATGAAAAAATTAAGCCGGACTGGTTTGTGCAGTTGTTCAAACAAAAGATGGTCATTCTAGTTGCACTATGTTCTGTTTTTGGTTAATTTTAGCAGATGTCATTTGCTGTGTGACAAAAATTCACCATGTCCCAGAGATCCTTCCAAGATCCCGTGACGGTTGAAACAGGTCAACGTTCTCCTTCTTTGCTGAACTATCTCTCAACCCTTTATCGAGCACTCATTGAAATATTTGGACATTTAAAATTTCAACCCTAGAAGGTCATCGTGGGACACCACAGGACTTTATTTAACTTTTGGGACAATTTAAAAAAAAACATTCAATTTTATGTCATGTTGAAAGTCAAGCTCAATGAAGTTACCATGTATGGTTCCGCATCCCTCAAGAACAAAACATTTACTAAAAGGTGCACGTTGCTGGCGACACGGTTGGGGATTTATTCTAAACTGAAGGCACGCTGAACCAGCATGACGACCACAACATCCTGCAAGGACACGCCATCCCGTCCGCTTTGTGTTTCGTTGGACCTTCATTTATTTGTCATCAGGACAACGACCCCAAACACACCTCCCGGCTGTGTGAGGGCTATTTGACTAAGAAGGAGAGCGGTGGAGTGCTGCACCAGATGACTTGGCCTTCGAAGTCAACTGACCAAACCAAATCCAGATGGTTTGGGATGAGATGGACCGCAGAGTGAAGGCAAAAGGGCCAACAGGTGCTCAGCATCTCTGGGAACTCCTGCAAGACTGTTGGAAACCATTTCAGGTGATGACCTCCTGAAGCTCATCGAGAGAACGACAAGAGCGAGCAGCGCAGTGATCAAAGCAAAGGGTGGCTGCTTTGAAGAATCTAAAATATAAAACGTGTCATTTTGTAATTCCTCCATAATTCTACATATGTTCATGAATAGTTTTGATACCTTTAGTGCGAATCTAGAATGTAAATCGTCATGAAGATAAAAACAAATATATATATAATACATCAATAACAACCAAGAGAAGTCACGTGGTCCAACCTCACTGAGCTGCATAGCAGCACCATTTTACGTGTCTGCTGGAGTTACCACTCATAGTTCTTGTCTAGATAAAAGGCTTAGTTTGATATATCTAAAAAAAAAAAAAAAAAAGGTTTTGTATCTTTAAGTGTGCTGGGAGCAGGACTGGTGCTTTCCTCTTCCATTTTATAAATATGACAGGCTTGAGTGCCCTCACCTGTCCTGCTGGTGGATGTTGTCCAGCAGTGCCTCCATGTACTGTATCATCACAGTCGTGGTGCTAGTTTTCCAAACCAGTCTAGTTACTTCTAACAACCACTGAGCAGACCTGGCAGGAGGGAATGTGGTTTGGTTTTACCCTCGCAACTCAAACCTAAAAATGTCTTGACTACACAACAGTGTATTTCTGATGTGAAATCCAAGGAAATAGTGGAAGCAGCTGGATGGAACCAAATATTTAACAGTGTATGGCAAAAAAAAAAATAGAAATAAAAAAAATATATATATCTGTTATACTTAAGTTGTTTATTCATTATCTCCAACAAGATAATTCATTTAAAAGATGAATAAACACGTCAGACTCCAAATGTTTAAGCTTGTTAAAAGAAAAACGGTAACATAACTCTTCCAACAGTCAAATGTGATGAAAATCTTCAACACTTGAGCCTGTTTCTTTTTTGTTTTGGTGCAGAATGCAGACACTGGTGCTGGTTGTTGACCTATATTTAGAATAAGGATATAGTTTATATCACACATAGCAACAGCAGCAGGGTTGTTCTAATTTCTGTTTGGATGACAACATGCAATAATTTATAGCCATAAACATTTCCTGCTAAAACCGGTTTGGTATGTTTCTTCATGAGGTTGCTATTGTGAGACTGGCCAAGGTCTGAAGATGCTCTTGAATACACAGGAAGAAAAGTCAATGCTATTTTTATTTCTATAGCGCATTTCAAAAAGAGAGTCAAGAGACGGATTACAATTATTGGCAGCAATTAAAGGTGAACTTAAAAATCTTTGTTTAGCTGGAGTCAGCGGCTTACATTTAGCCAGTACTGCCTCCCGATGTTCATATAGTGGTAGTACAACTGATGGAAACCAGCTGTTGCAGTGTATGTGTGGACCGTTGTGTGTTTATGTAATATTAAACTCCTCTGTTGCTCTCCTGGTTTCAGCTTTTCCACCAGATTGTGAATCCTGGCTGCAGGATCCAACATCCCAAAACAAGTTGGGCCGGGCTGAAGACAGTTAAGCTCTTTCACATCAGGATGCAAAAACATTTACATAAAAAACAGCTTTATGGGTGGGGTGGGGGTGGGGGGCATGGTGAAACAAGAAACATAAGCTGTTGTATTTTTCCTTTATAGCTGAAGGGGAACATCATGATCTTATCCTTTGCCTCAGCTCCTTGACATCACACAGAAGAGTTTTAAAGTACATTCTCAAGAGCATCTGAGCTGCAATCTCAACTTCTAAACTGTTGACAGTGCTGCTGCAGGAGATAAAAGTCATATTCTATAAATGGAAATCCAGAAATCTCAGGCAATATAATGTTAACCCTCTGAGAGGGTTGGTTGCGGCCTCGCTCTTCCTGAGGAGAGAAACTTGTTTAATATGATGTCCTAGTCCTCCTGTTTGAGTCCTAGTCTAGTTTCATACACGTCCTGTCATAGTTGATTATCCAGTAGCTGACTGAATCATTAACGTTAGCTCAGATCAGATCTATGAGGATGTCATCATCCATCCATCCATTTTCTTCCGCTTATCCTGTTCAGGGTCATGGGGGCTGGAGCCTATCCCAGCAGCCTTTGGGCGAGAGGCGGGGTTCACCAGTCCATCACAGGGCCAACACATAGAGACAGACAACCATTATCAATCAGCCTCGTCCTCTCTTGATGTCTTTGGACTGTGGGAGGAAGCTGGAGTACCAGAGAGAACCCACACAGGAACAGGGAGAACATGCAGACTCCACACAGAACGATCCAGTGCCCGAGCCGGGAGTCGAACCTGGAACCTTCTTGCAGTGAGGTGATCGTGCCAACCACCACACCACCATGCTGCTTGTCTCAACAACCCTTTCTACAATTCTCGTTAAGAAAAAAAGCTTTTTAAAAGCAGTTATATCTTGAAGGAACAAATCAAGTTATTGTGAAACACATCTATATCCCCTTCTCCCCAGAGCTGGACAAAAAAAATAGACTTAGCTTTGCGCGATGAATTGTAGTGGATGGGAAGTGTTAGCATACCCCAGCCAAATGTCATCAAATACTTGTTTTCCCTAAGATATTCTTACCTGAATTAATAGAGAAAAGGTTGTGCATGAGATTTCTTATGGAAAAATTAAAAATTTTGTGACATTGCCATTTAAAAACAGAAACATAGTCTGGACTATTTTCCCGAACCCAAACACTGGGCACAACTTTGACTACTAGAAGATGGTTAGACTGTATCTGGGAAATATGTCATGTTACAGGACATGTATGGAGAATTAGAAAGTCTTGCCAAGATTTAAGAGACTCAAAGTCAGCAGTGTTTCAGCAGAACCAAAAGTAAATATTAGATACAACTCGGACAGGTTAAATAAGGATGCTCTGAAACTCATCGTCTAAAAAGACAATGAATTAATAAGACAGAAATGACAAATACAAATAAGTTTGCAGCAACCTCTTTATATGCAGCTCAATATTAATATATGGCACGTCACAGTTCAGATTACAGAGTACACATATCAAATTATAACTTTTGACAGTGCAAGAAGCCATTTATACACAATAAATTACAAACTTGTCAGAAAAGAAGATAAACAAAGAAATACAGACGTTCTTTTTCAGAAATTACTTACAGTATCAGATAGCAAGAGAGTTTTGGCACTTTTGTGGAAAAAAGAAAGGACTAGAAGAACCTCCAGGAGAAAATAGTGTGCATAGGTAGCCCTTCCATAAAATTATACATACTTATATTTATCTTTCTTTGAATCCCTTATTCCTTACAATCCCTTATAAATATGGAAATCTCTTCAGCCCCCCTCAGAATAGAACCTTTATTCTACACCCTTATAAATAGAATTAAAAATCACAAGGAGGAAATAATAAGAAAGCAACAGTACATAGTTTGGGGAGGGAGTTTCCTTTAAGTGCTAACATCCATCCTGGCCTCAGTGTTTGGAGCCAATAGGTGCCTCTGCCATCAAGTAAGCACCACAGACACCAAGTTAATGAGCTGAAGTTGAACTCAACATGTTTGTCTTCTGATATGAGGAGTACAAATAATAAAAGCTGATTTACAAAGAGCCTTTTTTCAGTGGGGGAAGAAAGGCACGTTGGTTTGATTATGCAGGAGGATGATTAATGGCCGTCACATACAAGGCACGTATATCTGTGTATACTTCCTCCCAGCAAGTACTCACTTACTTGATTATCAAAGGAACAAATTAAAAAAAAAACAAAAAAAAAAACAACTTCACATCCATCACATTTTGACAGATGCAAACACAAACACATACAAGCAACAAGTATATTATTATCCATCCAGTTATACATCCGGAAGCTTCCATTGTTCATATTATCAGAGATAAACAATGTTCTCCTCGCCTCCCTCCTCCCCATTCTGTCCTTCGAGAGAGAGGTAAGACTGCGGGGGAAGGAGCGGAGCAAGAGAGGGAGAGGAGGGGTAGTTGTCCTCATAGAGTCCTTCACCTGTGACCTGCGGCCTCCAGGGTCCCAGGGATCGTTGGTCCAACTGTGGACTGAAGTCTGACAGGAGGAAGAAAGATCAGGGTTAGGAGGACTGGTCAGAAATAACCATTGATTTTTATTCACAGTCTAATCACTTACTCTTATTGGTCTTCTGTGGTTGTGCCGTGACCCTGCTGCCAAAGGAGTCATTCAGAGGCCGGGTGCAGCCATGGCTGTTGGTGTAGCTTGGGTACGTCAGGCCATCTGAAGGCTGTTTTCTGTGTGTTTGACTCAGCAGGGTGTTGAGGCTGTTGTAGAGGCTAGCAGTGAGACCCAGGTTAGTGCTGTAGCTGGGGGCCTGTTGGGGATCATCCAGGTTCTTCTTTGGTGCAGAATGCAGACACTGGTGCTGGTTGTTGTTGGTGGGTTGTTGGAGGTGGTTCTTCTGGAGGGAGGCGAGTAGTGCTACCTCGTTTTCATATACTGAACAGTTTCCATCCAGGCTGCCTGAGCGGCTGTGGCTAGAAACCTTGGCGATTCAAAAAAATGAGGTGAGATACCCATCCCTCCAACTCCACTCTTCATTCCTGTATCATCTTCTTGCTTCTGCACCCTTTGCGGTCTCTTACCTTGTATCCATCCAGTGGTATGGTAACAGGCAGGCTGCTTTGGCGGTTGTGCCTCCAGCTCTGAAGCAGTCTCTGCTGGGCTTCAATCTTCTCCCTCTCCCTCTCCACACTCCTCTGGCCCTCTGTCAGTCTATCTAGGTTTTGCTGGTATTCCAGCAGCTGAGCCTCCAGTTCCTTGCGTTCGCACCGCAGCCGCTCCGCCTCTAGGATGCACTGCTGCTCCCGTTGCTCCAGTGCATTTTCCTGCTCACTCTGTAAACAGTACAAGCACATCATAAACATTGTACTTTTGGTTTGTTAGATTTGCAGGGTTAGAGATAATCCAGGACTTTAAAAGCTTCTGGTGAGCTGTATGTCCTGGTTCATTTAAGATAAATGTGGGATTTGTGGGATTATCCTGAGAGTCATTGATTGATGGGACCAGAACATCAGAATGAGGCTCACCTGTTGTTTCTTTCTGACCAGACACTCTTTGTCCCAGCGCTGCTGATCTTGCTTGAGCCTCATGTGGAGTTTCTGCACCTCATCCATCTCTTCTTTCTTCTTCTCCAAACTCTTCTTCTCTACTTCTTCTTTCTTCTTGTCAAGACTCCTTTGCCTCTCCTGCTCCTGCACAACAACAAAAACTTAATCTATCATGTTGTTCTTTTAAAAGGCAGCAACTTCAATCTAGTTAAAAAATATGCCGTTTGTATGAAGTTTAATAATATTTGCAATAATAGTCTAATGTGACGATACCAGGTTGTTTTGGAGGGAAGTTAGAATCCTGAGCTGAGGTTTTTCTCCCTCTTGTAGGAGGAGTTTCTGGACCTCATGAAAGCTGTCCTGAAGGGTCACAGCAGCCTGCAAACAAAACAAAACTGAACCAGGTTACACTCAGGCTACTGCATGTATTTTAACCTATTTCAGAAAAATGGTACTTTTATTCAAATCATTCCTTCAAATCCTTTCAAATCTGCAGTTAAATCTATTTGACTTCCAGAAAACCTTTATGAAGTTAGAAATGACTTAAACTTAAACACAGAGCAAAACAGACTGAAATATTATTTAACATATTCACACTGTGTTTTGTTCTGTGCTGAGAATATATTAGGTGCAAACTTGGAACTGTGTCTAAACAGGAACTAGAAACCAATCCTGTTCATCATCCTGTACAGTTTTTACCATCTTTGTGCTCCTTCTCACCTGCAGACTGTAGAGAAGCTGCGTCAGGCTCTGAACACTCTCTGCCACCTAGAGAACACCATGTTGTTACTGATGTATATTAATCCACCACACCAATAAACATTTTTTGGCAGCAGGAACTAAAGTGCTAGAACCTTTAAGAGAGTGTCTTTGGTATCCCTTCTTCTCGGCTCAACAGCAAAGCTCCACATGTTGTCCATCCCTGTCAAGTCACTGTCGGACCCAAGAGAGGTGGAGCTCATACTGAGCGTGCTCAGATAGTCTGCTACAGGAACGAGAGAAAAAATAACCACACAAACTGTCTTTAACTGCATGTATTTCAGAGTGTGAACTTTCACACGAGAGAACATTCAAATTGACACTGGTGACTCACGCTCAGAGGGAGACTCCTGGATGCTGCTGCCATGGCTGTTGTAATTGCAGCAGTCGGGTCCTCTGACAGGAGGACTCAGACTGTCATCGCGAGCCTGCAGGAGGCTGATCAGGTTCTCTGCTACAATGCAAGCAAACAAGAGTCAGATTTTTAATTCTAAAACACAATTGTAATTAGATTCTTCATTTATTACAGTACTGATGTACATTACACAGCTCATTCTAAACTTTTTACATCTACGATGGTGATTCCATTAATTACCTATTCAAAGAATTACCTGATATTGAACTCTGCAAAGAAATTAAAGTTTTGATGGTGAACATAACAAAGCTGAAAGGGCAGTGAGGAAATTGCCAATAAAATAACGTCTTTCCATGCCCTCAAGGCACAGAGAAAACATCAAGTCCACCATAACGACTGAAAGCATGTGTGATTACATGACAGACAGGCTTTGAGAAATTGATACATAGTGTTTAACATGAACAAAAAATGAGTGAAAAGGGATGATATATAGGGCGGCACGGAGGTGCATAGAGTGGTACTGGAGCCTCACAGCAAGAAGGTTCCGGGTTCGAGTCCCCGCTCGGGCACGGAATCTGTCTTTGTGGAGTCTGCATGTTCTCCCTGTTCCTGTGTGGGTTCTCTCTGGTACTCCAGCTTCCTCCCACAGTCCAAAGACATCAAGAGGGGACGAGGCTGATTGATACTCTAAATTGACTGTAGGTGTGACTGTGAGTGTGAATGGTTGTCTGTCTCTGTGTGTTGGCCCTGTGGTGGACTGGTGACCTGTCCAGGGTGAACCCTGCCTCTCGCCTGAAAGCTGCTGGGATAGGCTCCAGCCCCCCCACGACCCTTAACACAATAAGTGGAAGAAAATGAGATGGATGGATGGATGGATGGATGGATGGATGGGATGATATATAACATTTCAAAATTAGAATGTCTAAAAACAGTTAAACTTTGGTTACATACTTTGTTAAGTTGTGTAAATAAATTATATCAATTATTTGTAATAATGTCCAAACCCTGAAAAAAAATCAGTCATTGTTTTCAGGTTAACATGAGTTTCATTTAGTAATCATCATGTCAAGAAAAAACTAATATGTCACAAAGTTATACTAGCAATGTTTTACAAAGTCACAATGTAATTGTACTGTGACTGTTTGAAGAATAATAGCACTGAGCAACGCCATGACTGAATTTGCCATATAATGTTTGCTCCATTAGCTGTATGCATAGTGTACTCATGTAATGCTTAATAAGTTAACGCAGGATTAGATAATTTACCTGTGGGGCTTTTCTTTAGAATGCTGTGATATACCTTTACATGGTAACACAAAACCCTTTAATACATAAATTATTTCTTAAGTAGTCATGTCTCACGATCCAGGGCGAATTCTCTTTTTCATGTTATGGTTTGGTTTGTTACTCTTGTAATGAATAGACATCTTGCAAAGTAATTACAAAATGTTTAAACAGTTTCCATTTCAAGTATTTACACGTCAAACCCCAAGCGCAAAACAATGTATAAATTGTTTCAATGGTATTTTTCCAAATTATTTTTTCACTGTGGCCTCACAGCAAGAAGGTTCCGGGTTCGAGTCCCAGCTCGGGCGCGGGATTTTTCTGTGTGGCGTCTCCATGTTCTCCCCATGCCTGCGTGGGTTCTCTGCGGGTACTCTGGCTTCCTCCCACCGTCCAAAGACATGCAATTTGGAGACTAGGCTGATTGATACTCTAAATTGACCGTAGGTATGAATGTGAGTGTGACTGGTTGTTTGTCTCTGTATGTTGGCCCTGCGATGGACAGTCACCTGTCCAGGGTGAACCCCGCCTCTTGCCCGTTGATGCTGGGATAGGCTCCAGCCCCCCCACGACCCTTACTAGTAAGGAATAAGCAGAAGACGACGATGTTGAGGATGGATGGATTTTTTCTCACCTTCTCTGAGTGCCGCTGAGAGCAGTGACGAGGCTGGTCTTGGTGACTCACTGTCAGTGTCTGGTTGAACCAGCAGATGGCGATGTGGTAAAGCTTCCGGAGAGCAGAGGGTTAATTCCGTGAGCTCAGCATACAACTGTAATTTTTCCTCCAAGCCGTTGCAGATGCGCTGGTCCTGACCCAACAATGTCTCTACACCAAACAAACACTGAGATTAGGACTTTATTGACATGTATCACAGGCTTGTTTCATAATTATACATTGAATTATTTTTCAATTAAATCCAGTAACAGATACTTTGTGCTCAACAATGTTTTCATACCTTGAAACTTGGTGATCTTTTGAACTCTCACTTCTGCTGCTCGCCTGGCCTCCTCTGATTCAGCACTTCGCTCCTCCAGCTCCTCCTCCTCAGGACAACTGCCATGTAGATTATTAGGAATAGGTTAGATAATGAGTAACACACACACACACACACACACACACACACACACACACACACATTTCCTTGAACTACTATGCACGGATTGTCACTTTGGGGAGAAGTGCCAAATGCAAACAAGTAAGAAGGAAGTACTGAACCAGGCATACTTTAATATTAAAGGAAAAAAAACACCAAGAAGTAACTTATGAAGGACAACATGCACCGCCATAACAACTTCAATGTGCCTTGGAATAGACTCTAGGAGTCTCTGGAACTCTACTGAAGGGTTGGAGCATCTGATTCATATTATTTTCATATTAATCAAACCATTCAGTGTGACCTATTTGGTTCTGCGTGTAAGCATCTGCATTTGTTATACTTCTGTACTCAATTGACGAGATTTTCCAATGAATTTGTCTTCATTGTATGCATTTATGTGTGCGGGTAGATGACTTGAAACACAAACCTCTCTACAGCTTGTCGAATGTGTCTCATCCAAGCATTCCTCTCCTCCCTGCTGGTGGTGTGAACTTCATACATTTCTGGTCCCACTGAGGAGGCAGAGATGAGGAACATCCCTCTTTCCTCATTGGCTACTTCTCTAACAATGAGTTTCTGCAGCGGAATTACTGGAGGCTTTTGGTCCTGAAACAGTGGATAAAACAAATAAAAAAGTGAGAGAGAATACAATAAACAGCTGGATAAGGTGTCAGATTTTTTTCTTTTCAGGTTGAGGCTTTTACCACTGCTGCAAAAACAAAGCGCTGATCTTTCTCTTGCAGGAAAACCAGAATGTCTGTGAGCAGGAGAGCCAATGTATCTGAAAAGAGAAGAGTGGAGACATATGAACACTGGTTGTTTACCAAACTAAAAATCAAGTGGTGCAGATGCTCTTCTCCATACCTTTTAGACGCCCCGTGGCAGTCTTCCAGTAGACCAGGCCTTTGTGCTGTAGATCTCGATGTTTGCTGTGCAGGTCCTGTTTACGAAACACCTTGCCATTCTTTAGCTTGGCAAAGCTCTTATTCTCCAGCCGGGCTAGCACTTCCTGCAGCTCCTGACACCTCTCATACTTATTTACAGTAAGGTCCACTGCTGCAATGACATCACGGATTTGAGCCAGAGCGCTGGACAACTCTGAGTGTTCTTGACTTCCCTCTGTGAAAGAAGAGATGCCCTTTTATGTTGCACCTCATGATTTTGTTCATAAAAGTGTGAAGAGTTTCATATATTTTCAGTTTTTTCAGGAAACGTTAGAGAAGACTTACCTTGAGTGTAATGTAAAATCCTCTCTAGCAACACTGGATACTTGGTGATGCGCTGAGTGACTAACAGAATGAATTCTGGCACTTCTCTCCGCCGGACTAGTGATTTACTGCTCTGTTGCTGCGAGAAGAATATTAGAACATTAACTTCTTGAAGTGTCAAACATTTTACAAGTCATATTTTTGAACAATGTACAATGTTTTGGAGCAGAACCTTACTTTAACAAAATTTTGGAGTTTCTTGTTCTGTTGCTGAAGCTCTTTGAAGACATTGACAGCTTCTGTGTGATGACTGCAAAACTCTCCATACACCTGCTTCATCTTCTCAGCATTTTCATCTGAGAACTGAGAAAGTGCTTGTAAGGGACTGTGTGTTTACATGATTTGTGTGTGTTTATGTACAGGCATCCATCTTTACCAACCTGCTGAAGCAGAATGTCTCCAATCTGATGGATGAGGTAATTCCTGTGGTTCTCGGGTTGGGCTGAAGCTTGTCGGCGCTCCTGCAACGCTCCAAAGAGGTTCCTGTGGAAGAGTAACAGGGGGTCCAAGCATGGGAAGATCCGGGCAACGCAATCCCAGTCCAGCTGCAGCTCTTCCAGCATGCCTCTTCTGAACACTTCCGACATGACGGTCAAGGTTTGGATGTGGTGCAGCTCTGTCTGCATGAGTTCTATAGAAAAGTGGATTATAGGCACTAAAATATCTGGTGTGAATGTGTGTTAATAATCTAAATCTAAACAAGCCTTTTCTAGCTCACCAATTTAACTAAAAATAAGAGAAACAAGTCTCTTTTGAGATTTTGCATGGTGTATGCAAGCTGTCGGATCCATCTTGGCCAAAGGAATAAAACATGTACTACAATGTCATCATACATTTTGAACTGAATAATTATATTGGTATTACTCATTAGTTTTCTTAAATTATTCTTAGCATGTTTTGTTTTATTTGGCAAATTAATTACACTGAGTGTAGGAGAGGTAGAGAAACACCAGGAATGATTCCTGATATATGTATCATTAACACAATATATTGATATTGACAACTCCTCAGAATTGGGAGAGTGCTGCAGAGCAGAGAGTGCTGCAGACCATCTACCGACTCCAGACATAAAGCGTCGTCTCACCATAAATAACATCCTGACGTTTGATGGTGTGTCTGTCGTGCTGCCTGCAGAACTCTGGACTGACTGCAAGACTCCAGGACTCTGAATCAAGTCCAAGTAGGTCAGCTGACAGGTCACTCATTAAAGGAGCTTCAGCAGCATCTGTAACCATAAAAATAAATCCACTTAACATTAAAATCCCAGTAAACCTTGCAGTCATGAAAGTAGCACATGAATACAGCATTCTCATTAAGTCTTCACCCTGTGAGGTGATTGGTGTTTCCACAGAAGGTGGCATCACTGTGATAGGAGTTCCCTCATCAGACAATAAGCTGTTAGTGCAAATTGTCCCACTGCAATCAGCGTCCACCAGTGTTACATCACTCAGCCGCCTGTATGAAAAACAAAACAAGAGCTTTAATATTGAGTGGTGAGAAGATTTGAAATATGGTTTATTATTGAAAAAAATCTAACATTTGCTTTTAAAGTCATTGTTTGAGACTTTTTTTTTATACAGGGGGTCAAATGCATCCAATGATCATATTTATGTATTGGTCAAACTAACATGGAGTCCTACCTGCAGTCTGTAGTGGTAGACAGACTTTTAGATAGGGGGGCAACTGTTTCTCTCTTTTCTCTGGTCATTGTTGGAAGTGAAGAAGAGGAGGATGTTGAAGGTGAGAAGAAGGAAGCAGGAGAGCTGTCCTTCACAGAGTCTAAAAATTAAACAAATACTGTTACAATCAGTATGATGTGAAGCTGTCAGGAGCTTTAAATAGACATGCAGTTATGACAATCTTGCAGTCATTCTAGTTGATTGTGTAACAATATGACAATTTTGTTGATGCCAAACACACACACGCTTCCATTTAGAAGTATCCTGTCAAAGCATGAGAAAGATTCAACCTCTGTGCTCAAGCACAAACACACACATAAACACAATCTGGTCCTGGTCCCCCACTGAGGCAGATTAAAATTTAACCTTTATACCACAGAAAGTACAACAATGAAAAGGGTAGAGGGGGGAAGAGGATAAATGGCTTACTTAATGTACAGCAGCAGGAGGAGGACAGGTAAAAACTAAATGAATCAAAGACAGAGGGAGGACACTACGGGAGGGGAGCATACACTAATTTCTGACTCACTCTGTGGAAGAGACATGGTCTTGCTTTTCATCAGCACTGCATTCCTCTCCAGCAGCTTCTGAGGAAACATATTTATATTAACATAGACAACTGCATAAGACAGTATGTGGCGAAAGAGGGAAATAAACACCAAGTTATTGTCATTTGCAACAACATGACCAGTTGAGTTAAGCCAGGACAAAACAGTGCTCTCATCAATTTGTAATGCTGATAACATCACATCATTCCAGGAGTTCCTTTGTCACCAAGTACTGGAATTTATTCTTGCTGTTCTATATACTTCCTCCAGTCTATCTGTGTGTCAGTAATGATACATTTATTGTATTTGGCATTCATAACACCACACAGTAGAGTAGGACAAGAGATACAGGGAGACAGAGAATGGGCATGACCTGCAACAGATGTAATCCTGGATGTTGCGGCCACACCACACATGTCACGCTGACAAATTCCAAAAATCCCACCTGAAATTGCAAGGGATTGTGTTCAACTAATTAATTTATGTTATTATTTTATCCCCAATTTTTGTCACCCATTTTTTTTAAACACCCGGTTACAATTTGCTACAAATCCTGGGCACTAGCTATGCCCTACAGACACTTTACAGGGATAGTCTGCCAACCTGGGGAGAGCCCAGAACTGGACTCATGTGTCCTCCTACCTCCTGTACATAACCTGTTAGCAGACTGCTTCTTGTCACAAGACAGGGGGGGCTTTTACTGGTAGGACATAGAGCGTGGGAGGATCACATTATTCCCACCGATTCTTTTCCCCTCTCGTTAGATGCCTTGATTGACAGGAGGAGGTGCGATAGTGAACAGGATTGTTGTATGTTTTTGTGAGGGGTTTCTGTTTTGGAAACCCCTGGGGATATGGGGAGATCATGCCAACTCCACACAGAAAGGCCCTTTTTGTCGAACCTCACCCGAGGTGTGGTCACCGGTGACATGGAGGAGAGGACATGCCACACTGTGCCAACAGCATCCTCTGCAGGAATCAAGCCCAGGACCTTCTAACTGTGAGGTGACAGCACTACCACTGCGCCACCGTACCCCGTATTGTCTTTAATTTATGACAACATGAAATATGTGTCTGGAATTGGCCATCTAGGCTGCACTTTATCTTTATCATCCATCCATCCATCCAGCCATCCATCCATTTTCTTCCGCTTTTTCCTGTTAAGGGTCACGGGGGGCTGGAGCCTATCCCAACGGCTATGGGCGAGAGGCAGGGTTCACCCTGGACAGGTCGCCAATTCCATCACAGGGCCAACACATATAGACAGACAACCGTTCACACTCACAGTCACACCTACGGTCAATTTAGAGTATCAATCAGTCTCGTCCCCTCTTGATGTCTTTGGACTGTGGGAAGAAGCTGGAGTACCAGAGCGAACCCACACAGGAACAGGGAGAACATGGAGACTCCCCACAGAAAGATCCCGTGCCTAAACCGGGACTCAAACCCGGAACCTTCTTGCTGTGAGGCTCCAGTGCCTACCACTGCACCACCGTACCCAGTATTGTCTTTGATTTATGACAACATAAAATATGTGTCTGAAATTTGCCATTTAGGCTCCACTTTATCATTATCATTCTATGCATATTAAATGCAGCTATTAGGGAGTGATGATCAAATATCTTAAACCCCTGGCTGGAACCTGCAGGTGGATGCTGAGGCAATCGTCGATAGGCAGGGGGAGATATGGGAAAATTTTGAAGCTTATGTACAATAGTCTGCCTGACTAGGAGGGTGAGTTTGGTAGATGAGGCATGTTACATGTGTAAGGAAGCGCAGCTCCACTTGACTGCTGGACTAACTAACCATGTTGAATACTGAAAGCATTATTTTACAGCATTTTTAGCTTCAATTAACATTTTAATCAACTTTTGTTGCAATGAATTGTGATAATGATTCTATCAGAAGGAGTGGGATCCAAGTGCATTACAGGAAGGGGGATTTCAAAGTAACCCTCAAGGAGTTACCACTAAAAGGCAATCCCAATGGGAAGGGGAAATAAAACTATATAAAGAAATCATTGCTGCCATGCAGCTGATAACAAGGGAAACTTATGCCAAAGACAACAAATACAGCTGGCTACTGAGAAGGTTGCAGAAAGTCGAACTACTAAATAGAGCTAAGGAGGAAAGGGGCAATCACAACACTTTGAGCAGGGGAAAATAAGGGTTAAGATCACTGGGATGCTTTTTCAAGTTCTGGTGGAGACAATAGAATATAATGGAATGGAATAGAATAGAATAGAACAACATAAAAGCAGAAAAACAGCCAGTAAGAATAGAAAAACTTTAGGACAGGGTCCCATTATACATTAAATGACAATTTATGTATTTATTCATTCAAGTGACTTAAAACTTGCCAGTCACTCTGCTGAGTTAAGAATACTGTCTGCACTTGGGGTAAAGGACTTCAATACATTTCTAATGAGTCCTTCTTCAATGAGTCAGCATAGATTGCTGGATCGCAGGACTTCACATAGCCTTCCCATACCACAGCCTAAACTTGGAGATCAGGCACACCTGCCCCTCATCAGGGATCATCACTCCACACAGCAGACCCTAACCAGTCTGAACAAGATACATGTACCCCTCACACGTTCTTCCAGAGTACTCTGTTTCTGCACTATGTAATTTGAGCTGACCACACACAAAACACCTGCTAGTTTGTATCGTTTGTAGTTCAGGTACGTAGAGCTGAATGAGAAACTATGACAAGGGCAAAAGCGGAGGATGAGGATGTTTATGGACAAAGAAAATAAAAACAGGGAAAAAGAAGATTCTTGCCTACTTTTGAGTCACTTGGTCAGTGTAATGCTGCTTGTTAGCGACTGCATTTAAACACATACACAACTTCTCTGGTTCCTGATCAAATGTAATGACATCAATCAGAAGCATGAATGATGTGAGAGCAGAACTTAAAGTCTTTAACGTTATGTGAAATAATGTTTCAGCGACCTGTGTGTCTGTCAGAATCTGCCAGTTGTCAAATTAGTAGATCATGATGCACTGGCATCCTCTATTTCACCATTTGTTTGGGACAGCAAAATTAAATAATGCTGCTTTAATGGGCTTTATTTACCATCCAAGAGTGATTTTTAGTTCAGAAAGTGATATAATACATGTTTTGTTACTGCATGCCTTCTGGTTCACTTGGAAAGTAATATAAAAAAAATAATCCCAACCACTCCGAGCGGCAAACAACTTGACATGACACTGAAGTATTTAAACTTGAATGACAACAAGAAACACATCATCAAACATCAAAGTAGATCCAGACATGCAATGTTCTGTGAGTCATCGTCAGACGTCTGTAAGGTCTTTAGGAGTGGTTTTCAACCCCAAAATTGAAATGATTAAGTCTTATTGCTAAATGTTTTCTGGTCTAGAGTAGAATGCATGATGTTTACCTTTCCGCAGGCTGCAACTGACTCTCGACAGTTCTTATGGACATTCAGGAAACAGTCTACCGACAAAAGCAGATGAAATCCCAGTTAATTAAATCTGTTAACCCATGATAAACAAAATCTCCACATCTCTGGACTCCAGTGTCCAGATGGCTGTCAGACTGCCCTGCTCCTCACGATCAATACTGACTTTGTCAGAGGAAGAAAACTGACTGCATGTCTTCTGCTAAACAAAACAGTGTGGTAGCACATGCAACAAGATTTACACAAACCCTCAACAGTTGAGCCACAACAGAGCAAATAATGGCAACAGCACTGACAGTATAGTACTTACTCGAACACTGCAACAGGTCTTTCCCAGAAACAGACTTATCGCAGGCCACACAGAGAGAAGGGCCAGACGGAGACATGGGAGCAAACTGGTGTCCATTAGTCGCTACTGACTTTTCCTTTCCCTCCTTCACCTCTTTCCCTTTCACCTGAAAAACATGCAATATTGAAAATCTAGCCTTTATTTTGTGCCATCAAAGTAAAAAAAAACAACACGTCTCTAAGTAGGGTAAAGAGAGAGACATAAAGCAGTCATCGCCTTGCTGTAATACACCTGTTAAAGGGCCTCTGAGTGAGCTTCTGTTTACTTTGTTAAGGTCCACAGGGACACTGCTGTTGTGGTGGTTCATCCTTAGGGGGCATTAGGGGGGATTCCTTTCTGTGTGCGTGAAAGAGGAATGTTTATTTTCTAATCCAATTTTACAAGGAAGTCTAAGAGTTCATGTTTGTTTGTTTGACTGTTCATGTGCATCGTGTATCTGTGGAGACATGTTCTTCAACACAAGCACACATGTTGTTAAGATCGAGCATATACTATGGAATGTGTTTTGGTTCCTCATGCTGCGTTGGGGGTCTGTGTGTTATGTAAGCAGATATTTTCACTGTGTCCCGTTGCTCAGACCTGAGGAGAGGGAATTTTCTCCTTCGCCAAATAAAGGCACCATGCACAGACAACAGCTCCCTGACACAAGAATTTTGACCTGGCCTTTCTGAGAGGTAGTTAACCTTTTACAGAGCTACTTTGGGTGGGAGGCTTTTCAGCTCTGTTTTTTCAATATATACATTTTTCAATCCTGTTTTACACGTGTGGAGGTAAAATCACAAAGGTGGAGTTATATGTTCCACTGGAGCAAAGGAAGATGAGATCACCTTGGTTTTGTTGCGAGTGCTTGACATCCTGTTCTTGAGGAAGCTGAAGGTCCGGCTGACTTTGTACTTCTCGGATTCGACTTTAGATGGGATTATGTATTTATCCCATTCCTCATCCTCAATCCTGTTCCAGTGGGAAAATTTCAGTTGGCACAAAACATCAAATCACTAGCCTGTTGAAAACTGTGGCAGTCAAAGTCAAGATGCAATACATTCGAAGTACTTATGAAGTTAGTGTTGAGTTGAAATATTTAGGACACTGGCATCATGCTGAAAGTTAAAAAAAAAAAAAAAAAAGCCCAGTCTTTCAGGACCCCCGTCTACAGTCTATTACTCCTGACAACATGCTTGGCATGCTTGGAAGTCACTACGGACTCTAGTGGATGCTATTTCTGGAATGACCTTGACAAGATGCAATCAATAATGAGTCAACTATTTACAGCAAGTGAAGCTAGTTCCAAAAGATACTAGGCCAAAAGCAACAATGGCAGAATGTAAAGGAGAAGACATGCAACATCACATCAAACCAATAACGTGACCTGGAAATGAATTTGAGGATTTCAATATAAAGAATCTGTTAATCGGTTAATGGATGGGAGGGACAACGATGTTAGGATGGGTTAAGCCACACATGCATGGTTGTGAGGCTGTTTTGGTGAACACATACTCTTTAAGGAACTCTGTGAGGGTGAGGTGTTGGAGTGATGCGCTGCTGTCTTCCTCTGCTGACTGGGCCCGCTTACGGAAACCCAAAACCCTGCATGGATATAACACACCTCAGAAGCTGTTGTTTGATCTCACAAGGAGATTAAAAATGTTAATAATGTTTGTTATTTATTATTCATGTTTTTTTTCTGGATCTAAGAAAGAGTTAAATGACTACAGGTTTAATAAACCATGTAAAATATTAGCTACATGGCAGCACTGGATCAATATTGTGAGTCTTTTCAGCCTGGAGTTGTAAAAACAAAAGGATTTATGTGATGAAATACAATAATTTAATGTTCTATTATGTTAAGCTAGTGGGCTAAAATGATACATATGTCCTCTGTTAGCAATGCATGAATATTAGCAAAAATGCAGTAGCGCATGATACATTTGTGAGGCAATGAAATTAAACCATGAAATGAATATGCATTGTAGCATGTATGAAAAACAGCAAATGGGAGCATTAAAAGCAGATATTAATCCAGCTAAACAGTTGAAATACATCCACACAAACTCTAAATTCATTATCAGTGATGTGGTCTGAACATGAGCGAGATGATCCTGAGGTCAGGAGTCCAGGAAAGCCATGAGTTTTTTCTGTTTACTTAGGGTTATTTTGAGGTTGCAATCAGAGCATATTCTGGCTCCAGCCTTACAAAAGGAAGTATGTCACATCCTGCCCAGTCAGACCCCAACCACAGGTTTAACACTGAAGACACACAAAACCTCACACATACTGTATACACACATGCAGGCCCATCTGAGCCAATCTCTAACTGCTGGCCAACACTGATGCCTAAAAAGGGTGGAAGTCTGTTTTAACATCTGCACAGTTGGGTAGATCTTTCCTGATTCCATGAGATGACGCACTGGTTTTACCTCTTTTCTCTAGGACTCTCTGTCAGGCTGATTGTGCTCTGCTCTGTAATGTAGAGGAAAAGGGACACATAAAAAAAATTAAGCTGATATAAATATGTCAATAAAGTTTGAAAGTGAATCAACCAAGCGGGAAAACCCCCATCATCCTCAATCAGAATTGAATCAGAAATAAAAACAAGAATCCCTGAAAAGATGTGGATTTGGCGAACCCATGGAGAGAAAGTCCAAACACAGCAAAAGATTTTTGGCTTGATTAAACGGATGACAGTAAAAATTGAAAATCAAAACCAAGAGTGAAACCAACCCAATGTACCCAAACTGAAGCAAAACAGAAACCCCATCTTCCCCTTGAGACAATCAATGAGAAATCTGTGGCAAACATTTTCCAAGGATTCAACATACTTTTAAAACATTCTGACATCTACTTATCTGTCATTACATCATGTAAATGGGTATTGCGGATGACAAGTTTTTATTATTAAGGAAGAGACAACATGGCATCAAGCCTTGGAGAAAGTCTGCTCTCGATCAGCCAGCAATTGAAAATAATAAAGGCTTTACTCGTCATGTGAGACACTGGTTTGTGAATTTCAGAGCACTGTACTCACAACCGCAGATACAGTGCTGCACAGTTTGGGCTACAATGAAAAGTTTTGCATTGTGATGAAAATATTTGGGTTAATCTTTTTCCATTAAACAGGATTTTCAGGCTCACTTCAGTATGACTAAGTCAATTTTTTAATCCAGTTTTCCATTCTGCCAATACACCAGTATTTCAGTAGTAATACCCGTTTAAGTGTGCAGCTCTTGATGATTACCAGATTCCCCATGAGAGCAAATAGAAACATTTTAATGGAAACACCAGCCAACCAGCAGCTTTAGCTTTGTTTCTCTATGTTGGTTGTACTTACTAACTTGATGGAGACGAGAAAGGGATTTAGAGAGAGATAAAGCTTGAAGTAGAGAACGACCACTGCTGCTGAATGCACCATCTACACAGGATAAAGCATGACCTTAATGCTGGGCACTCACTACACACACACACACACACACACACACACACACACACACACACACACACACACACACACACACAAGCCACGGTGCTGTACCATAGCAAGGCTGACACTAAGCACACATACACTTTATAGAGGTTTGGTTTATTTATGACACCTGTCTGGTTCTGCTGTCAGACATGTAGTACTGACTCCATCCAGTTGGGCCCTGAGAACAGAGAGGTCACAGAGCAAAGTGGTCAAAGTTCACTCACCTTCTGCCAGGTCAGTGATGGCCGTGTCTCGGTTTAGCAGTGGGCGTGACGGCTTTGCTTTGGGAGAAGAGTAGGAGTAGGAACGCAGGCGAACCTCAGCTTCCTCTGGGTTCTGGTTGAGAGCAGAAACACATCAGACAGCAGCATGTAAAGGTTCACAAGTTCAATCCTGAGAACAGGACATGTTTAAAGAATGCTGCATGGCTGAGAAATCCACTCAATATGTCTGACCTTTCAGCAACATTGAGCTGTTGACAGTCTGGGCTTAACAAGTTATGCTTGTATGGCAGGATATGTCTTCTGGAGATTTGCTTTGCATTTAGAGAAGGGTGTCTTAAAACCTCATTGTTTTTGTCATCCACTGCACAAACATCTATCACTACCTTAATTTGAATTTAAAGTCAAATATTGTGTGTCCTTAATAATGTTGTATAAAGTACATATTCATATCAACTTTCTGTCTATATCTTATCTATAAAAGATAGCAACATCTGGAGTTTGCAGGATTCTGTATGCATGTAGAAATAGAGACAAAAAAAAATCTAAATATTCCATGCAATAGGTATAATGATGGTGTACCTTGGTGGATTTGTGTGTGCTGTCAGAATGTGTGCGACTGAAGTCTGGAGAAGTGTCGAAAGAGTCTCTCTCCTCTCCTGAACTGGACTGCAGGATTGAGCTCTGCCTTAAAGATGAGCTAGGATAGGAATGTCCCAAAATGTCCTCCTCCCCACTGTCACACTCAAGACTAGGACTGTTGATGAAAAGACATAGGTAGGTTTGTGATTATTATTCAGTTTGTTGAAATACTGGAAAGAGTCTTATCATCACACATAATATTCATTGATAATCACACTTGGTTCAGATTTTTCAAACTGCTCTCGACATCAACCTGTTCTGATATGTTGCTCCTAACTCATCCGAAGCTTAACATGATGTATAAACCCTAAACTACAGCATCATTTTACACAAGTGAGGACAGATGATCTTCCAAATCACCATCCAGGTCAACAGAGGGTTAATGAAGGCAAAGCAATATTGTTTTTATTTCAAGGACGATTCAAAGCAATACCAGTTTTGGAAGTGAAAAATTCTTACATTGATATGTCCACTACCATTTCTTTTATATTAAGTTAATATATAACTGCTATCAGCAAAATGCACATTAGGGGAGTGGTTTTGTAACTGGAGGCACGTCAAAATCATCTTTGTGAGTTCAAATTAATGTTATAAACCAATAATACCAATAATTATGCAAAATGGCCCGATTTAGACTTTTACTTACATGCACATCATTTTAATGTCATGGTAGAGCTGATTTCAACACATTACCGCACTACATAAACAATGCATCTACCAAATTGGTCATTTATTTAAATTTGATCTGAAAACCTTTAATATCAGCCAAAATATATGCCCACACCAATACATCTCTAAAATAATAAAGTCCACTGATATACAGTTCCAAGCTATAATCACTCTTCTGTGTTGATACAGAAGATCCTGCAGCACTGAGGAAACTGGAAGGAATGTAGAGAGAAAACTTCAAGACACAACCAGCTCAATTGTTTTCAGGCTTCCTGTCACTTTCCGCACCTTCAATGACTACAGTCACAAAATGTTGAATAAATATGTGCTCACTTTCCAAGCAGACTACACTTTATGTATTTTTATGGCTTAGTCAAAACAATGCTCTCTGTTCGTCCAAAAGTATAAAAGGAAATAAAGTTGCACAGTCAGTTTTTTGTTTTTCATTTTGTTTGGATAAAGTGAACAAAAACGCTTAAAACAACGAGCAAGACAATCACATTAAGAGAATTACAACTAAATATAAAAGTTCATGCTTAAAAATAGAAGAAGCCAACAGCAGTATTGTCCTACCTCATGCCGCGGCTCGCCACCAGCAAGCTGCATCCCCTGCGATTCAAAGTGGGAGAGATTGGAAGGCAGGGCTGCGTCTGTCGCCTCTGTCCTCCTTCAAACAAACGCAAGGCGGAAGCAAGGGGGGAGGATGGAAAAGATGGGGAGGAAGCAAAGGGAGAGGGGGGAGAAGAGGGAGAAACACGAGGGGACATCTCCCTGTGATTCTCAAGACAGGGGACTTGGTTTCCCTTCTCCAAATTTTGGGTTGGCTGCAGATTCTTGGGGCATTTCCTTGAGCTAGTGGGTGTCATAGAGAAATTTTCCCAGTATGGGCTGCCAGCATGGGGTCTGGAGCTCACCTCCTTCTCCCCTGGTGAATGATATTTAATGTCAACCTCATCCACCTGGAATAGAAAAATAGAGGTATCAACAAGGAAAATTTCAAGTATCATATCCTGTTACCAGATCCTGTAGCAGTACATTTTACATGACCCCACCCACAAAAAGCTATATACAAAACACATCATATATTTTACTTCCACACACAGCATGGAAAGAGAAGATCATGTCTTTACATTTTCAGTCTCACTCACCTGGTCCACCAGCATGGTGTTAGCATACACCCTGTCTTTGCCATGGATCATCGCTGACAGTCGGGCAGCAGCAGCCAGTGTCGGGGACGAGGCCTGGCTCTCCCCTATGGACTGGCTTTTCTCTACAATGAGGAAGGGAGCCGCAGAAAGAGGCAGGATTTTTCAATATTACATTTGGTTTCCACAGCAACACTAAATAACTCCTCACAAACACAGGACGTGACATAGACATCCTGGCCGGTTGATGTCATTCATCAGAAGTAGCAGTCTCTGCATGAGTGTGTGTGTGTTTGACTGAATGGCTCTTTGCACACACACGTGAATGGGTGTGCATGGAGTTGAGACTGGCCATGTTTCTTGCCCCACCCTGCTTTCAATATAGCGGGTGAGTGGAGATAACTCCCGGTGAGCACACAGTAGCATTGAAGGGAACCCTTTCAGCATAGTGGAGCCACTGTGAGCAGAAACTGGCTTTAGCTGTTCAACAGGGGAAAACACTCCTGCTCTCAAAACACACACACACTGGGATGTTGCTTTTTGGAAAACAAAGCTACTCTATAACACTATTTCTTGGAAAGTATTTAAGGGAGAAGTTAGGAGAGGCATTATATACACAAGAAGTTGGAGGGAGAAAGGAGGTTAATAAAAACAATGTGGGCTGATACTGCACAAAAATATGCCTGCAACTAAAAATACTAATAAACAAGAACTAGGACACTAACATTCCATGTTTTAATAAAATTACAGGTTTTTAAATCAGCTTCAAAGAAATGTGTCTATGTAGACTTTGGCGCCCCCTCTGGCCAAAAGCAGGGGTGTTCACTAATATCTGCACCACCACCTCATGCTGTAATGGTCTGCCAGGCTCAGCTGGATAGAGACAGAACCGGATCCAGATCTGATGGTGTCATATCTCCTTGGCAGAGGTATGCACTCTCAGTTTGCAGTACCAAGCACTCTGCACTCAGTTTGGTCTGACTTTAAAGGAAAATTGACCCGAACACAGGCTTGAAACTCTCTATAGAAGTGGGGAATTTTGTAGGTACAGGAATCAGTATTAAACTGGCACAACCACATAATTCATTAAAACTCATAGTTGCTGCTTTTAAGTATGAATAAATTCCAATGACCTAACATTCCCATGTAAAATTAGAATCAGGCATATTTGCAGTTATGGAAAAATCATGACAGCGATGACAAGTGAAAGGAAAAAAACATTATTAAGAAACCATCTAAGTAAGGTAAACTACTTTGAGCCTTCAGAGTGGCTTCAGAGATTGTCTCTACAGCACAGAAAGATTGCATCATCATGAGTTCTGTTGATGGTAGACAGTATTGCCTGACACAAAGGTGGAAAAATCCCGCAAAACTCTTGACTATGGCTAAGATTCGCTGACTGTAAAGGCCATATGATTCACGGTTTCAATAATCACTGAAGTAATCTGTGATCCCTTCTGCTCCATCTAGAAGCATTAGCATTTTTTTTATGTATCCCTACATATTCTGTCAGTTTTCTTTTCATGCTTCAGCAACATAATTATGTTGGTTTAAATAGTTATGTAAAATATAGGCTGTATACAATATGATATGATATACTTTTCAAATAAAAGAGCATGTTGACATTGAATTAAGAAAGGGACATTTAATCAAAACACTGGTCTACTGGTTCTGGCATGAATGAGTATAAAAAATGTAAGTTTTGATATATATCTAATAAAGCAATGAATCTTCTGCCTTTAAGTCCCACGATTATAATAAAACCATTCACTTGATTGGTGCCAAACATGGCATGCTCAGTGCTGGTGCCTCAAGAAAGTGCCCTGCCTAGTTTTAAATATCTTGGATGAGCTGTTGTCATTCCTGGCTGCTGTTCTCAACTACCAGAGAAACCATCACTACCAGAGAAATGTAATATTACTTAAAATCAAGTCCAAAAAAGTAAGTAAGAAGAGACACCCTTGATACCAAAATTCAAAACTCATCATTGCTTTGTAAGAAATGTGGTACATTATTTGTAAAACCTCAAAGTACAACTAATTAAGAAAACACTCCAAAAAGGTCTCATAAATCTGATATTTTCCAGACATTTTACCCACATTTCCTCCGGTGTAGTTTCAAAGCAATCAAACCCTAAATTGGTGTTTAGTCCTAAAGTGTATTCTGCATGTGCAATATTGAGAAAGAAATCTCATATTCTGAGAAGTATTTCCCAGAAACAAACAGTATTTTTAACCACATTAAAAACTGTCTGTGGCCGTTCAGTGCTCATTACATTGACCAGCAGCAATGGCCTCATTAACTCATAGTACTATCATGTTCCTAATGATAGCCTCATCTTACATCAGCTGAGCCACGCTTTCAATGATACTAGTAGTGCAATAACATGCCTTTCCTGCTAAATTCCTCCTGGAGATATTCAACAGATGTCCTCTTTAAAAAGCAGAAAAACAATTGTTTATTTGCGTTTCCAAGCTGCCACCACCACATAGTAGGATGGAAGAAGTCCAGCTTTGTAGCAGAGAATAAATCAGACCAACAAATGGCCGTGCTTCCTGTAGGCAGCGAGTCCAATAAATCTGAGAGGCAACAGGGAGTATAGCAGACATAGACGAGGACACCAGATGATTTGTGTTCCATCCACACTAAGTAGAAGGGAATAGACTCAAATCAAACCTCTAAATGATATACAGAGCCCACTCCACACTAACCATTAAAAATCCATCATATCTCACCAAATTTCTCTAAACTTAAATGTAGTAAAAGTAACTCCAGTCTAAAACTAGCAGAAAATGGCACATTAGTAAAGCTGCAGTCTGACTTTCTGTTGAGAAAACACCTCTAGATCCTCTTGGTTCCATGAGAGAACATAATATAGTGTATTATATGAACCTGAATCCAGATACATAATACCTACACAAAGTCATGTTAGACCTTCTGCTATGTATCGTAGCATTTTTTTTAAATCCAGCATCAAATCTGGAGAGGTTCAGGTCTTGGATGTGGGTCAAACCACTGTTTGAAAGCAGATACTGTTTCATATAAACCAACTTCAGGAACTTGACAGACGGGCCTAATAATTCAGATTCTGGGCCAGGTCCGCAGCCACAGCTGGCTTCCACAGGCCTGATCATTCTGACACCTCTGACCCATAAAGCGCTGCCGCAGTGAACATTACTGTCAGCCACTGCAATCTGTGTTTAACATTAGTTAACTGGGGGAATAAAAGGGAAGCAGGGAGTTCGTATTTCTAACACTTTAGAGCTGCACAAAATCAATCTGGCTGTTTGAGAGGCTGTCTTTATCGCTAAGACAGAGAACGCTGTCTGCAGGTTGTCATTTAAAAGAAACCTTTAAGGAATGCGGAGCAGTGTGTGGGGCTATTTATGTAAGATTTTGCTCACAGAAGGTATATTTGGAGTGATGTGATATTCACAGTGTGTCCCTGAGTGAGAGCCAACCCTATACAGTAGCAGTGCCTGGAGCAGGAGCAGAGGGAAAAAGAGAGAGTTGGAGCTCTTTCAGAAACTAAGACAAAGACTGTAGTCAGTGCCAGGTCTCCAGACCAGGGCAGTTAAACACAGCAAGTGACCCTTCAACCCGTGCACACCCCTGGGAGAGGGAGATCGAGGGAAGGCAGGATAGAAAGGGGGAGGCAGGGCTGTTACAAGGGCCCTTTCTCAAGGTTTACTCTCTTTGGAGGCTGCCGGGGAACTTAAATAGCAAAAAAAAAAAAAAAAAAAGGGTTAAACAGAATCATTGGATCAACTGGGTAAAAACAAAGTGAGTATAAAACATTATTTGTCCATGCTTTATGATGTCATTTTTGTAAGCACCTCCCTAAACTACTGTCACTTTGGAGAGAGCTGGGAGAAATTAGAAGCCGAGTAAAATAATAAACTGAATCTTAAAAAAGGAGAAAAATAATCAGAACAGAGGGTGTTATTATCCTATAAACACAGAGAGATAATTTAACTCCATTGCTCTTGAAGGGCTGTTAAAATCATTAAAACAATTGTCCGACAAAATCCACAAACCCACTTGGAGATACGACACCTGCAGTCAAACATCCCAGTCCAAGCATCACATTGTGTGTTCCCGTTGTGTTTACATTTCAGTGTGTCACCAAGCCTGAGAGATCCAGGAGGAGGTAAAGTGTTGGAGAACACTGATTAGCTCTCAGGGTGAAGAAATAAACTTGTGGCTCTGAACACCTGAAAACACACGAGCTAAGTGCAGGTGCATTATATTCACTTCCTATTCTTTCATTTAAAAAAAAATAGGCAAATCGGAATGATTGACCCCTTGAATTTGAAAGTGATCTACATCATTCAGAATATCTTCAAAAACAAATAATTTGGATGATAAGAATATGACCAAGGTTACAATTTAAACAAGCAAATGAAAAAGTAAACAGAACTTTGATAGTAGTGAAATAACACAAATGTGCCCCGGACACAATTATTGGCACCTGTCTAATATTTGGTTGTAGAACATCTCGTAACAATGCTGGCTGGCAGGAAGAATCAAGAGGCGTCATGTAATTGTGGCCCATTTTTTCCTTTTCAACTATCTTTTATGCTGCTTTTGGTTGATGTCCCACAGAATGACTCATGACCTTCACTCAAACCTGGCTTTCTTAAAATAAATGATACATTCACATACAACCATGATGGAACCTCCACTGTGCTTTACTGTAGGTAGAGTTTTCTTTCCCTTACAACTTAATTTTGTCACCTATTATTATCCCTGAGTGACTGTGGACTTTTTGTGCTTCTTGCTATGGTGGTGGCCTCAGCTGCCTTCGCCCATGAAGCCCTGCTGTACTTGGTTAGGTATTTAAGGGATATGAATCCACCATTCCAGATTGTATAGCTCAGCCTGAGTCACTTCAGATCTTGTGAGGTGTTTTTTTCCACAAACTCTAACAAACTTTGTAGACTCTCATCCTTGATTTTGAAGCATTTTAACAGTTTAATGACTTTGAGGCCTTTTGTTAACATTTTGGACTTTTAAAACAGAGAATTCTAGATCATCAGGGATTGTCCTGCAGCTTAATTG
This sequence comes from Aulostomus chinensis, assembly GCF_037954235.1. Classification (NCBI taxonomy): domain Eukaryota; kingdom Metazoa; phylum Chordata; class Actinopteri; order Syngnathiformes; family Aulostomidae; genus Aulostomus; species Aulostomus chinensis. Next base: position 13,181,085 of record NC_141325.1, on the reverse strand, counting down.
TTATGTTGTTGGTTTTTTTTGCCATATCTTTGAAAATAAGCAGTACAGTGGTGCAGTGGTTAGCACTGTCACCTCACAGCAAGAAGGTTCCGGGTTTGAGTCCCAGTCCAAAGACATCAAGAGGGGACGAGGCTGATTGATACTCTAAATTGACTGTAGGTGTGACTGTGAGTGTGAATGGTTGTCTGTCTCTGTGTGTTGGCCCTGTGATGGACTGGTGACCTGTCCAGGGTGAACCCTGCCTATCGCCCGAAAGCCGCTGGGATAGGCTCCACCCCCATGACCCTTAACAGGAATAAGCAGAAGAAAGTGGATGGATGGACATTCGTATATATTTGAACACTGACAGTGACTGTGGAAGCACAGGTGTTTTTTTTTTAATTTTCTGTCAATCAAATATATGTCAACAATTGTATCAATGTACTTTTTAATGTCAATAACTTAATTTCTTAATGGTTATTAAAAATCTTTGGTTATTTTACACAATACTCCAGTTATAGAAAACTGCTTCACGCTCTACTTACAATTCATGGGTGCCAATAAATTTGACTAGCGCTATATATGGCTTGTTTGAAAGGTTTGGAGCTCTTATAGCCTCATTTGCCTTAGCAACACAGACAGGCTGTGTGTATAAAATTTGCTGATGTCAATCATAATTTTAGAAGCAATAACAGGGATAATCTAGCAGAGGTTTCTGGTGAAAGATGAGGAAAAGACTACTGGAGTGAAGCCATGACACAGACATGGCAGTAACTTGATCTCCCTCTGTGTCTTGTCTCTCTTCCCGGCAAACACACATATACACACTCTCTTTTTTACACAAAGCAATGAACTCTTTAAGCACTCGGGTGTCATTTTGCACTATTTTAAGAGGTCAGATTAGTTCTCTCATAACTAATGGTGAATCAGTAGAGCCAAATTAAAGCTCCAGGATTAACTTCAGTTTATCATGTAACAACAATAACCTGTGTCAAATGCTGAACTCAGCCTACCAACAGTCAATCACAGCTCAATAGAAACTGATTAGAATTACTGACATCAGGACCATGAGCACAGATACAAGCTTGACACCAACTTTTCTGCAGACACATGAGGCAAGGTACATAACAGTACAGTCTGAAAATGCTGAAAGTCCTAAACCACTCTATCAGCCTGGAGAGGACATCTGACATTCCCTAACACACTGTCAGATATCAGGTTACATCACTGGCAAACATGTCATGATCTCACTATGACCGACTCAGGGAAGCAGTGAATGTTGAATAGGAATTTAATTGTTCCACACGAACAGTCTGCCAAAAGTGCAGTTTACGGTGAAGTCTGCCATATTCCATCTGTCACATGATGTAGCTACGGATGAATAAGTGTTCTTGAGAAAGGAAATGGTAAAAATCACCAGCATTACTTCTGATATGATTCAAAATGTATCTTACACCTGTCAAATGCTGGAGAAATCAAATTGCCAGTAACTGTATTTGTATCTCAGGGAAATTTGTGAAATGACCTTACTTGTATTCTTAAGACTCTAGCTGCCAGTGGCTGTATTTCCACATCTACTCTGTGTTACCTTTTTTGCCCATCTTCTTGCGCATCCTCATCCTCGGAAAAGAAGGCCACGAGTAGTTAAAAGGAGAGTCAGAGTCAGAATCCATAATGTGCTGTCTTCAGGAAAATCTTAGTCCAAAACAACTCAAAAGATGTACAGATGATAGACCTCAGTTTATATCCATTTTCCCATGGCTGAACAGACTGTGGACAAGCTGTAGCGTTCTCTCCTTTTTTCCAAGCCACGCTGGAGACACTGACACTTTAGGAGGGAGCCAGCATGTTCCCCCTGTCTCCCCCCCAGCCACCCCTCCCCCTAAGGTCCTCCCCCTTCCCCCTTCACAACTCTGAACCAACTGTCCAACAGAGCCAGGACCAATCCCTGTCTTCACTCTCTCTCTCTTTTCTGCTGTCCTTTCTTGGGTTTTCTCTATCAGTTTTTCCTCTCTTTCCGTCAGCTTAAATCTTTGCCAAATCGGGGTCTCTTTGTCTTTCTCAGTCACTCATCTAAACCCACACACATAGCATGGAGAGACTGTGTTTATGTGTGTGTGTGTGTGTGTGTGTGTGTGTGTGTGTGAGAGAGAGAGAGAGAGAGAGAGAGAGAGAGAGAGAGAGAGAGAGAGAGAGAGATCAACACATGCTGACAGAGACAGGGGGAGGAGGGTATTGACGGCCGGAAAGAGTGACTGAAGGAGGGAGAGAAGCAGAGAAAGTCAAACATAGGAGTGACTTCAGAACCTACATAGAAGACAAACATGAGAGCAGACAGCTTAGTGGAGGGGAGTCTCAGACATGGGAGAAATCATTAACCCTGTGAGTTCATGATTGTCTCAGAGATATGGCAGGCTGCAGAGCTACACACTCCACATGCTGCAAGGTACAACCCATTCACCCAAACTATGCCTGCCACCACATCTGAAGAGAGTCCTTCGCAATCACTCCATTCTCTCTGCCTCTTTCTCTATATTTTAGCATGTCAAAGCCATGCATGAGTGGGGAAGAGGGGTTGGAAGGGGGGGGGGGCAGACTGCCAGGTCAGCAGCTTCACCATGGAGACAGCACAGAGAGCTTCTGCTGTTTTCTTCCTCTATGTCATTTTACCCCTTTTTCCTACATTTGCCAACTTGCTGAGGGAGTACAGTGCTCCACTTGTACCAACAGGAAGTTTGACTAGATGTGGCAGAAGAAAGATAATGGGAGAGTGAAGGTGATTCATGAAGACAGATTCAACAATAACATTCTGAAACCATGTCAACCTTCAGTTTAAAATGGATGAATGTGATAGAAAAGGAACAAAAAAGGGGATGAGAAGGGTTTTGTAGGTAGAATGCAACGAAAGAACGTTACACTATGTGTGAGAGTGAGTGTGTGTATGTTTTTGGAGGGGGTGTGTGTGGTGGGCACTGTACTGGTGCACATTAATGCTGCCTTTGTGGGGTCTGTGTGTGGTATAATCCTTTTTTCCGCTCACCAATTAGATCCCACAGCCGGGGTCGGAGGCTCTCGTTAGCATTTCTGGTTTAACTCTCATCATCTGTTGTCACTATGCCAAACTATCCATATCATAAATCCCTTCCTCTTACTCCCTGTTTCCCTGCTTACACACACACACAAACACACACACACTCACACTATTCTCACACTACTTCTCTCCCCTCTCCCTGGGGATCTCAACAAGCTGCTGGAAAGCAGCATTCAGAAAAGCCTTGGCAACCCCCATTCAGCCAGGAACAGCCCTTTTTTCCATACCCTATACCCCTTGCCCCCTTCAGAGCAGTCTTCTACTGCATTCTCCCTCTTAAACACACACAAGTGGACGCGCACACACATATGCACATCATGTACACACAATCATCAACCTCCTTCCTTCCTTCAGCTGCAGAGAGCAGAGCCCTTCAGGATGAAGTGTCATTGGCTGTTTGTTCACTAAACTCACATTAAAATGCTGACCTACAGAGATGGGACTTGGGGGGCATGGGTGAACGAGTCTGTTTGTGTGTATATGTAGGTATTTGAGGGGGGGGGAGTGTGTGTTTTGGGTGGGGTATTTGAATTTTGGGGGCATTAAGAGGGCAAAGGTGGGGGAATATGGGGTACAAGGATGGAATAGGAGATAAAGTACAAAAATTATATTGCATTACATCGGAAGGCATGTATAACCTGCTTTGGCTGTTCGGTATTTAATTATGGTCATGCCAACAATGCAGATTTAAATTTGTGAAGCCAAGAAGCCCACATCAAGAAGACATGGAGAACATCACAGCTACATTCAAAATTCCTCATCCCTTTGCTCCTGTTGCTGAAGCTCTGACTGCAGAGGTCCAGTCTGTCTGTGGGATGATGCATTACCTCAAGTCAAGTGGCCATACTGCACGTGATATAAAACAGACAGGAAATAAAATAAATTACAGGAAAAAACCACGACCGTCTTTGGAATGTGTAATAAGGAATTTGAATGTCCTCAAGGGTCAAATAGGCAATGTAATCCAAGAACAATTACATGATTACAACCTGAGTCATGTTCAGTCTGAGCTATTTTTATTCAAACATGACATTGAGGGTAAACTTGACAAAAACAGGATTCAAGTGACCACTGTTATTCATCACCACAAAAGGCGTTTGAAGGGATCAATTAAGGTTACAGCAAGTGGACATCAAAGATTATGCAGCGAATGTGAAAATCCTGAACCAGCAAACACACACACACACACACACACACACACACACACACACACACAGACGGCACAGCTCAAAATGGCTAAACCATATAGCACGGAAAACAACACCAGACAGGAAGTTAAGATTGCAGATGTCTAACGCCAAGTGTTATAAAGCCTGAAGCCTCAGCTTGTAACCGCAACATTCTTAAACTGAGGCATTAGTCTGCACTGCAGCAATTATTAACCCGCAGGATGTTCCTTCCCACTTTCAAATCTGTCCCTTCCCATACAGAAGCAGATCAGAATGAAGACACCTTTTGCCACCTAGGTAGGACTCATTGATGCGAGAGTTAGCAACAGGAGCATTATCTGTGTGTTGTCTTAAAAAAATTCATTCTGAATGTCATTAAAGTGGTCAACCAAGTTACAAGCCTCCAAGCCCCCCCAAAAGAGAGGGTCAAGACAGGCCATGGGGCTGAAATGCGATCCTTCAGTTCACAGTGAAGGTATACGCTCAGTTCCAAGCTCTCCTCAAAGAAATGTTTCCTGCTGTTGGACTCACTTTGAAATGCTACTTACAATATAACCGCAAATAAAACAACAACGATGTGTGAATCTACACAATACATGATCTTAAACTAAGACACAAAAAGCTTTAAAATGCAGTAAAACTCAAATAAAGATGCTTTTGTGAATTTTGACTTCTAACAAGACAAGCTTGCTTGTTATTGTGTTACTTAAAAGCCTTTAAAAATATTTTTAAAAAGCCCTCTTACCCAAGTCCAACGGCAGTGGGTCGTCCTCTAGGTCCTCTGGATTCAAGCAAAACATGAGCGGCTCCTCGTAGTCCTGTGCAGAGAAAAACCTGTCACCACATAACATGCACATTTCTACAATGAGGCTTTTCCATCAGGTTACCAGCATACCAAGAAAACAAAAACAAAAAAAACCCCACCAGCGTTTGGTAAGTGCTTGGGAGTGTGACAGACAAAGATCAATTAGGTAACCATCTGTATAGCATACAACTCTACAGAAACATGAACACACACACACTTGACTGCTCACAAAGTCAGCTATTCAGCAAACTGTGCCAGGTGGCGCCTCCAACACCTTAACAAAGAGAGTAAAACAATGTCGAGCATTGACAGGCAGCGAGGGAGTGAGAGTCTTGAGTCCGACAGATGTTCAGGGAGGTTGAAGTTTGAAGCTGACTGGTCCAAACCACACGATGACTTTCACTATTGTATAGAATTAAAGGTATGTGATATCCCCCTCCCCTTTTTTTTTGTTAATCTCAGTCAATAATAAATGGATTCACCCTTTGTGAAGCAGTACAGTTGTTCTGTACCAGAACAACATGGACATGTATAAGAGAAACTTCCCTGTTGTGAGAGTAAAAAAAATGATTTTATTAACAACAACATATGATTCTCATTCGATAATCTTATTGGAACAAAAATTTGTTGATATAAAAGAAAATGAAATTCATGGGTATGTAAAATAACATGAGTAAATCTATCATCCTTCCAAGAAATACTCACATTTTCTTCTGCAGTTGAATTTTCTCCATTCATGTCAGGATACAATCCTTAAAGAAAATAATTATTAATAATAATAATTATTATTAATAATAATAATAACAATAATAATTAATAATATTGCTAGTGCTATTTCCTCCTTGTATTTATTCAGTGATTTGTATATTTCTGCATGTTTGATAATCTCACAAAAGTCTGTCATTTATTATTATTTAAATGCACAAATCATTTGTTTGATAATGGTTAAATTCCTTTACTGGGACTGTTTTGGTTCCCTTGTGATTTTTTGGTCATGCACTTGAAGTGCCCTACTATTCCAGATGAGGGCAGTATATATCTATCACTAGTGTAACTGAGCTGAAACCAGTGCATCTGGCCACAGAAACCACCTGCGTAAAATGGCACCATAAGGAGTATAGTAAAGGTTGAGAGAATAGTTAAGGCTGCAGGATATGATACCGTTCTCAGCAGGGTCATCCACTAGTTCTTCCTTGTCTAAAATGGTCTCCACCTGTTCTCTTCTTAGTGCTTTAATCTGGGGGAGAATAGGTAAACATCAAAGAAGGTCATTGTTACTTAACTTGTAAATTCAACTTTATTTTGGTAGTATTTTTATTTACATCAGTTTAGGAAAAGAACTGTCTCTGTTTTTGTATGCCCTCCCCCAAAGTCCATATAAATTCCAGGGGCAATCATAACTGAGAATGTGTTCATATTCATTCAGCTCACATCTGAACTGTACTGAAACAAATCTTTACCAGTGTTAGAGAAGAGAATAGGCACTGACCTCTCTAAGGAAGTCCTCATCTCTAAGTCTATCTCTGAGGAGCAGGATGTCAGCATGCCGGCTCTCCTCTGAGCTCCACTTAAGGTTCTGTCGGATTGTTAACGTCAGGTTGCCTGTATCATGACAGAATCGCAGTAAGCGGGATCTGTCTGCCCACACCTGAGACAGACCAGCAGGGGGTGTGGCCAAAGGATTGGGTGGGCTGTAGAAAGGTGAAACAATATGTGTTTTATTCATTCACAAAGATTATAAAAAAATGTAACACATGCTATTTAAGACCACTCTAATAATTGTATACAAGAAAAACATGGCAGGTTTTTCTAACTTAATTATTTTCTTGGTTTAAAAATTACCCTGCAATAACAAGCACTGCTACTCATCTATTTTTTCAGGCCAAGTAAACAGGCTTGTAAAGCTGTGTTAAAAGATTTATGGATCCAGATTTAGACAGATTGAAGCACAAAAAAAATTCCTGCCTTTGACAGCCAACAGTTACAGATGTTTAGCATTTTTTGTGTTCATCAAGCGTTCTTCAAACTATATACTTACAGTTTTGGAGAAATTCAAAGAATGCAAATTATCTGAGAAAATAACAATCGTTAAAAAAAAAAAGGTCGCTTGTCTATTCAAAGGAAAGATTTCTCTTTCCTTCGAGTGTGGGAAAGCTATGTACAGTAGGCTCAATATTGCAGCAAAACAGTGCCTTATTTGTCAGTGTCTCTCACTGAGGTGCCCTGTTGGAGTTTATAATCTTACTGGGTGAGTAGCTCCAGGAGTTCTGTGTTCCCTGCTGCGTTTGCCAGCTGCAGTGGCGTGACTCCCTCCTCATTTGGAAGACTGACAGCCAACAGACCCCCGGGCTGGCACAGCAGTAGCTCCGCCAGGCGACATAGACCCCACCGCACTGCCAGGTGGAGGGGTGACTCTCTAGGGCTGTGCTCTGGAGATAGCAAGAAGAACATAAATGACATTAAAAAATGTAGCTGGACAGATAGAAGCATGTCCTCTCATCCTGGGATCTCAGAAAGATGCTAAATGAAAGAGAAATTAGATGAATTATAAGAAAAATGTCCAAGCTAAAAAAACTATAATGTTGAAAATCTCCACTTGACAACCACATTCTGATGATAATTAACCTAAATGTCACAGATTGGTTTCTTTTTGCACTGCACTGGATTCCTCTGCCCCACTGACCCATTTTAAGGCAATAAAAGCTCTTCAACAAAGCAGTGATGGCTTTTTATATTGTTTCCTTTTACACAATGTGGCCCACTAAGGGCTGTATCCAGGTAACTGACCTGCATCAAATCACCAGTGGGGGACGTACCAGCTTGAATTCTAAAATATGCTTCATAAAGTCAAATGAAAAGTACAAGTTAAAAAATAATACTAGTACTATTTTATTTTTAAACCTTTTCAGCCTTCTCAAGGGAAAATTGTTGGATAATGACATATAAAGCCAGGAAATAGTAACTACAATATGTAACAATGCTGTACAGCACAAGCCCTGCCGTCAATACCAACAATGTGTACATGTATATCTTACATCTCTCATATTACATTTTCGAAATAATTATGGTAACTTTATTTTTGGCAGTCCAATTAATTTTAATAAATGTTTTATTTTTCATTTCTCTCTATTTTTCATTTCAGGACGATAAAAAAAAATGTCTTTATTTGTAGTTTCATTTTTTTTTCAACTTCTGCCAAATCAAAAATAAGATAAAAAAGTGATTGATTTTAATTACCTAATCTGCAAAGAAGTGAAATCGTGCTGTTAACATTTCTTGAAATCTTAAATCTTAGATGTTATCTATAAATTGATTGTGTCTTTTAGTGAGTGCAATTCATACAATGGGATCTCACAGTCACGAGAGCAACTGGAAAGTCAACGCAGAGTGTGAGAATTTTCATTGAGGTCCGACAGTCGGCGTTGTCATACAGGCTTTTCTCTGCAAGACATTGATGATGACTTGAACTGACTCACTGAGAATCATTTAACATACTTTTGGTTTTATAGGATGCCATAAACTATCCTACACTTTGAATAAAGGCAATATATGAATACAGTCCATTTACCAAATTAAAATCATGTACGTTAAAACCTTATAGTATGCAGTCAGATAGGGGAACAAAAAAAATACATGTATTAAGTCAATTTGAAGGGTATCTCCTGTGTTGAAAACATGAAAATACAGTTATCTTAGTTGTTCGTGAGGTTACAGATCTTCTTACTTTTACCAGTTTGTCAAAATCTGCCCATACCAGATAAAAGGTAATTATTCCCAAACCACAAGGCAGTGTAATCACATTATGACAGAAAAACATAAGTGTTTTCTGTAAATTTAAATTAGCAAAAGACATTATAACTATATGGTGATGGCAAATGGGAAGTTGGGAATTGACATTTCAGTTGTAAAGAGCATCAGCCATAGAGGGATGTCATAACCAGTATCATCGAATTAACTGCAGGCATTTAGAGGGAGACCTTGCATTGAAACAGACTGCCCTAACTACATTAACCCTAAATCTAGTTTGTAATTTATGTAGGTGGCCCAACACAAGCTCTGAACTCAGACAAATAGATGATGGCATCTAGTGCACAAGGTGGTCAGCCCACAAGCCACACACACACACACACACACACACGCACACACACACACACACACACAGACACACACACACACACAGACACACAGAGACACACACACAGAGACACACACACACACAGGGATTTATTGAGCTCTGCCGCAGGGCTTCTTCCAGATGGAACAGCTCTATTAACCACATTACATGCTGCTTAATTGGCTTTGATGAATTAAACAGAGGCAGACACGTGACCGTGTTCACTTCCGATTTCAGCGTGAGCATGGAACATGGGAATGATGATGGGAAAAATTTTCATAAATGGAAATGAAATGACCACTCAGACATATAAATAATCCTTCTTTTAATGTCTCTCTGTAGGACTTCAAACTATTTTTTCCCTTTTAAATGTTTTATTATTTGACAATAATTGATTGAAAAAGAATTTAACAAGTTTTTGGTCAGCTGTGTAGGAATGTCCATTCAGCAACAGAAGATAATCCAGCTCTCACCGTTTGTACTGTGGGTTCCCAGCACATTCCACCTTTGAGGGATATCCAGGTTGGCCATGGCAAGGGCCACGCGACGATCCATAGCCCAGCGGGAGCTCCCCTGGCCCAGGTTGAAGAGGCTGCTCAACTCCTTGTGATCCGTGGAGCTCAGACAATGTCCATGGATTACCAGGTGCTCTGCCAGGTCCTGAGAAAGTGTTCATGAGAAACATTGGTGTGCAGCGCAAAAAAAAAAAAAAACATACAAATTCACAGTACTCAAGTTAGGTGGGAAGACTTTGCTTGTTTTTAATTCAAAACAAGTAATTCTTTTCCTTCATCGTATCCGAATTAATTGTACAGTAATGACTTTTTTAATTCAATCACTGCCTCAAAAAGACAGGATAGCTTACTGACATTAAGAATCTGTGTATAAAGTGCAAATGTTTATCACAGGTTGCATTCATTTCTTGCATTCAGTGTGTCATTGTATGCTTAGCATACCTGAGCATCATCTTGGACATACTCCAACATAGCTCCACCCACCCAGGTGAGGGGTGTGGTGTCAGAGCACAGGTAGGCCTGGACAGAGACCACTTCAGCAAGATTATGTCCTAAAGGGGGACACAACGAAGCCAAAACCACATAACGTAAGACAATTTTGGTATTTTGCTGTTTAATAACTACTGTAATTGGACTCCACATGGTCTGATCATTTCAGAAATGAAGTTCAGCACATTGGATGAGAGTCTCAGCCTGAATATATACATCTACAATTAGAATTTCACTCGTTGTCATACTGTCACCTAGTGGTTACAGCAAGCCTTGTGTAAGGCACCTCCATAAATAATTGTATGCGTTCGACCGCTCCCTCATTCAAAAGCCAAATACCATCAGAGCTCAACACGCTCTCACTCCATAGAGCAGTTACAGACTGTGTGCGCACTGGGGTGTGAGGATCCGCTCATCGCTGCTTGTAGCTTTGTAGCTATTAGTGTACCGAGATGGGCTGAGAGTCCTCTGTAGCAGAAGTATGCAATGGAACCGAAAGCAGTGAAGCTACAGTACTGGAGATACTGGACATTAACAACGTAGGGAATGGACTTCCATCTGTGTATGGTGACAAACTGTGAGTGCAGCAGGGATTTTTATGAAAAAAAAATTGTTTATTGACATCGTCCATCCATCCATCCATTTTCCTCTGCTTATCCTGTTAAGGGTCGTGGGGGGGCTGGAGCCTATCCCAGCGGCTTTCGGGTGAGAGATGGGGTTCACAGGTCGCCAGTCCATCGCAGGGCCAACTGCTGAACTGTCGGAGGAAGACAGAGTACCCGGAGAGAACCTGTGCCCGAGGCAAGACTTGAACGTGGAAACTTCTTGCAGTGAGGCGACAGTGCTAATCACTGCACCACCATGCTACCCATTGTTCATTGTGTAACAATGAATTCTTTAAGTACTGAATTTCAAGATTTCATTCCTGAATTTCAAGATTTGTGGAAATTCAGAATAATTAATATAAGTACTACATTTCTGGCATCAGGACTCTCTCTAGGGGCTGATGCAGGTTTATATTTCCTTCTGGTATACCATGAAATATATTTGTTTTTTACTTTCTTCATAACAGCAGAGATCTGTGGTTTCATGCCCTCTTTATGATTTCAGAATGCAGCTTTATTGAGAGAGCAGTGGCCTGCCTGCTGTCAACCTATACAGGGCTCAGTAATGTTGATATATTGTTTATGGAGCTGTTTCCATTCCGAGCGGAAGCTGATAAGATTCTGTGCCTTTCCAGACATCAAGTGCCAGACTGTGTATGTAAGCGTGTGCATGTTTGTGAGTGCGAGTGCATGCGTGTGAGTGCGCGCGCGTGTGTGTGTGTGTGTGTGTGAATATTTAAATAGTGATATACAGGTCCTGGGTATATTAAAGAAGGGATAGACAACCCTGGATTGTACAGATGAGCAGTTAAATATATGAAAAGACTTTTTTTTCCTAACAAATGAGCTGATCACTGATACAGTATAACACATACCAGGCACAATAAAGCAGAGCATGACATCACTCTGAGCCCTGGTAACATGGACCAGTGTGGATCCTTCCAGGACAATGTAGACCTCAGCATCTTCCAGCATTGAGTCCAAACCCTCCAGCAATGCAAATACCTTTGCTTGGCCCTGAGATAAAGAGAAGTGAGAGAGAAAATGAAGAAGGAGGATGCTAGAGGGCAGAACATCTCAATTCTTAAAGTTACGGCTCATTTTAGAGTTAAAGTGCATTCTGATGCAGTGCTCTACATTTCTGTAAAGTACACCAAATCCCCTGACAGCATTCCTCTTCAGGGTACAATAAAACATTCCCCCCTCAATAAAAACAGGAATGTCTTTTTAGTGTCGACTGCAAAGACCCTCACTGATCCCAACAGGCCAGAACAGTTCTGACGACCGATTTGAAGCAGAAGAAAGTGAAATGGGGCAGGACAATAGCACTGATATGAAGACTGATTGGAGTCACAAAAAACATCAGATATGGATGTGTCGAGTATCTCTGTCAGCCCCATTGGACTCTAAATCCTCACTTAAGAGGCCCACTTGGGGTTGTTAAATATTTGGGTCACTGACATAGCCAAAGGCAGTTTTGCACATGTGCTGTAAGAGCATGAGTATTGCAAAGGGATCATTTTTAAGCAGCTTGTAATTCCATTTTGTTCCTCAAGAGGTGATAATGACTCACTGTAGCACAAATAAGCTGCTGTTAGTCACTAACCAATGTTTGTGACCACAGAGTTGCGCTCTCACCCTATGCAAAGGACATTAGCAATTCTTTGTTTCTTGCAATCTTTCTTTCTTGCTTGTTCAGATATCCTCCAATTTTTTTCCCTTTAATGGTATATAAACATCAAAGTTTTCTAAAGTTGAGCACAAGAATATCATCTATAATTATTAAGTTTAAAACTTGCTAAGATTGATTTAAATCTAGAAATGTATGAACAATTAAATGGTATGAATCTAAACAGACATTTAAACTTCTTACAAGTGATACATTGCAATTGTACCAAAAAAAAGGTACGGATGATATCAGTCGTAGAGCAATAATCAATGCAGTGAATATAGATAGGGAATTCTTGGAATATGTAATTAGTACATTTGTGTAATAATAGCCCACTATAATATTATATGCCCTGCGACGGACTGGCGACCCATCCAGGGTCCAATGTCAGCTGGGATAGGCTCCACTCCCCACCCCCGCGACCCTTAACAGATAAGTGGTATAGAAAATGGATGCATGGATGGAGATTATATGTCCCACTTAGCAGCAATACGTGTTACACACCACAGTAAGACTGTCACATCATTTGACACCATTCACATTACACATGAAATTCACACGTCTGGAAAATGTAATTGTTTTTCTACAATTTGTTTCTGTCTATCGGTATAAAGACGGGTGTACAGCCCCTTTTGTTTCTCTTTTTAAATGCCATTTCCAGCAACATTCAACAGTTGCAAAAGGACAATAAATCTACTGCAGAAGAAATCACACAGTGGCCTCAGCAGACCAGACAGCAATGCAGACACACTGTGCGAGTTATTCTGGGAAACATATCAATTCACTGACTGAGAAAATGAGACAGGTAGAAGTAAAGAAGCTACACCAGGAATATAAAGCTTGAATTGAAATGCAGTGAACGTCACATATAACCCCCGCATGGAGAGGAAGCTGGATTTTTAGCTTCTCTCTCTCTCATTCACATTACTCTATCTATTGAGCTTGCATCACCTCGAGAGCTGACCCAAATTCTCTTGCAGTGGAACTGAAATACTTTAATTCTCTTGCTGTCTCAAATAGAGAAACCCAGAGTAATCTTGCCTCCACATTTCTCTGCCTCTCGTAATCCTCAGGTTAATGTATCCATTCTTAATCCAACTCTGCTGATTCTTTGAAGCAGAACCACAGATTTCATGTCTACGCAGCTTCACAGGTGCTGATAAAACTTGTTTACCTCTATGTGATCCATCAGATGTTGACTACTGTTGCTATAAGAAATCGAGGACACAACAGAGGCAGAAGAATAGTTGAAACGGTGATTTTCAAAGTTTAAACAATGGATTAAGCAACGGGATGTGCTTCAATCTATGCAAGTCAGGCGTGTGGACTTGTGGATGGTCTTGAAATGGTACTTTTTTACCTAGCCTCATGTTGCCTCATTCACCCAATCAAACTCACAAGCAGTATCCAGTAACCTTGGAATTCCTACTTTCCACGCAGCCCCAATGCTCCTGAGCCAGGCCGGATGTGTGCTCAATGTCCAGATTTGGCTCAGATTGAAACATTTCAGCAACTATGAAATGACCGTTAAATTTTGTTGATACAAGAAATCCTTAGGACATCTGTAATCACCTTTATTCCAGCTCCACTGGCTGGTAAATTCTCCACATAGAAGTCCTGGCAAATGATGTTTCAGACCCCTCTTTTTAAAGTAGCAGCATTTTTTTTTTTTTTTTTTGCTACAGGCTAACTTGTCATCAATGAATATATAAAATTAATATATTTGATGTTTCTTGTCAGTAAAGAAATTCCTGCCTCTTTATCCAAGTTTGTGTCAAACAATCGTGGGAACTTGTGACTCAAAATAGCCACTACTGGAAAATTCGGTTCATATTTTCACAGTAAATGCACACTCTACCAGTCAGACACGTCACTGATACACTTTAGGATTTGGGGTAGTGTAGTTATTCACCATGAGAGTGCAAGTAAACCCCTTTTTTTCTTAAAACAGAGTTAATATCCCACAAACTTCAGACTTCATGTGGTTGCTCACTTGCCGATTTAATGGGCACACTTACAACAGCCAGTCAATAAATCTTCACTGCATGTTATTATGATGTTCACTGTCACTGAATTTGTCTGACAGTGATTTTGATTTATTATCTACTTTGCAGGCTGTAATTTGTGGTGATGGATGAAGAACTTCTAATATTTTGTCAATTCCAATTCATATAAAGGGTCTCATGTATGCAGCGATCAGCCTTTTTGGATTTAACAATTGCATAAGTTTATTATTTATTCAATATGTAAGCCTTTACAGAGAGCAGCGCAGCATCATTTCATGTAGAGTAGAGAGCCCTCATTAAACTCTCGGTAACCTTGGAGCAACAGGAAAACGACAGTAAAACATGTCAAATTACAACAGATTAAACCGATTGAATACAGTGTGAGTTACGTATGTCATGTTTGATCTTCACATTAATATTTGCTTACGTTGTTACCATCGCAAACTAACATGGACAAATAATATTTGACCACAGTCCAGCCCTGTTTGACTATGACGTCAACGCTCAGACAACACATCCATTCAAAGCAGAAACATCACAAATCAAACTGATAGCAAATATGAGATCCTTTCCAATGCTGAGTGAAGGAAAATTCAAATAAATAAAAACCGTAGTTGTAAATGAATCACAGAGTTACTGATTTGCAAGGTATATAATGAAAAATGCCAGGTTGTTATTCATTGTTGTGCTGATGAATATAGATGTTTTCTTTACAAGACTATGACTCAAAACCCAAATATGTTTCAGAAATCAATGAGAGTCCATGTTTGATCAATCATCATGAAGCCCTCTCTGACCTCAGTCCCGGAAAGCCATGTGAACCTTATGTTATTCTAAAACAGAACATTTGAGATGAATTTTTTTTATTAAATTAACAGTTTGATCATCGCGAGAGAATCTCTTCCACAGATTTTTGTTTTATTACAAATGAGGCTTTGTCACTGAATTTTCCGGAGGGATGGCTTATTCTTGAGATTAATTGGAGAGGATAGTCTCCTGACTGCAAAGTGGAGCACATACTCACATACAGAGGCACTTTCCTCCTGCTCAGCTCCATCTGTACTGCACCTGCAGGCAAAGATGGACATTACACAGACAAAAAAGAAAAAAAGAACGCGCACACACTTAGTAGAGTCGTGACCTCTTGTTACTTGGTTATTTTGGTAATTGTGCCAGTTCTGATCCTGAAGAGATTATGAAAGCTTATCTGTGCCAGGTAGAGCTTCTCTGATGAGATAAGATTATCTTGTGATGAAAGTATGTACAAAAAGGTTTTAATTATGATTCTTAGTGAAAACTCTGTAGCAGACAACCAGATGAGCCAAAATGTGACATACACAGGCAGTTTGCAGTTGTCTGCAGTTTGTGTTTGTGTGTGAGTGCGTGTGTGTGTTTGAGTCTTAAGTGGCAAATGTTATTGTATTTCATTGCTGCAGGGTTCAGATCTGCTTTTCATCAGAGGCCACATCCAAAAGTGGACACAGCAGCTTAAGATCTTAAAATAACTTTTTTTTTTTCAGACAGAACAAGGCCAAAAAGAACCAAAAAAATCCTATTTCTCATCCAATCACGTCAACTTGGACATTAACATTAACTTACAATAACAGACAAGTTATTACTGAGCACGGATAAAGCATGAACAAATGCAACTTAAATTGTGTGTTGTAGCCATGACACAGCAAAACTGCTCTATTTGCCCCCCCCCCCCTGTTTCAATTAATATCCGTACGTCGTATCAGAGGAGTCTAGTAACATGCTGTGTTTTATCTAAACAAATTATTCAAATTTTTTTTGGGTTGACCTATTTAGCAGCAAAATAATTCTAGGGCTCCCCATGCTCTAATTTTAGCATCTAAGCATATCATAAAATGTCATTATGACAACAACAGTTTAAAAATGCCAACTTAGTGTACAGAGGTTAAAAGCTATTAATATACTCGCCTTGACAGGAGCTCAAACTCCGGCGGAATACAACTGACAGCCCGCTGCAGTCCACCAACCACCTAACTCATCCTCCTTCTTGCTAACTGACAATTCAAACGTTCGTTACAAGTTGAGAAATGGCGTTGAGTCTTGTGTCCGTGCCGCTTGAAGGAGATGTAGCCTCACCGAGAGGTTGTCCTCCTCTCACGGTGGTGATGCTCTCTGTCTTCTGTCGGGTCAAGTGCAAATTCTTCCTTATAGGAGAAGTGGAGGAGTTTATTTGTGGTTACTGCGACCTCTAAAGGCCAGAAAGAGAAGTGCAGTCACGGTGGTGGAGAATACATCAGCAACGTACGGTGAAAACACTCTATGACCAGGAGAAGGCTTGCATGAAATTGCCCACAATATTAAAAGCTTCAAAATGTGACAGCACATCATGCTAAATTTGTTTCTTTTTTTAAGTTTATATTATTCATTGACAAAATAGAAAAGAATAACATAATATAAGCACAGTCTCCAAATCTTAAATAAAAGAGAGCAGAAAGAAGAAAAAAATAATAAAATAAGAATAAGATATCTACAGCCCAACTTTTCATTCTCTGGATTTAAAAAAAAAATTGCAATAATAACCAGTATAGTACTTGACCAATTTCCTTATCCATCCATCGTCATCTTCCGCTTATTCCTACACATTAAGGGTCGCAAGGGGGCTGGAGCCTATCCCAGCGTCAACGGGCGAGAGGCAGGGTTCACCCTGGACAGGTCGCCAGTCCATCGCAGGGCCAACACATGGAGACGAACAACCATTCACACTCACATTCATACCTACGGTCAATTTAGAGTATTCAATCAGCCTCGTCCCCTCTTGATGTCTTTGGACTGTGGGAGGAAGCCGGAGTACCTGGAGAGAACCCACACAGGAACAGGGAGAACATGCAAACTCAATTTCCTTATATTCTTTTTAAATAAAAGGTCTTTATAATTTAGTTTGCACTTTTACGTTTGATGGATTCTTTGTTTTTTGTCTTCAGATCATTCCATTAACTAATTCCTTTCACAGAAATGCAATGTTCTATCAATTTAGTCCTAAATCTTGGGTTTATTAAATCGTCTGTTCCTTTTAAGTTTCAGTGGATTTCTCTTTTTTCCAATCTTTTCTGGATGTCAACTGATAGTTTTTTATGAGCTTTAAACAAGTCAAATGTCCATTATAAATCATGAAATTTCAACAACAGCTTAGCCAGGTTTTCTACACAAGAAGAACTGATGAGTTCACATAAATATGTTGAGATAACAAGTACAATATTTCTTTTGAAATATAGTAAAGCAGAAGTACAGTATTCCCAAAAATGCAAGTACTAAAGTAAAACAGATACCTCAAGATTGTGCTTATGCAGAGTACTTGTTACTTCACACCACTAACTCCCATATAGCGAGGTTGGGTAGCAAACTTTGATATTTTTCAGCAATGAAAAAATATTTCAGTACTACTGAGTTTTAAAAAAATTGCTTCATCATATAGTAACACATTCCAACATCTTAAGAAAAAAAGAATAATGCGATAACTGTCATTGTTTGTACCACTGTACAAGTCTACCATGGAAAAAGTACATCATGACAACTTTGTTCATCAGCAGCTTGTTGCTGCCGCAGTTGGAGTTAAATCTTTTATGTATAGTTTAATACAAGGACACCAGATCGATTTGAGGGGATCATGAGATGAAAAAAGCAAAAAATCTGACGCATTAATCTGTTTACAACTTTTGGACAGAAAACTGTTGGTTACACAATCAAATATTGAGCAGAAAACACACTTTTTGAAAGTGCTGTCATTGAGTTCCCATATTAATTGTTTATAGTCTGGGTATGTTTTTGTTTTGTATATTATTATTTAGAGTTCACAAGTGACTAAGCTGTCAATTAAACGTAGACTAGAACGAATATGCATCTCCAACATGTGATTTTAATGGGAGTATAAAGTAGCATAAAATGTAAATACAACCAATAAATGACAATAAATTCGTTTGGACTACTGTACTTCTTGTTTTAAATAAACCCGTTATTTGTGGATATTTGCCACACGAGACACAACTGATCATTTATGAGCACATTTTTGAATATCACAAATATTTATTTTCGACTGCCTATAAAACGTGTCACTGCCAAACGTTATGAAAACATAAAACAGACAGTGAATCCGCTCAAGCACTCACACACACACGCGCACGCACGCACACACACACATACATACACACACACCTTTACATTCAGAAGTGTAATTAAAACACCTCCAATGATAAGAAGACACTTTGATTTACATCAAATTCATGCTTAAATGCATGTTTTGTTCTTTTCATTCAGATAAAAGTAAAACCAAAGGTCCTTCTGTCTCTATGACATGTAGCCTGTCATTTCAGAAAAGGTTTGTTGTAATGGCGTCAGGTGGCCTGGAGCTGTGGTCGCGAGCTACTGGCCTCTTCCTGAGTCAGACCGTTAGATCTGCTGATGCCAGAACACGGCACCTCCTTTCTAGGGAGGCAGGTAGCAAACATAGTGTCCAACATGCCCAGCACCTCCAGAAGGTCTTGCTGATAGTCAATCTCCCTCTCCAGCAGATCCTGAAGACGCAGCAGCTGACGGTCCACCACCGGTGATTGGCCGATCACTGACTGATAGATGTCCAGGATCATCTCGGCTGCCGTTACCAGGACAGGAGCAAACCTGGGGTTGACCAAGTTCCTGGAAAAATACGAGGAGAAATTTGTGGCAAGACCCAAAAATAAACACATTGAAGAAGCAATTTTCAACAATCCTGATTTTATACAAGACTTACCCAATGAAGAAGTGGAGTAACCTTGAGACCCCCTGCTCGTCCCGTCCCGCCAGGGCGTTCTTCAGAGTTCCTCTTCGATCCAGCTCCTTTATGACAGCAACGGTGATTTCTGGCTTTCGATGTCTTGTCCATGTCTATATGAAAATACAGATTTGTGTTTATATGGAAAAGAAAAATGAAACCATAAAAACAAATTCCATCCGTTAACAACTTCAAATAATTATAGATATGTAAAGTACATAAAACATTATGAATATGTACCTCCAGAGCTGTATCCAACGCCTTGGAGACATTGAATTTCTTCAGCTGCTTGTCATATTTAGCCAAATGTTGTTTCACGGGCTTGCTGACAAGATAATCATCCTGAAAAAAAGGCCAAAAATTGCGTTGGTCTTAACATCATTTATAGCATTCACTCAGTTCTTCTCCAAAGACATAACTACTCGATTGAAGACGGCAGACTAAATGTACTCCAGGTTCCTTGCCTGTTTGGGGGTGTAGTTCTTCCCTTTCACAAAGACACGATACGACGGCCGCCGCCTCTGTTGTTGGACTTCCTTTGACCCCTCAGGGCTTTTCCTGTGTTTGACACTCAGAATCCCGTTGGTCATCCCCACCATGATGGATTCATCATCCGGCTGAGGAGACGACAGATAGCACAAAACATTGTTCCAGTCTAATAAACCTTGGAACAGTGTATATACAGCAGCAGGACAAATATGAATAAACACAAGCTGCCTGGCTGTAGCTGGGCTCAGGAAAGGACTTCCTATCTGCAATGTGTGTTTGTGCATGATCAAAAGGGGAAAATCCAGATGCACCGACTGCTCGCAGCACAAAAGTAATATCGGTTCCCTGTCTGAGCTTTCATACTGGGCAAGGAAACCCTAAACTCTCATATTTCTGTCGACTCCTGCAGAAACTGAATCTGTCACATCCCAGTAACAGCGGCAGTTATTTTAATCCTGCTGCACTGAGGAACCTTTCAGTGCCCCTCTGTCAGTTCAAAACATGCACAATAACCGCAAATTAATATTGAAAAGTTGTGTTAATTGTCTTACAGCCAAAGCGAGGCTGAGAATGGAGGCAGCGTAGTCAAAGTTGTGGACCACTTTGTAGTTGGTTGTGTTGTACACCTTCACATGCCTGAAATGACAAATTCGTTCTAAATTAGATCAGTGGCTCTGAAATATACTGAAGAAATACATCTGTTATGTTGTCCATAAAATATTAAAAACGATGGTAAATCTACCTGTCCAGAGAAGCTGACAGCAGCCTCTGTCCGCTGCTGCTGAGACACAGACAGGTAACAGTTTTGTGATGGTTCCTGAGCCACACCAGAGGTTGGCCTCCTTTTAGCAGATCCCAGACTTTGACATGACGTCCCCCTGAAGAGAGTGATTGATGGTGACAAGCGTGAGTCGTCATTATTATTGTTAAAACACACCAGATCCACACCAGTACATGTGATGCGTTTGGGTGTTACTCGTTTTCGAGGAAAGTAGAAAAAAAATAAACATCTCCTGCTATTAACGTTCAGCTACACAACTATTCGTATACTTTACTGGGATAAAGTAAAACGTGCACAACCGTTCACACCGCCAATGTTTCGACGGGTATTCCGATTTCAGCGCGAACGCTCAATTGCATTTTCGTCGACACTAGTGGATGATTAACCTTACAAAATACATGGAAGCCACGGCTTCAAAATGAAGATAGTAGCACAGAGCAGTGAAAACAGTTACTAATCTCCTTGACTCCCACTCCCACACCCTAAGCCCACAACATCTGCAGCTTAAAGCCTGAAAGTAGCATTGAAATATTTGTCCACGCCTGATTTGTGTCTGTACACTAGAAGCTTCAGATCTTTCAGATCACACTTGTGTCTGCAGATTGTTAGACCAAAAGTAGAGTAAAACTGAGAGCAGAGCAACTTTGTAATGGTACGTTGGGACACATTTTATCTTATATATTGTGATTCTGATAATATTGCTATCAATTATTCAGCCTTAAACAATTCTATAATCTACTGTGGGGTGACCTGCAGAGACGAGGAGTCCCTCAGAGGGATAGAGAAGCAGACTCTCCACTGGCTGGCCGTGGTCCATGGTCATCACACACTTATCCACTCTGGCGTCAAACAGTTTCAGTGTGTGGTCATATGATCCTGGGATAGAAAAAAAACAACCACCACACAATAAATATTTCACCCTGGTCTTCATACTTCCAAGTCTTTTTCTATCCAATAACTCAACAAATATGAAATGAAAACATGTTTACTCAGATTTGACCACAGGACTCCATGTCCTCAGTGCACAATCACCACAACTTACTGGACAATGCACTTCTTTCTTTACACTGTAGGCAATTTTGATTATTATCACTAATATTACAAAAATCCTAAAAAAAAAAGTTGTGGTATTATTATGAAAACAAGAAATATTACAAAAGAAAGTAAAGAACCTTCAGAAATCTTCATATTTAAAAAAAAAAATCATTATAATTCACTCCATTCTTTCTTCTTTTTAATAAATCAAAGATTAAATTAGGATCCCTTTCTTGGGCAAAATAAAGAAGTAATTTTCAAGCAAAAATATAGATGATAAACAGAAGTATTTGGCTGGATGGAGGTGTAAAGCCCCCCAGACAACCAGAGCATCCCTAGGACTCCTCCGCCTGACTTTAGTGCTCCTAAGCTGGCCTGGTGCAGCACCACAGACCCCCTGGAGAACCAAAGCACCTTAATAACTAAATTAAACTGAGAGCTTGAGATTCATCCAACATAATACGCAACACTATCTGTATTATTTAGTATATGTACTATATACTGAACCCCGCCTCTCGCTCGAAGGCTGCTGGGATAGGCTCCAGCCACCCACCCTTAACAGGATGGATGGATGGATGGATGGACTACTCTTTGATATGGGTTAATTGTAATAAATTACAACCTAAAATAGCAAAAGAACAAAAATAATGCAATTGAATTTCAGTTTGTCTTTCCTCCTCTGTCCAGTAATGTAAAAGCTACAATGACCACTCCAATTTATTACTCTGTAGTTACATTGAAGACATATACTGATTATAAAAAGTCGAAATACAGTCTTAATTCTAAGAGGCACCACAAAAAATAAGGCTTTTACACAGGGAACAAAAAGTGTAACATCCAGTTCTCGTTTCAAACCATTTTGATACAGTTAAAAAAAAAAATTCACTTCACCGGTAAAGAAGAGATCTCTGTTGAGTTTGCTTGTCACACCGCAACGGATGTAGTCAGTGTGTTCTTGGTAAGTGGTGAGCTCTGTGGCGTTGGGGATGTCCCAAAGTCGACAAGTGTAGTCATCTGACCCCGTGAGGATCTGGTAACGGTCTGAGGTGAAGTCCGTCACATGTACAGCCCTGAGCAGAGGTCAAGCAAGAGATGAAAACTCACATCAGTTCCCACTCACAAGCAGGCGACTCTAGTATGTTTCTGCATGTAGTCAGAGGTCTTGAGATCAACATTAGATTCAGTCGATGGATCACTCAAGAAATCATCATTCAACTTCTTCATTCTTTTTCACATTTTTTTATGTGAAAAAAATTCCTACTTCGCTGAGGAGAATAGCAGCGAATGATGCAGGAGGATGTAAAAATACCCCAAAAAAATTTTTTTCAAACAACTCAACATAAACAAAACCATCAATGAGTCATGGGAAACCTACTTTGTGTGCCCTTTGAACATCCTGAGCGCCACCTTGCCACCAACATCGAAGAGCCGTACAACCGAGTCTTCACATCCCGCCACAAGCAGCTGACCATCTGAACGGAACCTTCCACAGTACGCAGTGTCCTTAAATCGCGTAAATGTCTTCACGGGCTCCTGAGAGAATGGCCCATAAATGTGGATCTATAAGAAAAGAAAAGACCAAAATTAATTAGTTACAAATTGACAATAACTAGGTTTCACACATCAAGTTATATAAGTTTACATACTCTTGTAAAAGCTGTAACTGCGTAGTTATGAGGGGCTACAGGGGAGATGTCTATGTTTGTGACTGCTCCGAATTCTTTTATCTGCACTGGGGCCTGAAAGAGGAAAAGACAGACTTTCAAGTTTGAGGAGCAAGTTTAAATATTACATACAACATTTGCATAAAGTGTAATGTTTGCTTCTCCCACCGGTTAACTATACAGAGGAGACTCACCTTGTAGTTTTTCCAATACAGTGTGTCTTGTGTGACTTTTTCTCCAAGTTTAGGATAAACCGGAATTTTTGTGGGCTTGAATGAGGCCATGGCTGTGAGCTTTTGGTTCCTTTATGTCAAAGAAGAAACAGATCAGATTTAACAATGGAAAAGCACACACTGTAACAGGTAAGACTCGTGAATCGGGATCCGATTGTCCCGTTCAGTCACAAATACCTTAGAATATTTAACTCAGCATGCACAGGATATAACGGCGTATCTTTTTTGAAAATTTGGATGGCACCACTTTTAGGTAATATTGTTCTGATAACAACTTCATCAACAGATTTCACATTCAGACTTTTTTAATTTCTGGTATCACATCCATGCAAACATCGCTTTAGATAAGACGGTAAAATGACTTCATAAATGAAAAAACAAAGCAGGCAACACTTTTCCTTATAGACACAACCACACGTAATTTTGATGATTTACAATACTTGCTTATTAGAAATGATTCAACGTGTTAAAAGCACCGGAGGAAAGTTAGCACACTGCACTTTAGCTACCGAACATTATCTACTTAACGCTCATCAGACGACTCTCACCTTAAAACAAAAATATCCAGGAGTGCGGGTATTATCAATAAATGTAGTCTGTTGAAAGCAAACTATACTTATGTCGATTGCTCAAGTAAACCATAAGTTGGCCATTTCAACGATCTATCACGTTGCCTCTTTGTACACTGGAGGCCGCCATTACTAGCAACGTGACTACTTCCGTTGCATTTTGCATAACTTTATTGTTCATGGAAGCGTTTACGTTCGAGCAGGTTTTGAAACATTCATCTAATTCTTTATATTTCGTATATCGACCTATAAGTGTACTGGCCGAGCTTTCTTTTCTAATTTTTTTTAATCATTTAGTGTTGCACAAACATTTGACAGGTTTGTCTAAGTTATACATATTAGAAAAAGCACAACTGCTGAATATATAACATTATATTGAATTTATGATACATGTATACGTAAATACTTAATAAATTGAATAATGATAACAATAATATCGGCATATATTTAGCAGTTGTGCTTTTATTCTAGTTTTAAAAGCAAATAATCGTCTGTGCGATTTAAAATCTTGACACTGCACACTAAAAACTGTGGACGCGTTTGATTCATTCTCGTTTTATTTCAACGATGAAAAGGGCATTTTTTCAAAGGTCGGCGTAAGTATGCTTCCAAAACGTAAAATGATGTCATTTACGGGTTTACATTGATTATCTGCTTCCACATCCGGCACTTACGAATATCTATGCGTCACTTCCGGTTCCCACTCCTTTCTCCGACCGCCTATCTAGTGTGCTCCCGCGTGATAACACACTCCCAGGTAGGTTCACATGTTTCTGGACTTTAATAGTATTCTTAGTCCCTTACAATTAAGATTTTGTTGGGGAGGAACAGTTTGCTGTATAGCATCACTCCCGAAAGTGCCGGAAACTCGGCCTTTTTCTCTGAACGTTATCAGTAGTTTGAAGAGGCCTAAGCTAACCTTTTAGCTTTGATGGCTACATTAACGGCACTTGTCAACGACTGTGAGGCTTAAATGCTCCTTCATAGATAAGCCACGAGCCAAAAGAACGTCTGCTTGTAAGGGCATTCGTGGAAACGTTTGGAGGTCGACGTTCAAGCTATTTGTTTCGTTAGTAATTCTAGTTTAAGTTAGATGTCAGCTTCAGCTTTTGACCCCTGGCTGGTGTGGCTCTTGAGTCGAGGCATCAGTAGATGCGTCTATTTTAAGGCGTGGGGCAGCTGTCCCAAAGACAGGGGAATTTGGTGCAGTTTCTGGTTGGACAGCTCAAACTAATGACCTAAGTGAAAGCCTCAAAATCATACTGTCTTCAGAGTTTCATCGGTCACTTGATCATTAGTCATTGAGATGTGACAGTGTTGCACATCTAAGATTAACCCTTATTACAAAATACATTTTTTGGTGGACGTAGAGTCGAAGCAAGCATCTTGAGTTTCATGTAGTCATAATCATAACAATGATCAACAATCATTGTGATGTTGAATAGCATAATTATAATGTCCAATTACTGAATCTGTTTATGAGACATGAATTAATTTAACTGTCATTGTTGAGGCTGCGATTTGTGGTGCTGTAGAATGGTATAGTCTGATGCTGGGTATTGGTCTTGATGTTTTGTCTTCTTCTATACGTATGAACAGGATGGATGAAACATGAGTTTCACCTGACAGTAAAACCTAGTGCTAAACAACGCCGCAAACTACAGAATCAAAATTGCTGCTGTGTTATGTTCAGTGTAAAATACATCAGTGGTTTAAGGATTTGGCTCATTTGTGTATATTGGTTTCATATGATTTCGCTAGTTTTGTGTCTTTGCTCTACATATGTTATTTAAGATGATTTAAGTTTCTACTTTAAAATGGTTGACTGATAATGAATATACGTATCCTCTTTTGTCAGATGAAGGAGTCAATGATGAACCAGGAAAAGCTTGCCAAACTGCAGGCACAGGTCCGCATAGGCGGCAAGGTAAGTTAGAAAACATGCAGGCACTTATTTTTTTCTGGAAAACATTGCTTATTACAATTGCAATTGGATTGTTTTAGCGTATTGCTGTTGTTTATAGGGGTCGGCCCGCAGAAAGAAGAAGGTGGTACACAGAACAGCTACAGCAGATGACAAGAAGCTGCAGTTCTC
>NC_141325.1:13080000-13145000 GCF_037954235.1 Aulostomus chinensis | reverse complement strand
ACCCTCATCTCTTGGGTCATACCAAGTCCAGTTCTAGATCTACAAACAGCCTTACTTCCCTAAATGAAGAGACAGAGTGTTGTCGGACAGCCAGGCCCCATCAATCAGCCTCTCCCTACCCAGTGTGTGTTCCACAACTGCTTAACTTCATCTGGATAATGAGGGAGGCCTCAGATGAACACGCATCTGTCAAATCATTACTCAACATGTGGATCGTGGATCTCCCCTGCTGCCTCTCAGCAGTCAGTTGCTACCAGCTGAGAGCAATAGACACCAACATGCTAATCAGGAATCCCCATCATATGTAACCCACTGAAGGTGTGAACCATGGCTGAGCCCCACCAGCAGTTAGAGAAGCGTGGCTCCTCCTCTGTCTCATTTGAATTGTTAAAGACACAATTTACTCAATCCTTTTTGGTGTTTCAGCAGGTCGAGTTTGTTTTCTTTTCATTTACGAAGATATTGATTCTTGTGGCTTTCCTTTGGTTTTCCATCCATTTTTTTCCGCTTCTTCCAATTGAGGGTCGCGGGGCGGCTGGATCCTATCCCAGCGGCTACGGGCGAGAGGCGGGGTTCACCCTGGACAGGTCACTCGTCCATGGCAGGGCCAACACATAGAGACAGACAACCATTCACACTCACAGTCACACCAACGGTCAATTTAGAGTATCAATCAGCCTCGTCCCCTCTTGATGTCTTTGGACTGTGGGAGGAAGCTGGAGTACCAGAGAGAACCCACGCAGGCACAGGGAGAACATGCAGACACACACAGAAACTTGAACCCGGAACCTTCTTGCTGTGAGGCGACAGTGCTGACCACTGAACCACTGTGCTGCCTTTCCTTTGATTTTGATAATTCCCATTTAGTTTCATATTGATTGTGATATTTTAAAAACTTGTATCCATATGTTAGGACTGTTTTAATTATAGGCTCATTGCCTGTATGTGTGACCAGTTTATAGATTCTGCTTCTTGTTTTTGATGGTGTTTCATTTTCCTGTCCAGGAGGTTTTGGGTGGAGTGCAGGCATCCCCACCCCTTGGTAAATCAGGAGGTGGTGTTTCTTTTACCTCTCACCTTTTCTCCATTACTAGGCCAACCAGCTGACTGGTTAACACACCTTCAGCAACGGAGGGGTGTTAACCAGTGAAATCACCTGTTGAAGTGTTTGGTTAGAAGGAAAACCTGCATGCGCACGGCCCTCCGTGGCACATGGTTCCCCACCCCTGCTTTACACCTACTGATGGTGTACGACTGGATAATTAACAGCAGATCCACTGAATGGCCAATTTATCTTTCACTTCAAAAAAGGAAACCATAATCTAAGATGGTCCACTGCCTGCCTGCATCAACCATTTTTCCAATCTCATCAGTTAAATGTAGTAGAGTGGAATGACATTTTCTAAAAGTCTTTGTTGTAGCTTCGTTCATTAAGCTTCTCAAAGTCTGAATTACCTTAAATTAAGAGAGTCCACTTGAATTTCTAATTGGGAATACAAATTCTTTTTCTGTATTTTTCCATACAGACCTGAATGACTGGGGAGACTCTCAACAAGACTGTTTGCAACTGAAGTGTTGATTCAAACGTCCTGCTAATTTACCATTGTCTAAAGTAGCATCTGTTTTAAAGCTGCTTTGTCTTCGGTAAGACAAGGAAGGGTTTTTCACAGTTTGCATGAGTCATTTCTGTTGTCAGTTACCTTTTCACAAGAATATTTTTTTTTTGTCATTCAACAATTCCCTGTAAACCTAATTTTTTTTAGTCTCTTTTACAGAGAAAACAGAAGTCATACCGATTTTTTTTTTTTTACTGCAAAATTTCTGGACTCAATCGACTTTCAAATGTCAGTTACCGAAGGTTCGGTCCTCTGATTGTAATAGTCTTAATAGTCCTCATCAACATCAGCACATTTTACACCACCCTGTTTTGTTCAAACTCTCAATAATTGAGTTTTTACGAAAAACAGAAACCTACTCTTCTGGTATTACGACACTTAAAACAGTTCTTTGGGATCTTTTTGGTGTCCAAAACATAAAATGACCACCAATTTTTTACTCCACCAGTATTGCAAATCTTACTTGTGGTTGGTTCTTAGTTTCGTCTAAAATAGTTTGTGTCTTGGATGTCATATAATCAGCTGACAGAGATCAATCCATCTGAAAATATTCTAAGAAAAAAATGTAGCATCCCTCTTGGGGATATTTGTATTTAATTCCATTATAAAGAATAACCTTGGCCTTGGTAAAATCATCATGTCACAATATTCTGGGTTAAAAATTTTAAGATATTATGTTTCTTCATGGAAATATTTAGTAGCAGCACTAGAGTGACATCATCTCTGGGTATGGTAAGGAAATCTGCGAGTCCAACTGAATACTAAGCATTATCAATGCGTAAAATACAACTTTTTAAATGATTTTATTGCCAAGGCAGCACTGTGGTGCAGTGGTCAGCACTGTCGCCTCACAGCAAGAATGTTCCGGTTCAAGTCCTGGCTCCAGCACAGGATCTTTCTGTGTGGAGTCTCCATGTTCTCCCTGCGTGGGTTCTCTCTGGTACTCCAGCTTCCTCCCACAGTCCAAAGACATCAAGAGGGGACGAGGCTGATTGATACTCTAAATTGACTGTAGGTGTGACTGTGAGTGTGAATGGTTGTCTGTCTCTATGTGTTGGCCCTGTGATAAACTGGTGACCCGTCCAGGGTAAACCCCGCCTCTCGCCCATAGCCACTACGATAGGCTCCAGCCCCCTTGTAACCCGTAATAGGATAAGCAGAAGAAAATGGATTGATGGATGGCTCTTATTGCCATTCTATCACTTTTGTCAATCAGACAGGGAAGATGATATGTGCCTGAGAAAGTTGCTGAGTGGAGTCTTTTGTCCAGTTCTATGATTGTTTACTTTTGAGGAACTGTTGATATCACTTCTTCTCACAGTCCGAGCCATCTGGACGAGACAGCAACCAAACCTGAGTCTGTCACTTTCACATCTAAAGTTCACTGAGCTCAGGACCAAGGACCAAGGAAAAGTCCAAAAGAGTGAAAGTAACCAACTATTCAAAGTCCACTAATTTTCTTTCTTTTTAAAAGGAAGCCTTTTTTCCTGTCAATGTCACCAAGTGCTTGCTATAAACTTTGGGACATTTGAAGTAAAAACTGTAATTACTGATGATGTTTGGCCTCATTTGTAAGTTACAAACTGAGTCCTCTGAGTCTTCGTAACTTGGTTCAGCAGCAAGAGATTCTGGTTTCGAGCCCCTGCTGGAGCACAGTCTTTCTGTGTGAAGTCTCCATGTTCTCCCTGTTCCTGCGTGGGTTCTCTCTGGTACTCCAGCTTCCTCCCACAGTCCAAAGACATCAAGAGGGGACGAGACTGATTGATACTCTAAATTGACTGTAGGTGTGACTGTGAGTGTGAATGCTTGTCTGTCTCTATGTGTTGGTCCTGTGATGGACTGGTGACCTGTCCAGGGTGAACCCCGCCTCACGCCTAAAGGCAGCAGGGATCGGCTCCAGCCCCCCCCCCCCCCCCGACCCTTAACAGGATAAGCAGTAGAAAATGGCTGGATAGAAAATACATTATTAAATTAATAACACATTATGGAACAACCAGTATCAAATTGTAAATAGCTTTATAATGCATTAATCTTCCCTCTGGTCTTTTGTTAAATAACCTAAGTACTTACATCACCCTATTCATATTACCTGTTTTGCACATTCTATACTACATATTGACGTCAACCATGACATTTAAGGGCTCTGCATTGATTTGCAGTCCTGTGTGATTACTGTTTTTTTTTTTCGTGGAGCATTTAGTTAAACACTCAAGGCTGCCAAAAAGAAAAACAAAACAAACAAAAAAAACAGCATTTATTTATATTTGTATTTATTATTTATTTAAAAAAATGATAAATCCTTGAGTAATTATACAACAGGAAGAATGGTAAGTTCTACCTTGATTAACACTGTGAACAAATAAAAAAGAAAAGCAAGAAAAGCAACGCTATGACAGAACATCAGAAAGAACTTATCAAGCTAAATATCAAAATATACTGCCAGGAAATACTTAACCAAGTACGCGTTGTACTTTTGTGGCTTTATGTGGGCAAGCGTCAATTCTTTGTTCACAGTGTCACACTTGTAGATTATTATCAATAACGTGATGTCACAGCTCACTTGAATTTGAAGAAATGAAACCACTTATTTCTGGTCAAGTGACCAGTTTTTAGTCAGCAACATGGGGACAGTGCATACACAACATATAAAACTAAAAATAAAACTAAAAAAAACAAACAGTAACACTAAATGCTAATGTAGCCCTCTGGTAATCTTGAATGACAATGCTTTGTTTACTATTAAAATATATTCACGACTTGAAGTGTTAACTAGGGCACTAGAGCAAAAAAAAAAAACAACAACCTCACTCTTTCAATGACATTTGGGCTGCCCCATGTGATTAATGACAAAGGAAAGTCCTGCTTTCTAAATATAGCCCCCCGTCCCTCCCCCCCGTGCCTAGAGAGTCTAATAATCTCTACAAAAAACAAAAAAAAACCCTTCCATGATTCATGCCTCATACTCTGTTCCCTAAAGTACTGCGATCATTTTGGTAGATCAGGTTGAAATTCTGCTTCAAAGATCAAATATATTATGCGTGACGGTTATGACACTGCATGCCAGATTAAAGGCTAAGGGCAAACCCCCACCCTGTTAAACACCCACACGCTTATCATCTCCCTCTTATTCAAAACTTATTTGTGAAATTTGATATGCAAAACAAAATAGAGGAAACACGCTGCTGCCATCCCTGTTAAAGGGCTGTTATCAGTTTACTACATGACACAGTTTCTGTCTCACCCTTGGAAGGTGCCATGATGACGATCGTGGTGTTTCCTTCGCACTATAATATAAAAACGAGGCTTGGTGGCTGGTTAGATCAATCATCGGGAGGTCTGCAAACTGAACTTCTGCTTCTGATCTTTTTGGGTGTCTTTTCATCAGAATGGTAAGACTCAAAACTGGAAAACATGTGCTTTTAATCTTTACAAGATTAACTGGTAAAATATTTGATTGCATTAGATTGATTTCTTTTGTGTATCTTCCTTAAAAGAAATTCCCCCCAAAAAAATAACACTTGAAAATGAAGAAATAATCACTTTTTGCAATATAATTCTGCAGAGAACCTTGTCAGTGTGGACCTTTGGGCTGCTGCTCATCAGCTTGACACCAGCACAGGGAGTCTTTCCAGAAAACTGTATGTTGTCTTACTTACAGTTTACATATTTTTCATCTTTTATCATCATATTGTATCATCTTTTAGGTACCTTGACTGATTTTTTCACATCTTTTTTTGTAATCTTGTGTGTCTCTATCTCCAGATGTGATAGCAACAATCGGTCATTCTGCCACGCTGACTTGTGATGCAGATTTCAATGGAGATGTCACTTGGCTTTTTGAAAATGACAGCGGGGAACTTGATGATTTTCAAGAAGATTTAAAGACAGGTGGACAAAATCTAATTGTGACAAATGTAGCTCGGCCCATGTTGGGAGAATACAGCTGCTGGAATGGAAACAAGCTGTTATCCAGAGTTCAGCTGCTGGAGTTACAGAGAGACGAGGACATCGGTGAGATGATTTAAGCCCCCTTTCTCACTCGCTCTCTCTCTCTCATCTAAATGACCTAATTTCTCAAACACAGGAAATGATTGCATAAGCTCACAAAATCTCTTTATACAGATACATATCAGTGCAGTCAGATAACAAGTCTAGAGCATTAAAAACAAGAAATGCCACCTTGACTGCTATGCCTCTGAGATGTGTCAGTGACTTTTGACCTTTGATAATCCAAACCAGGTGTTTTAGCCAGATTTGAAGAAATTCTCTCAAGGTTAAATGAAAATGGGACAAACAGAGGGAAGAGATAATGGCTCCTGAAACCATACCGTAATAGTTGTAAGATAGAGTGATTTAAAGGCAGGATATTGCGTGTATATCATTCTAAATCAAAAGTTTAGTGTTTAAATGGTAAACTACTCCTGTGGCCCTAACACATACAGGCTAAAAGCAGCCTGGCTAAAGGTGCTATTGCTGTCTCGTGGAACAACGAACATAAGACTTGGAGGCCCATACTGCTTTAAGGAACACATACATACATACATACATACATACATACATACATGTTTTAAGGAAGTTAGAGTGTATATGCTGGTCCAAGATCGTGAGCGCTTTAAAAATGTGTATAACAATTTAAAAAATGACCAAAGGCAGGACTTTAAAATGGACGTAATGTGTTCTGGTCAGCACTCGGGCTGCAGAGTTTCTGAAGAATCTTCCAGCGTTCCAACCGATACAGAAGCACTGCAAATCTTTTTCACTTTGTTATCAGATCAAACTTCAAAGGAATTTAGTGTTGTTGTTGTTTTTTAACTTTTATTTGCAGATTCTCAACTCACGTGCTGGGCAACGTCTTACAACTGTAATTTCAGCTGTAAGTGGAACCATAGTGGAACCACAGCAGCGCACCTCGGACTGGGCCAAGACTGGTTAGAGAAAAACAAACAAACACAAAAATCACCACAATGTAATGAATTAAAATGAGATTCATCATACATTCTTTGTTATTTATCTCTCCAGTCGTGAGGGAAGGAAGTCATGTGTATGGTTAAACAGCATTAGCCTGGATCGGGCATTCCACTTTGAGCTGATGCACAACCTCTCACCCCACGCCGAGGAAAGCGCCATGATTGAAGTCACCTTCGAGGCTCTTATGAACTTCAATAAGATCCTCAGGAGGACCATGAGCTTTTACCTCAGAGATATCGGTGAGCTGACTAAACCAGAGCAGAAGAATGATAAAGATTTGACATTTAAACAGCACTTCTCGTAAAAGTTGTTCAAAATGAAAATCTAAGTGTTGTTCAAGTATTTATTATTTTTTATAAGCGGTAATGGCGAAGTTATTTTCTGACAAAGCAAGAGGACATTACTCAACTATAACAAACCCATCAATGCAACATTAATATACTGATATAAATCTAAGTTGTGCTTTTTTTTGTAAATAATATCATTTCAGCAAAATAACTGAACAACCACACAGGGATGTTTCTAGAATGATTCCAGTTTAAACATTCCTTCTTGACACTTTGAAAGCTATTTCCGAATTTGACAGAAAAAGACTGTATTTGTAATTAGTTTTTAAACACCATTATCTCATTGTAAGGGTTCATTATTTGATTATTTAGAGCTAGTAAAGCTCATTATCTCATGGTAGCACGGTAATTGAGCTCATCATTTTTAGGTAAGAGCTGCAAGGAGCTTTGTTTAAAAGAGATAATAAAATCATGAACTTGCTAGCAACATTCAAAAAATTCACGACAATTACGACCTTCCTCTGATTACATTGTTGCTGCACAGGTTACAAGGAAATTTGGTGACTATTCCTGTGTGCAGTCACACACACACCACCACCACCACCACCACAACAACAAAAAATGAACAGTGGAAATGAGATTAGTTTAAAAAGAAAATACCAAAAAACACCGAAGAATTACTTCAATCTGGAAAACAAAATAAATGTATTTTCCATCTGTCCAGTCCGCCCAAATAGTCCCCACATTGTCGGGGTACAGGACGCCGGCTCGTACCTGAATGTGAGCATCAAACCACCAAAATCCTGGTCCACTCCACTCAGCTTCTTCAATCTGGAGTACGAGATTGAGTCTG
The DNA here is from genome assembly GCF_037954235.1 of Aulostomus chinensis. Classification (NCBI taxonomy): domain Eukaryota; kingdom Metazoa; phylum Chordata; class Actinopteri; order Syngnathiformes; family Aulostomidae; genus Aulostomus; species Aulostomus chinensis. The sequence goes on along the minus strand of NC_141325.1, from coordinate 13,137,276 downwards.
TATTAAGAGATAACGGCAAGGTACGGACACGCACTGATACGCACCGATTCATAGATTTATCAGATGATTTGGAATATTGTTTTCTTACTGTGTATTCTCTCATCTGACAACAGTCTGAATTTTCGAAATCCACCGTTCCCAAGGGGATCGCCAAGCTGAGAGCTCACTGCAGGGATTTGCTGGTGGGCTCGGAGTGGAGCGACTGGTCAGATTGGGTAGAAAATGTAACACCAAATTAACTAAAACCACCACTGTCCTATCTTCTCACTCACTGTCCTAACTATGTGTTTCTGGCTCACGCACACACCCACACAGATATATGAGAGGTGCAGCCCTCACTAAACTCAGTAGATTTTATTTATTGTAGATCGTTATTGCATTGTCACTTATTTATCACTTAAAAACTTGAAAATGTATTTATTTATTGTAAACACACACAAAAATGTAACAATTTTTATCTTTCATTTCAGTACGAGTAAGTGAGGTGCTTAAGTTAACATGAATCACACGTATAATTTGCGTCACCTGTCCTGCACACAGTCTCTTTTTTTGCGTGTTATTTCTGTGCAAGTTTCTTGTCATTTTGGTGATTTGTGTGTTGTGCGGAACACATGGCTATTAAAAGCTTTGCAGTCACTTCCTTTTATATGTTCGTCCTTTCTCATCATCCATGTCAACTAATGGTTAGACAAATAGGAAAATACGAAATAACGCAATCCTCCTCTTTCATGCGCACAGATGTTAGCTGGGTATTTTCAAGGGAATTTCAAGACTTTAAGTGATTAATTATGTTGGCGTTTATACGTCAGTAGCTGTCCTGATTACTCACCAGCCTTGTTTTTTAATCTTACATGAGTAAACATGCGGCATATCATTTAAAAAAAAAACTACTATCCATCATATCTAACAGTGTTCTAGAGTAATCAGTGAACAACTATTTTTTTTGCCCAGATTTTTTTTTGGGGCGATTCATTGTTATCCATTTTTTTCAACATGTCAGAAATCCAGTTTTTATATAGGAGGGCCAAGACCTTGGTATTATAGAATAACGCATTGTTACGTTTTGTGACACACAAAACGTTTTGTGACACACAAACTGTAAAAAGACAACTGAAGTTTTTATCCGCTATGATTATTTTTTTTTAAAAAAGAAAAAAAAGTATAATGCATTGACAGAATAGGAAGTAAACAGTACGACTGCGCGGATAAAAACAAAGGATCCCGCAAAGACAGAAAGAAACCACAAAAGTTACAACAGAACTAATGACATACTAGAAACATGAGTGCAACTGATTTTCACAGCTGCCATTTTTACAGAGTAAACACAGCTGTAATTAACAACATGAATTACATCCCTGTTCTGTTTAGGTGAGCCAGGTCTCTGCCTCTTTGAGACTGGAATGGTCAGGAGCAGTACTGAATTGATTATATCACCAGTGCTAACCCCAATATGACATGTCAAATCAAATGCTGTGATAGAGCCTATTAGCCAGGAAAACAAAGTTAATAGAACTCCATTAATGAAACTAAGGTGAGAACACAGGAGCGGGAAGATAAAGATGCAAACCATAAGGGAAGTATTTTTCAAAATAAAAAATATTTTAAGCGGTCCCCAACAAAATGAAAGATGCTTTCCAAATTATTTCAAACAAAAATTAGAAGGTGAATGTAAATACTGAAAACCCAATACACTTTCAAATATTAAGTGAAATTGATGTATATTTGCAAGGGTGCCTAACAGGCTCATCTAGACTATGTAAAAGAGTAACGGGATTCCTTTCCAAGAATCACAGCCAAAACTTGCAAACAGAAATACACTGTAAATAGGGGGCGGCATGGCTCAGAGGTAGAGTGAACATCTAGCAACCGAAGGGTCACTGGTTCAATCCTCACTTCCCCCAGTGACCATGTTGAAGTACCCTTGAGCAAGATACTGAACCCCTAATTGCCCCCCCCCCCTCGCCCAGTGTCAGCTGGGATAGGCTCCAGCCCCCTGCTCCCCATGTCCCTTAACGTATAGAAAATGGATGGATGAATATAAAATAGAAGTAACATTTTCTTTTGTGAATGTTCTGTCTTTAAAATTTGCTGATTAAGTTTTTATCACTCAGTATTTTTCCATAATCTGTTACTACAGGTTCAGACAGGAAAGACAAAAACTTTGCAAACGCCAAAAAAAATCCAAAAACTACAGTCCAGAAAAGCCCTGCCAGCAAAGAAAGAATAAAACAACCGGAGGTGGAGTCACACAGTTTCAATAGCTAACTGGCACCATGTATGTGTATCATCTATAAATACAGTCATTACATCTGAATGTGTGTGGTGTTGTGTATTTTAACCAATGTGTTTTCATGTCATTGTCACACTTCACTCCTCTCTTTATGAGACTAGTAAAAGCTAATAAAGGCTACTGTAAACCTGCACAGTGTCTCACAGATACATATACAGACTGTGTGCATGTTGAAAATTTGAAATAAGTATTAGAACAATTCGTCAGTGTATTCTAATGAACCAGGTTTCATGGTAGCCTAGAAATCTAGACTGCCCAGCAAATTTAATTCGCAGCATCTTGATGTAGGTCTGCCTTGCCAGGCTTGTTTCAGGGTACATCATAGCACTGAAACTGTTAGACCTGCCCTCACCAGACCTGCCCTCACCAGGCTACCAGAATCAGCACAAGAGGAGACAAAGTGTCCGCACACGGAGCTCAAGGTTTAACAAACGAGGTTTATTAGAGTACAGTGGTCAAGGTTTCTCTGAGACACAACAAACAAGTGGAACGCTAATAAAATACACGGGGCGCAAAAAACTAAAATTTGGCAACACACTATAACTTAACGCGGGCAGCACTGTAAGCTGAAGGAACGATAACAAAAGGTGACCACCAGACTAACTCTGGGGGTGAAATAAGAATTTGGGGGGAAAAAAAAATATAAATCAAGGCTGAGGAATCAGCAAGCCAAATAGAACGGGAACGGAAATCGAAGGAAATCAAAAGGTCAGCACTCAGCTGCTATAATCCGACAAATAGCTTTAAGAAAAATACCACAGAAATACTGGGTCTTCTGGCACACCTTAGTGGCTCAGGAAAAAAAAAATGGAGCGAAATCACACTTAGAAAAAGTAACAATCAACGAGGAGGTCTCTCTACTCGGACTAGAAAAGTAACAAGGAGAAAAAACTAGAAAACAGCGACAAGACAGCAAACTCGGGGAAAAAACTTACAAAATGCACAGAAGGTGAGCAGGTCAAGACGACAGATGCTATTTAATATTCCACCACATGGAAACAACCAGCTCGGACTTAAATACCCAGGGGGGGTAATCAGGGAATGGATTCAGCTGGTGTTTCCTGTGTGCCGCAGAGTGACTGACAACGGGAGCAGCCAATCACCAACCAACAGGGGCGGAGCTCGGAACTGGGTGGAGAGAGGGAAATGGCACATGAATGCAGGATCATAACAGAAACAGCACTAGTCATTGTCAACAATGACCTCCTACTGGCATCAGATGAGGAACTGGTCTCAGTGCTGGTCTTATTAGATTTCAGTGCAGATTTGATACCATTGACCACCATATCCTTCTTCAGAGACTGGAACGTGTCATTGGCATTAAAGGAACTCCACTAAACTGGTTTAGATCATATTTACTAGGTTGATCTCAGTTTGTACTTGCTAACGATAATTCCTGTGAAACCACTACAGTCAGCTATGGTGTTCCGCAAGGGCCTGTGCTTGGACCAGTCCTCTTCACTCTATATCTACTTCCATTTGGTAACATAATAAAGAAACTCAATTAATTTTCACTGTCATGTCTGTACTTATCAATGCATCCATATGAAACAAATCAGCTGACTAAACTGGAGGCCTGTCTGAAGGAAATAAAATCATGGATAACCTGCAAATAAGGTCTGACAAAACTGAAGTTATTGTACTGGCCCAAAACACCTTCGGAAGACCTTATGCAATGAGACAAGTACCCTGGATGGCATTACCCTGGCCCCCAGCACTACCGCAAGGAACCTAGGAGTTCTCTTTGATCAGGATCTGTCCTTTAAATCCCACATTAAACAAATCTCCAGCACTGCCTTCTTTCATCTACGTAACATCGCTAAGATCAGAGACTTCCTGTCTCAAAACGATGCAGAAAAACTACTCAATGTTTTCGTTGCTTACAGGCTGGATTACTGCGATTCTCTCCAATTAGGCTGTTCTAATAAGTCTCGAAAGTTTCTCCAGTTGGTCCGAAACGCTGCTGCCCACATTTTGACTGGAACTGGTAGAAGAGACCGTATCTCTGTTGTACTTGCTTCTCTGCAAGAGCTCCCTGTTACAATCATAATAAAAATTCAGAAAAAAATCTTCTTCTAACATACAAAGTCCTCAACAATGAGGCACCTTCATAGTTGAAAGAGCTCATAGTCCCCTATTATCCAGCTAGAACCCTTCACTCTCAGGATGCAGGGTTACTGGTGGTTCCCAGAGTCTCTAAAAGTAGAATGGTAGTCAGAGTCCTGTGAAACCGTCTCCCAGTTTCAGTCCGGGATGCAGATACCCTCTCTAACTTTAAGAGCAGACTTAAGATTTTCCTTTTTAATAAACCTTATAGTTAGGTCTGGCTTAGGCTAGCCCTTAGATGTGCTGCTATAGGCTTAGACCTAGGGGATGTCCCATGGTCCACTGGGCTTCTCTCTTCTCCTCTCTTTCCTCTCTGTCCTCCTGTATGTGTTATACATATATCTTACTCATATGTGTTACTACCTTGTCTTCTTCTCCAGAGGCTTTGTGCTTCCCCACTTCCCAGACCCCTGACCGACGCTGCTGCTGGAGGAGGCTACAGACCTGAAGTGGCTCAAGCTGCCAACTGCAGTACCACCTATTCATGTCCCTGTCCGTCATTATATCACCCTTTCTCTCTCTCTTTTTCTCTGTCCTTCTGTATATCTGTCTTTCTCCATTATCTGTCTTTGTCTCTGCCCTATTTTCCTGCTCTCGTTTCCCCCAACCTGTCAAAGCAGATGGCCATTCCTGTTGAGCCTGGATCTGCTTCATGCTCCTGCCTGTTAAAATGAAGGATTTCATCACCCTTGTGGGGATGTGCTTGTTCATAGAGAACCGTTGGATGTAAATCAATTGAAGGAGTGTGGTGTGTCAGTTGTCATGAGATAACCTTTGTTATATACAAATAAAATTTGCTTGACTTGACTTGAACCAGTGGGTGGCGGAAAAAGCTTTTGGGTTCATTTATCAACCACCAATAAATTCGACGAAGAAGAAGTCTACGCTCATGCGCATTAAAAACTGCGGAAGTATTTGCTGCAAGGCTTTGTTGTTTACATATGGTTAGAAGCCTGATCTCTAATATTGAGCCACATTGGACCTTCGTCAGTTTAACTTCAAGGAACTCTACAGATGTCGTCAACATGGCAAATTTTGTACGGAAAACAGCGTTATTGTTATACCAGTGGTGGGTTTTCATGCTCCTCTGTTGCCCGTCAGGTAAGTGTCAGTGGTTTGAAGATTCAGTGCTAAGATGCAAACGCTAGCTGAAGGTTTTAGAGGTACCTCAAAGCTGTCGTTATCTCTGAAGTTTAGCTAAATTTACTGCTTCATTGATGGAAATATAGATGTGTTATATTTCCTGTGACTTTCCTTTCTTCATCTACAGATGTAACGTCGCAAACATTGACTCGTACTCATGTTGTCGTTCACTTTGTTTTAAAAGTTCTAATTTTGGAAAATTCTAGGCTTTGGGCTCAATGAATTGCTGTATTTCCGAGTCATACATCCAGAGGAGATAGGATACATATTCAGCGCAGCCCCTGCAAAAGACTTTGGAGGAGATTTTGTGAGTTGTACCATCAAAATTTTAGGGAGACTAAGAGACACACAAATATACCCTCTATTGAATTATATATGACCTCTATCATTCTGTCTCCAGACGTCAACGTATGATGAGATTTTCCTCGTGCCAGCAGACCCAGCAGATGCCTGCTCAGACTTGAAAGACAGAGACATCATCGAGGGACAGGTGATTCTGGTGGAAAGAGGGTATGTCTGTATTTATTGTACCCAAAGACTAAATCTGTGTAGAAGCACTTACCTTTTTATCATATGTGGTTGCTGTGTGTCAGGATACAGGCACAGTTCCCTTGTCCCAGTTCAATCATGACCACTCCACTTGCTAACACTGGTGCTACTTTACAATAAGCCTCCCATGATAAAGGTTTAATAAATGGTTGGGAAGACTGATACTACTTGTATTGTAAACACTTCATTCACATTACTCAGCAGCTGTAAATAACTTTTAACATAATTTCTCATATATCAATATGGGGTCACTATTTGGCAAGATGAGAGAATGCTCCATCCAGGTAGCAAGATCTGCCTATTTAATCTAGATGGCTGAAAATGCTGTTATATTACAAACCGTCTCGCCGAATAGTGACCGTGTATAGATGGACTATGACAAGATGAGTTTGTTTGTAAATGTTGTTTTTTTTGTCTTGCGTGTATTTGTGTGAATTCCAGAGAATGCTCCTTTGTACAAAAGGCTCGATATGTGGAGGAAGCAGGAGGCAAAGCGGTTCTGATTGCAGATAATGCCATGGATAATGACAGTCATTACCTTGATATGGTCACCGATGGAAGCGCAGATAAACCAAGCATACCTGCTTTATTCATGCTAGGACGTGATGGGTAAGAGACATGCAGACGCACAAGTACAAATACATCATAGACCTGTTTAATTTCAAATTAGTTTTGACTGATATTTTCCCCCCATGTATTCTAGGATGATGATCAAACGATCTCTACAGAGACAAGCTCTACTGTGGGCTGTTATTTCCATTCCTGTCAATGTTTCCTCTTTGGCCTCCTTCCCACTCAAGCAGCCTCCATGGACACTGTGGTAGAAATGGTGCACACCCACGACATCGTTCATCTCCAAGATCTCTCACATTCATGTGTATGAATCGGTCAATAAACTGGTAGCCTCTCAGGGATCTTCTCACACGCACCTGATGAAACAGCAAAATTAACCTGTGTTCACATGAATTAGACAAAAACATCACACAGACCTTTAAAATCATTTTTCCTAGAGACATTTGAGGGTTTGTATGGCCTGTAGTTTGGATTACCAGAATTTTTCAAGTACATTTGTCTCTCCAAAGTACTGTGCAGATGATCTCTTGGTTGCTAGTGACTGATGGGGGAAAAAAAGGGGTGGAGGGGAAGAATTGGACATGAATATACTTTACTGCACATTCTCAGTGTTAAAAACCTGAATGCATTTCCCGCTCATCTGTTTGAACACTTTCTCTTCTGATGAATAAACACACATACATATATTTAGTCCAGGACATTGCCTGTCTGACATGAGCATTAGTATGTGACAGTTTTTTTCTGTTTAATTACTCAAGCCAAGAGTAATTACTTTAATACGACTGTAATTTTTATCGTTTTGATGCAGATGAACAATTTTACAGCAGTTTGGATCAATGGGTTTTACTCAAAGTGATGTCGAGGAACCAAAAGTTCTACAAAAACGAATGGATAGCAACAGCTAACAAATGCTAACATAGTAGCAAAAGCGGGTAGAGATATTTATTAGTCCTCAGTCGCCGAGCAGCGCGACAGCTCGTCAAAGAAAAGACGCAACGTCATAACATTTTTCATGCGTTGTGTCAAGCGAGAACATGCGCTTCCTGTGAGAAAGACCTGTATTTGTTCATTTGTTGTGTAATATATTTAAATAAAACTACAGAACAAAGGCGGCTTTTTATCTCTGTTCAAATGCCCCCCAAAAATTGTATTATTACATCATCATCATCATCATCTGGTCACCTCATAATAAAACCAGATGGATTTTGTAAAATGATGTTTGTTATTGCAAAGAAAGGTCATAAATAACTGAGATAAACAAGTAATTGAAAGTAAAAGATGCAAACTACAAAGGATGGCGGGGTTGGTGGTGCTTGTTGAATGTAAATATATATGTGTATGCATTTGGACCCCTTTAGATTTTAATGTGTAAATCTTTTCTCTAGAGGAATGGTTTTTGAATTGCAACACCCCCATGGAAAGAAATATACTCTCATATCACTGAGGTTACAACCAAGTATAAAACAAGCCTTATTCTAAGAACTATTTACACATTTTTTGTCGTTTGTAATAGTTTTCACAGGCACATTCCAACTCTCGTATACTTACATAGGACTGTCTGTCATATCTTTGTGTCCATCGGTGGACTTTCCCACCAGGATAAAAAAAAAAAAGGAAATGAAATGGGTTGTTCCTCAGGATCAACCTTAATTGTCCTCCATGTTGCTTGTGAAAACACAAGATCGTGATGTTTCAAGGTAGAGGTTATGATGAGTCCAAAGACAAGAGACGTTTTAGTGACACATTCACCTTTTCTTTCAGTTTTAATGATGAAGTGACAGGAAACTTTTGTAAAATGCTGTTGTTTTTTTTCCATGAAATGAACCACGATTTACAACTTCCCGTGCTGATAAAAACTCTTTTATATCTGAAGTACAAAAACCACGGCAGAGTTACACTGATGTTGTGTCCATTTGTCCAAATGAATCTGAATTCAACTTGAGTTTAAATGGTCACTGGCGCTCCACGAGCATGTGGTGCACACAGGCATAAGAGGGTCCAGTGTGTTTGGAACTGATTTTGTTAATGATTTATTTTTGAATCGAAATAAATTTGGAAACCATAATTAAACTGAAAATATAACTCATAAATACCATAATAGTCAAATCAAACATCTAGAACAACCATAATAAAGTATTAATACATTAAAATCACCTGCCGAGGAATCAAACCCCGGTCTTCTGCGTGGCGGCAGATGGACTGACCACTGTAATAAGAGGGATTTTGTATTTCATGCAACTACTTTGTGTTATTATTGCTACTGTTAGAATAATTGAACCACATCGGGGTGCTTTAAACATTGTGATGGGTTTTTGTTGTTTGTTTTTGGCAGTAAAATTGCGGGAACTGTGAAAATCGACGATTTGTTGAAGACCTCAAGAAAAAAAAAGTGTGTCATATTCTGATAACTAAAAATCTAACAAAGACACTTACTGTTTGTTGTATTTTTACTTATGAACGAGTTTAGTAAGATTTGCGTGAACCTTACATTTAGAGGTGAGGTGGAAATGGAGAGGGTTTATTGCAAGTTCTTTCCCATGTGCAAAAATTTGTTTATTTAGAATATGCCAAATAACATAAATGGGAATAATCCCACAGATGCGGCGTAAATAAACACCTCATTCTGAATATTACCAAAACTAGAATATGTACCTTAATCAAAATGTGATGAATATGTAAATGTCATCATTGTTTTCAGATGTCAAGTAGCATCTGAAATTCTTGTTGCGTAATTGATGTCACCTCTGAAAGAAACGGCGGCTTCGGGATCAAAGAGAAATGCAACATTTTCCAACTTTTTGTGGTGAAACAGGATTTTTTTGATGAAATATGCCAGCTACTGCATATTCCACTGAGTTTAGCCGACTGCATTAATTTAAGCGACTGCAGAATCCTGTTTTTTTTCTGGAAAGGCTGGGAAAGTAGAAAAAAAAGAGTTGATAAAAGTCAGATACGTGATGCACAATCACAATGATGCGCTATGATAATCAAAAAACAACAAATCTACATTGACAGAATAAATAAAGGGAAAAAAAAGTTGTTGCCTGGTTGAGTGTTCACTGGAATCCGTGAAGCGCGTTGAACAATTCGTCCTGCGAGAAAAACAAAGAAAAAAGGTTTGCAAGATCATCAAATTGAAAACAGCATGTAAGTGTCATTCTGTCAAGGAAACTTCACAGTTGTATGAAAAACTGACTGAGCAACATCTCAAAGCAAGATATTGTTTTTTCAACTTCAACTTTAATGGTGAGTGTCATTAGAAACTTCATAAGCTCTCTGCTTTTCTGCATCAAGGTCCTTCTTCTTTCCTTCTACCTTCCCATGGAGAGGCTCTGATCTGAAGGTGGCTGGCTGGCGGGGGAAGGGGGGGGGGGGTCTCTCCTCAGATGCACTCTGGACAGTATAGTCCTTCCAGTGCATGCAAGGTATCAGCTAAGGATAATGATTATCCTCGCTGACCCTCAACCAGAAAAGCTCTTCCCTCCTCAGAACGCCAACAGAGAGCATCATTCCCTGCCCTGTGAGCACATCTGATACAGCTGATGTTGACAGTTTAAAAACCAGATCACATCCTCGTGAGGTCATACCATTGGGTCCCACACAGGCAGGTCCAAGTCCAAGTCCAAGTCCTGTCTGGTTTTCAGGGTCACCGGGGTGGGCCACTCCCTGAAACAGAAAACACAGTGTAGTACTGTTCATGTAGTCCATGAGCGTCAGAGGAAATGAAATGAAAAATACATTTTCACTGTTTTTAATACACAGAATCAAAAGGTGCTCTGACTTCTTTTTCATAGGGCCTTTAATGAAAAAACTAGACTGCAGTGGATCTTGAAATGTTCACTCAACAACTCACCACATGGAGGAAACATAAAAAAACATCACGACTAGGATGGCTGGTACAGCATCGGGATAAAGCTGGCACACCCTGGCCACCGGGACGGCCCAGGAAACCTAAAAAGCCCAGCTTGTTGGAGTAAATCTTGTGGCCTGGAAGGAAATGAGACGATGTCAGAAAAGATTATAAGCTCTAATTTGGAATGATAAAGAGAAAATGAAATACAAGTCATTGGAGTCTGCGTTACTGTTGGTGAGACAAGTTCAAAGTAATAAATCTGTTAAACCTCAGTCAACTGAACTGACTGTTGTGTTTGTTCAAGTCACGTTTGGCCCATAGCTTAATGGCCCTCAGAGCCAGATGGAGAGCCTCCTGGCTGGGCACCAGATGAATGATTTCCTTTGAGACAAAAGATAAATATGAGTTCCATCACAGTAGAAACACAAATGTACAAAACAACTGCCGTCAGGTCTTGTGAAGAACTGTTTGTCATTTCTTTTATTGTTGGGACCGCGTACACAAGTTTGTTGCAGCTCCCTCAGCAGCCCTGTCTTTAGGACGTGGAGCTTCTCGTGGATGCTGCTCCTGTCGATGGAGGCGTAGACCAGGTCCACTGGAAAAAAGAGCCAGACAAAAATGATGAAGTCACAAGCCATGCAAGAAACACATTTTACTTGCCTGCACAGTCTTTACTTATTTCTCAAGGCAACTTACCGACGTCTTCAAAGGTGAGCTCTACCTGCGGGTCAAATGCCTCCTTCACGGCACGCGTCTCTGTCGCCTCCTGCTAAGCCCAGAGCCTCTCAGCGAAGGAGGTGAAAAAATGCCTCTCCCATTGCATTCTTCATACTCCAAATCTATACCTATTTTCAGTATCTGAATCAGCACTGTAGGAGTTTTGGAAACATTACTAATGTACTATATGCCCAAAACACTTAAAAGAAAATTTTCTTTTTTCTATGTATATGTTTATGAATTAAGGCTGGGCAATTATAATTGAATTTTACTTTCAATTACAATTATGGCTTAATCTGCTTTGAAAAATGTAGTTTAAGAAATGCATGACGTTTCCAAAGTCAGTGGGTAATCATGTTCTTCATGTAATTCCTGTTGCTTTTTGCCATAATAGAGCAGCCCTATTATCAATACAATACTTCTGTATCATCAACAATAAGTTTCAATATTTAATACCTAAGTTTGGATAGCGCAGGTTTTCCTGAAATTTCTGAGCTTGAGGGCCGGACAGTCTGCATTTATTTGTGGCTCTTCAGTCGTGTTAAGTACAATAACTATCTTTTATTTGTTTGGATGTGTTTTATTTTCAAAACGTGAATGTGGGAATGTTAAGAGTGTGCATCAGAGGAAACAACAAGATATCAGCTATTAAAGGTCAAAACACGGTCACTTTGGCCGCAAACACCCTCATCCATGCACATGGTCAAATCGCCGGTGCACATTTAAAACTTGGAGTGCGTTTCAAACTCACCTGTGTAGATCACATTTGGATCAGACCTCTCAAATATCACGACATTGCACAACATGTCGCTGCCACCACTGGTCAAGCAGCCTCATTGCTTCGTTGAAAGTGATTTTAATTCACGCCGACAGCCGTTTAAAGAAAACATGAAACTACACGTTGAGTTTTTGAGAATTGTTCCTTTTAAACAAATGTTTATGGAACATATCAAACTCACAAGAACAGACAGCATAGGACATATACAGTAGAGGATTTAAAAGCTGGAATTGTGAAAACTGCCACAGCTGATTCATTAAATTCTACTTTCGGAGGCGCATGTCTGAGAGAGAGCAATGAGTCACTTGTTAATGTTTGACACATTTGTCTTGTTCTGTGCTGTAGAACGATGTTGTTGAAGCAAGAAGGGCCTGCGTGCTGAAAGCGCTAATGATTTACCTCAATGAAGACTCTGAAAATCTCCTAAGAGAGCGCATGGACAGGAGTTTGGCCTCTGCTTTCTACTTAATTTAGCTTCAGAAACTGAAAATGTGATAGTGCTTTTAGTAGTTTCTGACAAGTCCACACCACAGAAGAATAAGATATTAGGCTCAGGGTGCATATATAACACTTTTTAACAGAGAAGTTCCTTATTGTTTTGGATCTGAACATGAGATCTCTGGACAACAAGAAAATTGCATCAGACTGCCCTGCTTACTTTAGTTCAGACAGAAAAATTCAGGCCATGCTTCCATGATAAAATCCCTTCATTGAAATCACGTCAATAGCATTTTGTGGCTGAGTGTTTTCAGGAATTCTTTATGGATGGTGCTACATCCTTCCAGACAATCACAAATGTAGTCTGGAAGAACTGAAAATTGGAGGTCGGCTAAACAGAGCACAGATGGCCTGGCAGATGATGGAGTCATCAAGGAAGGTGCTGAAGTGCTGCAGAACTTTGGTAACATTGCAAATGCACTCGTCATTTCGTTTGGCCTCACGTACTCACTGGACCTGAGCTAGCCAACAAACCTGAAGCACACATCTGAGGTTCTGCAAAAACTTGAGAGGGAACTAGACGGCATCAAACTCTCAAGGACGGCCCAAGTGCTGAAACATCAAGTGTTTGAAGGAACATTTTAGACCAGTCCTGTTATCCTGAGCAGCACAGAGAAAACTTAGAGGACAGATTCCATCCCAAATCATCTTGCAGAAAAACGATTTTTGGATCTCCATGTTCAACTGTTTATGAAAAGTGGATCGGATGCTCCAAATGTTCAACACACTTGAAATGTTTACAAAAGGAAGACAGAATAGCAGAAACCTGAAAAAATAACCAAGGAGAAGTTTGAATTTGTCAGCCGCAGAACGAGAGATGGAGAGTTTGAAATGGAGAGTGAATGCTGAGTTGCAGCAAGGAGGACAAGAGAAACAAACACTGATTCCTCCCTCGCCCAAGCATGCTCAAGCGGTGGGGAGGAAGATAGCATTTTGAAATATTTTACACAACAAAACATTGCTCACCCTATTCATGTAGACGGTTCACCTTTTAAATATGTCGAATGTACCGTTTAACAGTGTTCAATAATTGTGACGAAAATATGATGCGATATGGTGATGGACATATTGGATCACATTGACCTCCTCTGTATTCATGAACACCTTTTTTAAGGGTTTAAATGTGTCCTGAGACATTTAAGGATTTATTCGAAGGCAAGAAAAAAAAAAGAAGAAAAAAAAGAAAGAAAGTGTTTCTCTCTGAGCCAGACTGGGTTTGTTAACTTCAACTATAAAAAAAAAAAATGCTGCGTGACATAAAAAAAAAAAAGATGTTTAGCCTTTTACTGTGTGGGGAAATGATGTTAAAATGTATTTGACTAATTTCATTCCAAACAGACATGAATAAAACAATTGCACTTCTTTATGAGATAAGTTCAACGTCAGCACATTAACAGCTTATTCAAATTTAATTCATTTTTGAAGTGACTGCTTTTGTTGAATAATGTATGTATCGACCGCATCATTTAATTTCACCTTAAAGCTTGGGAAAGTTGGAAATCTTTTTTTTTTAAAATAATAATAATTTTACACGATAATATACCGTTTGTCAAATAGTTTCAAATACTCATCGCGAGGTTGTATGAGGGTAGGGCCCGACGCTCCCTTTCCACACATGTAAATTAAAGTCAGTATATATTTGTAGACTTTTATATTGATTTATATTGGCCAATTAAATCTGTGTGTCCGAGCTGACGGAGATGAGCGCGCACTGAGACGCAATTTTGACCTCTCTTATAGTTATCATTCTCCGAATTGAGTTCTTCTCATGAAAAGGAACATTTTATTACATTTTGACTGTTGTTGTTTTTTTTGTACTGTAAATGAGGCAGGAACATATTTGACAACCGGTGAGGAAAATATATGAGTGACTCGAAAAATGATGAATTTCCACATGAAACTGCACAGTGAACGTCAACGCATCTTCACCTGCCTGATCTCTTCCTCCTGCACCTCGGACACACCCTGCCCCACACGATCCTCACCATGGCCTCTCTCAGAGCCGGACTCCCCCACAGGTACACCGCCGGGGTACACACGGCGTTCAGACGAGCCATGATGGCGAAAACATTGGTAGCCTCGTTCCGAAAAGTCAACCCTCCTCCCGTCAACAGTCTTAACACGATATTAATAAAAGAAGGACCCCACAAAACCAAGAAACTTATGACCACGAATATAATGATTCTCAGGGATTCCTTGTTGCTTTCCTTGTCTGCGCTGGGGGGGTCTCTCTCCAGCTGGTACCTGGCGACCACGTATAGCTTGACGGTCATGACCAGTTTGGTGAGCACCACGATTTGTAACGCAACAATACTGAACACATAGATCCGGATCGCCTCTGACAGCGGACACACGGATAGAATAATAGTCTGAGCGTACACATGGAACCAGCAGTACACGTTCACGGAGATAACGACCCGCCGCGTGATGAAGCGCGTGTACATGAATGGATGGCAAACCGCGAAATACCGATCAAATTGCGCAAATAAAAATGTCATGACGTTTACCCCAAGAAGTGACGGTAATATATTGAAAGTTCCATTTCTGGAAGGAAAACCCTCCCGAACATCAAACAAACCCAGATAATACACCGAAAACCCCACGAACGTGTCACAAATACTGGTGTTCAACATGAAGATGAACCTGTTCTGGAGGCGCAGCGCTCTGGTCGCGAGTATGCAAATAACTACAGTCCCTGCTAGTAGAACAGCCGTGAAGGCGAATAACAGCTGGAAGATAATGATAAAATAATCCTCGGAACTGTCGAAGTCCACCGCCAGAGGGACTCCTCCGGTCAGGCTGGCGGTGAGGTTGCTGGGGAGCATCGTTGAAGTTCCTCACTGCGCGTCTTTATTTATGAGGTCACAAGAATCTCTGGAGATGCTCCAAGCACACAGAAGCCCGGCACGGAGATTTCTTTTGCCTGACTAAAAGGTCATTAACCCCCCCCCCCCCCATCTGCATATTTTAATAGAGCATATTTGTAAATTCTGATTATTTTTGACTGGTATTGCTATTGTGTTATGATTCACAATATTAGACAGAGTTTTGGTCTCATTGGTTACGTTTTAATTAAAAACCATGTCAAAAGGACGATGGTATGAACTGTTTAACCACCATACCTTTATTTTGGAGCACATTCGGCCTTTGGCAAAAAGCCTCGAAACAACTTTGAGCAATTTTTCATCTTTATCTCACCTGAATCATCTTGATTAATCTCGATTTTGATCACATGAGAATCAATTGCCCATTATATATGTGAAATTGATTCTGATGTGATATATATATTAAGAAATTAAGAATTTAAAGTAGCGAACGATTTTTTTCAACAAAAAAAGAAAGCTCGTAAAGCACATAATATTTTTTTTCTTAATGAGATGCAGGTCGCATTTAAAAAAACCCAAATTTAGCTCCTTTTATCCGGTAATCTGACAGTATTTTGAAGGTGTATTTGTACCTCAAACAACTCTCCACTCTTCTATTTCACCACACATTACCTCACAAAAATTCATGGAGCTCGTCCTGATCCAACGTCCAGCATACAGAAGTGTAACGAGGGTATCTCAAGGCCCCCATGGTGCCCAAACGATGGACTGGAGTAGGAAGACACATCTTTCGCCAGCGTGTGAAATGAAAAGTATCTGTAATATTGAATGAAGTAGAGTGGCTTTTTGCCCATGTTTTTGGTCCAAGCTGCAGTACTTGGTAAGAAAACGTTTTATACCTTTATATGCGTTTATTGCTGCTTTTATCCTTGGAAACATGTCTTCAAAGCTATGTTAGAAAAAATAACATCCCCCCATCTATTATAAATAAGTTGAGACCTGTTACAAGCCACGCCTCCAGATGAGTTTAAGAAAGAAAAAGGCTTTCATTATTAGTTTAGCACCGAGAATTTCTTTTGAGTGATGAATTTTAATGGAGGACTGTTACGTGGCTTTGCTGAATGAAGCTGCAGGACACTTTCCCGATAGGCTTCTTGTGATATTATGTCATTATTTCAGTAATGATCCTCCAAATATTGGATGCAATATGGGAGGCAGCACATTCACATACGAACACATGCTGATGGATGACGGTGGGAGCAGCAAGTGACACACAGACAACAAAAGACTGAATCAACCGACCATTGTTTTATTGAAAATTAATGAAAAGATACACGAGCGAAATCAAATGTGATGTTTTAACATTTGACCTGTTTCTGTCCAGTTTTTTTCTTCCGTACATGAAGCTGGTTAGAGTAGAAGGCCCGAATAAGCTTCAAAACATCCCATATTGTCGACGCTATTTCAATATTTTAACAGGCAGTTGTCATCAGATCACATTCATCGTATATTTTTATTAGTATTATCAAGTCAGCACCGAGCTTGGTCTCATTTAGGCTTTATATTTGCTTACTTAAATGTATGACAATGAAGTACCAATATTAATAACAAAAAGAATGCTAAAATCCACACATTACGCAGTATTTTCTGTGTCCTGACCCCAGCTAAGACGTGAAAAAGAAAAGAAGAGAGAGTCTCCTGCACCGTGAAAGTCTACACAGAGGAACACAGGCTCGGATGAGGCAGGGGAACATGAGGATCCCTGGAAGCAGAGCGGCGAGAACTGAACTGCAGGCAACAACAAGGCAGAACTCCTTTCTGAGGTTGTTGTTTTTTTTTTTTTTCATGATGTATTTTCCGTGTGGACGGATGGGATGATGCAGGAGGGAGGAGACCGATGACATCCCCAATGTCTTGGTCCCACATCACTGTCAGTTTTAGGTGAGCACAGAGAAATGTGGAAAACGAATAACCCTAAGTGGATTAAACATCCGAGTTATCTTTAAAATATCAAATATGAGCGCACGACTTCATTCAATCAAATGAAGATAAACTCACCCACAACAACAACAACAACAACAACAACAAAAGTTTACCCAAAAGACAAGAAAAAAAACAGCAAAAGCAACGTCGACGTCCTGATCCAGCCGACGAACACTCTAAATACTTTCTGACTGATGGGCGTTGAAACCGTCCATGCATTTATAAAACGTAACCTAACACGCATATCAAAGTTACTACTAACCTAAAAAAAAATAGTTTTTTTTAAGTCGTCGATGAATTATTCACAAATATTAACAAATCTCGAACCCGAAATTGATATAAAACTCGTCTCGTTAATGTGCCAGTATTTCTTTTAAATAGTTATTATTATCATTATAATACATGTTCATTTTTGAAGCTGTGCTCGTTCGGAACGATGACGTAAAGTCAGAGAAACCTCCACTGAAATGGAGAAAAATAAGGCCTGTTTTCATCAATTTATTCCCGTTCAAACAAGCGGGGTTGCTTTTCCAATTATCATCTCATGTTTTGCTGCTTCTTTAAAATCGTCTGTGTTTAACGACCGTGACTGAGAATACTGCTTCCGGGCTGGGATATCAACAACAATCGCGGCCTGGTAGTTGATAAACGGGCAATCCGGGGGACAGATGTTGGATGAGCCTGAAGTCAGATTCATTATCCATTCGAACATTCACAGGATCGATAGGTTTACCTCTTCCTGGAACCTTTTTTTTTTCGTCTTACACAATTAAACATCAAGGCGGGATCATCACCCTCGACCGCAGCCCGGAGCAACTGACAAAACCTGCAGGAATGACAGTTTCCGTCTCACGTCCTTCCTTGTCGGGGCCTCCAGGAGCCACTTTAACACCAGTTTGTGCCGAAGATGAGTCAACAAAGACAAAAAAGCAAATCTTTTTTGGCTTCATCGCATTTAAGGAAAGAACAACTATGATTATAGATGAACTGAAACTGTTATTAAAATTCAAAAATCAAAGCTTTAAATCTAATAATATTGAATACAGCTGCATAGAATAACTACGATGTTCTACAGAATCTGGAATTACTAGATTGAATTCTGATTTTAGGCATTTGAGTAGATTATCACAGATAGATAAACAAGTATTTCATGTATTTTTTTCATTACAAACAAGTAAAAAAAAAGAAATTTAAAAGGAGAGACCCTCAACTGCCCCTAAACTGCGCCGCAGAGGCCTCAACACAGCAGACCTGAGGTCTCTGCTCAGCTGCAGTCAGTTCAGGCCTGCAAAGTTTCCTTTTCATATTTTGGAACTCACCTGAATTAAACACAAAAAAGTTAGTGTTCATGGTAACAACACGTTAGTTGCTTCTCTAGAATTTATTTGCCGCTCCGTTGAAGATGAAACCAATTCTGAAAGACAGGGGGGGGGGGGGGCAGAGGGAAAGGAAGTTGTAACAAATGCTTTATTCACGCCCTGAACTGTACAGGGATGTTGTCATCTCCTACCTCGTCCTCCGCCAGGGACAGACCCGCCGCCACACCACCCTCCACACAGCCCCCCGCAGCGCCGGGCTGCCCCAGATGTACAAAGCTGGGGTGACCAGCGCGTTCAGGCGCGCCATGATGGCGAACAGGTTGGTTGCTTCATTTCTAAACCTTAAACCAGTTCTGGTCAACTGCCTGACAATAATATTCACAAAAGATGGACACCACAGAGCCAGGAAGCATATCACCACAAACACAATAATGCGCAGCGACTCCTTTTTGTTGTCTCTCTCTGCGCTGGGAGCCTCTCTGGCCAGGTGACTCCTGGCTATGATGTATAATTTAATTGTCATCAACACTTTAATGAGCACTATAATCTGAAGAGTCATCACACCAAACGCGTTTATCTGAGCCGCCTTTGAGATGGGCACCATGTTCTGCACCGTGAGGATGGAATAGGTGTAAACCCAGCAAAAGGTGCTGATTCCGATGACGAACGACCGGGTGATGAAGCGGTTGTAGAAGAACGGATGGCACACGGCGAAGTAGCGGTCGAACTGAGCGAAGAGGAAAGTTAACACATTGACACCGAGAAATGAGGGTAAAATGTAGAAGGTCCCGTTTCTGGAGGGGTAGCCCTCTTGTACGTCGAAGAGGCCCAGGTAGTAGACCGAAAAGCCGGTTAGAGTGTCACTGATGCTGGTGTTCAGCATGAAGATAAACCGGTTCTGGACTCGCAGAGACCGAGTGCTGGCGATCCCGATCACCACCGAGCCAGCGACGAGCACGGCGCTGGTAGCGAACAGAATATGGAAGATGAAGATGAAGAAGTCCCCCAGAGCGTCGAAATCAACCGAGAGGGGGACGGTTGCGTTTAGGAGCATCCTGGTGCTCCAGCATCCACCGGAGCCTTTCATGTATTTATAGATGAATGTGACGGGGGGGGGGGGGGGGGGGGGTCGTTAAGAGTCCCCGGATAATCGAGTCAAAACAAGGTGATTTGTTTGTGCGTCCTGGTCTTTGTGGCGTGGATCTCAACACATCAAGTAGTTTAGCAACATGGGATGCACCCCCCCCCCCCCCACACACACACACACACCATTAAGAACCGTGATTAACACAAAGGCCAAACTGAGGAGGGAAAAGTTCCATTGAAATGTGGCGTCTTTTCAGCTTCAGCTTCAACTTGTCCCTGGATATTTATTGATTTGAGACAGTATTTTATATATATATATATATATATATATATATATATATATATATATATATATATATATATACACATACATATATATATATCTACTATCATATATATATATATATATCCTATTATATATATATATATATATGATAGGAGATATATATATATATATACACACATACATATATACACACATATATATGTATATATATATATATATATATATATATATATATATATATATATATATATATACAGTACATATATTTCTCTTATAAGCCCTAAAATGATGCAATGTCATAGGTCAGCATCTTTAGGAGTTTGTGTATTTTCCAATGATTATATTGGATTTTCTGCGATTTCTCACTTACATGTTGCATGTTTACTTTTACTTTTTATTAATACATTTACTTTATTATTTAATAGAATCTGAAGTCTAATTTTTTCATTTCTAGCTTGAACTTTCCCTGTCTGGGACTAATAAAGGAACACCTTATCTCATCTCATCTTATGTCATCTCATCTTAACTCTTCTTGGCTTATGTTACCGGTGCTCTTAATGCACCGCACTTCATATTCAGGTGGAGTTTGAAAGGCTTTTTTTTTAAATTAAATTATAATTTAAATATTTATAATCACAATATTCAATTCCCCCCCCCCTTTTTTTTTACTTCCCTAAACTTCCTTTCTCGAACTAGTGGTGAATTTAATTTCAGCCACTAGAGGGAGCAATAAACCCTTCTTACTGTATTACCTAAAACTTCCTTCTACGTTGGACAATAATCCAAAATTATAACCTGCCTAACAACTTATGTTTCAGTGTTTCACTTTTTTCTTAACCGGACACATTACAATCTGATTTCTCTGAATAACCATTCTTAAGCATCTGCAAGTTCTTATTTTTAAGGTTTAAAAATTTGATCAACACATAGATTGGATTTAAAAAGATAGATTATGACACCAACGTGATTTTTCCTGTCCTTAACTGAAATTGTTTCTTTAAGTGCCATCATCCATTAACACATAGAACAAGTCATTATGATTGCAGACTTGATGATAAAGCAGTGATATAGATCATAATTGACAGTCTTTTTTTTGCAGGGGACAGTAATATTACATTCACAGTTTAGAAATTACACAATTCTTAAACTATTCATACCTATGTGATCTATTCGCTAATAATCCTACTTTAGAAGGGTTGTAGGCAATTGTTACACAATCTTACATCTGCATAAAATTATTGAAAAACCATACTGACGTTTGTCTTTCCCGCAAAAGTCCAAACAAAAACAAACAGAGCCATTTTATTCGTTTTTCTGAGCGTTCCTGCAGCTGAGGTGCTCTCCCTCAAAAAAAAAAAAAAAAGAAGCATTCAAATAAGGAAAGAGAGAAGCTCGTTTCAGAAAATTTACCATTCTACTTTATCATCGATGTCATGGTGGATGGTGTTGGTGGTGGTGGTGGTGCTGCTGCACTGGAATGAACTTTTCTGACAGTGCCAATCTCAACTGAACAACATGATCTTTTGTTAAGCTTTTAACAGTGCACTTCTTAATAAAAAAAAAATAAAGGACATCTTTCTGAGGATGCTGGACCTCTAACCACCAGTTCCTGTGATTACAGGAAATAAGAGACTCCTTGTGTGTGGTGTGACTGCACTTTTTTATCAGCTGGAACTTCCTGTCTGCTGCTCTGGATTGTATCGATTTGTTGTGGGGATACATTTTGCTGACTGATATGGGATTTTTGGGGCTGATACTAAGATTAGTTATTAAAAAAAAACTGATATTGATGTACTAGCACTAGATTTTTTTTTCCCAGCGATCCTTCAAGTGTGTCACACACATCCCTCAAGCGTTATCATCAAAAATAGATGACAAATGTGTCAAGAGTCGTAGTGTCCATGTAAATATTGATATCTTAAGGTTTAAAGTCACACCAGAACACTGGAATTATCCATTTTATTGTGAATTAAGCAATGATAAGCAACCCCTGGCATATTTTTTTGAGATATCCACTGCACACAAGTTGTCATATCAGGCATCATATCTGCAGATATGGTTATATCTACCATGGGATAATATTGAGCAAAATCATTGGCCACACCAATGTGTTTGTCAGGGGAATTTGAAAATAGAGTCCAGACTTCAGCAGGGGTAATGAGTAATTGTAGGAACATTAAACTGACAGCGACCGATAAAGCACTTGGACGGTGATCCTGAGGCTCATCGTTTTTATTAGGAGCACTTAATTGCTGTCACTGGGAATTGAAGGCTTGTTTTTCCTGCCCACATAAACCGTTTTAGAGCGAAGCCCTCTCAGCTGTTGACCCTACAGCTGCGCTGCCCACCTCCAGTGTGAGCAATGAAGACCTGAAGGCTGCAGCTGTTTCTGCTCCTCCGCACGGATGAGTAACATCAGCCAGGGCCTGTCTGTTGTGCTTCCTCTTACACAACCCGGCAACGTCCTGCTGTTCCTCTTCAGCATTTTCCTGGCTGCGACCATCATTTTCCTCAACGTGTCTGTGTCTGTAGCCATAGTGCTCAACGCGGCTCTGCGCAGGGAGAACCGCTTCATGTACATGCTGAGCACATGCGTCAGTGACATCTGCACCGGCGTTTCTTATTATTATGTCGGTGTTCTGGATGTCAGAGACAGTTTTGACTCCCCAACAAGAACCTATTACATCGTCCCTACATTTTTAGGGTTGTCTTTTATGGCTATTCTTGCCGCGCAGGCGGACAGGTACCACGCTGTGATTTCACCGCTGAAATACTCCAGGCGTATGAGCCGTAACAGGACCTTACTGGTCATCTTCACCTACTGGCTCTATGCCTTCCTCATAGCTGCACTGCACAACCTGGTCACTGTTGGAGTCGCCAGTAAAATCACCAGCTTTGGTACTTTTGTTGGGAACGTACTGATTGTGATTATAATGATTGGGCTGAACATTCGACTGTTCATCATAGCCAGGTTCCAGATGAAGCGAGAGAAACCCTCCGCAGAGAGGGAGAGCAAGCGCTCGTCCATTTATCTCATACTGGTGGTGGCTGTGTTTTTCTTAGGGACGTGGCTTCCTATATTCTGTCATATTATAGCGTGTAATATTATCGGGTCCACGTGTTACACGTTTAAGAACGAAGGCACCGACCCTCTTCGCATTCTGCCCCGAGTTAATGCCGCTTTGACCCCCATTCTGTACATTCGGGGGTGCACGGCGCTCAGGGCGACGATGTTTAGCCGAGTGTGGAGACTCTGCTGTAGGAGGGGGTGAGAGTCGGAGCGCTGGTAACTTGTCACTGTTGCTGTGTCCTACATGGATATGATATCAGATTCTCTGAATAATGCTCCCAAATTAAGTTACGCTGTGATTTTTCTTTAAATGACTTAAATTTTTCGCCAAGATTCTTTATTCATAACTAACTTTTTTTGGGGGGGGTGTCCGTTTTAAAGTTACATAACCTTTAGATCGCGGTGTCTCGTCTGTTCGGTTGCTGCTCCACTTGGTTGGCACTCTTCGAACGCAACAAATAACTTTAACATCTGATCGGAGTCGTCGTGTTTGGAAAAATGCTGTCTTTGTTTCGTTATCTCTCGATTAAAAATAAAGACCGAAGAGGAACACACGAACAGACGATGCTTTGAGAGTAAGAAAACAAGTCGTGAAATTGACAGTGATCTACATTTTCCCTTCTCTCTTCTCTTCATAACAGCCTGCATCCTGGGCAGTTTGGGTCACGGAAACTCGTCGCGGCTTTATCTTAAAAAAAGAGGATGGATGTTAATGTTCTGAATGATGATGTTTAGTGATGAATGCAGCTCCTTGTCTCCCCTGATTCACTTAAGACGCTTAGAAATGAATTTTGTGTAAATGCTTCATCTGAGTTGCCTTGTTGTTGCATGTGTCAAATGAGTGGATTTTTTTTTTAAAGAAAATAATAAAAATAACGGTGCTGTCCAAACTCCAGTCTTGTTTTATGATTTCTGACGAGTAGGTTGTATTTTCATTAAATCTAAAACGCAGGTGTGCGCATTTTTCTTGTTTTGCGGTGTTTTTGTTTTTATCATACAGGGAGAACTGATAAGCGGTGCGTCTGTACAGTGACGATGCCAATGTACCGAGCTCCTTCACCGCAGTGGATGCAGTTTCCGCGGCAACCACTGAGTGTCAGACGAGTACTTTGGCACGCCGCCATTTCTTGGCTCTCCGTATGAACCTCAAGCGTGAGCAGAATGCGCTTGATAGTCTTATGATAACTGCAATGATCTGAATGGCAAAACGCTTCACGCTCGTAATTATCAGCTGCAGGAGGCATCATTAGAGGAATTTCTTTATAGGTGCAGGACGCTGGTGAAAACCATCACAAGTGTTTAGTTGGCTTTTTTAGTCTGCAGGCTGGTCAGGGCCCTCTGTGCTAAGAGGAGGAGCCAAAAGACAACCACACTTCCGCACATCTGGTGCCCAGTTTTTTAACTGCAACACCATCTCTCTCTCTCTCTCTCTCTCTCTCTCTCTCTCTCTCTCTCTCTCTCTCTCTCTCTCTCTCTCTCTCTATCCTGATAGTCTTGACTCATCTGGCTAAGACGGAACATTTGTAGTCACCAGAAACTCCTTCACCAAAAAAAAAAATCCTTCAAAGAGTGAAATGACAGGCAGATATCCCACTTACAAATTAAATGGATGGAATCATTTTAGTGTTTGCGATGTTGATAATTTAATTCAATGCCTGTTGAACGTGTTTTCTGCCTTTAAAAAAAATGCAGATAAAACACAAAAGATTTCCTACGCCCGAATTTCTCTTTTAACCACTTTACGATGCATGTTGATCACATCGTCAATCGAATCAAAATCAACTTTTTTATTCACCACACTGTAATGATGACTTTTGCTCTAATCTCTCCTAAACATGCGTCTGAGATCCACACATGACACTAAACACTACGTCAAGTCGGATCTTTCCTGCAGCGTCGACCCGCATTCAGCAGTTTGGCCCATGGCTGAGCTGCGAAAGAGAAGAAGGCCTGAACAACATTTTCTGTTTAGCACCCCCCCCCCCTCTCTCTCTCTTTCTCTCTTTCTCTCTCTCTGCCATCTTGCAGGTAACGTTGCCAGGGGGTCTCGGGCTGAGAAAGTGGCCAAACCCTCCCACAGTGGGATGTTTCCTCTGCTGCACTCTGGGCTGGTTCCTATTCAAATGTGGGTCAGGGGTGAGGAAGCCTAACGTCATAAGCTTGCAACATGGCGTCCCGAAGGCTGTGAGATGAGCAAGAGGATGGTAAAGAACGCTTGAGAACGATCCTACCGATGTAATAAGGTATTTAAACGAAATTCTTTCTCTTTCAGATGGATTATCAATGCTTAGGGGGCTGCTGTAATGTGCGCTTTCCTCGGATCGTTTCTCTCGCCGTAGCTGCAAGGATCGCAAGGGTTTTCGGCGTTACGGTGGTGTTTTTTCCACGGCGTGCCAACAAAAAGGGGGCTCCGGTGGTGCCTATTCTGGCTCTACCAGCCTGCATGGCAAGCTTAGAAATGTAACTTTAATTGCGTGAAATGAACGCGACTCCTGCTCGATACCGCGACACGAATTGTTTGCAAATGTGGTGGCGTTTATTTTGGCATCGTGGGGTTGCAAACGATGCCCCTCAGGACGAGTGTGTACCAGATAATCACCAGCAGGCTGGCAAAGCACATTAAGCGACACAGCAACCACAAAAGGCTCGGCACAGAAATGTAGAAATGGATTCTCCCCTTCTCTCCTCTCTCGTTCCTTTATTCTGCATGCTGAATGAATTGTTTGCTGAAATTCAGCTTGATCATCTACACACACACAAAATCATTTAAAATCAGTTGTTGCCTTACACCCATAATATGTACCACGTTAAATTGCGCTTAGTCTTCTGGACGAAACAAACCCAGGTTCTTCGGGTTTCACTTACATCGCTTTTTTGTGCGCAGTTATTCGACATTAAGAAGGGTTTCAATTTCAGTCATTACCTCGAATGTGACCTGCATTGTTCGGGATCAGGTTAATTCACCTTGATCTTAGGTAGGGCTCATTAATATGATTGATCAGGATCGTCTCTAAAATGTGCCCAGTTTCACGTTGATGCTGCTACTTTCTGATTGTAACCGTTCCTCTTGTGAGATGAGAGCAATCGATGCAGGGGGGTGGTGGTGTGTGTGTGTGTGTGTGTGTGGGGGGGGGGGGGGTATGTCTTTACAGCCCATAGGTGGGCTGCTGCTGCTATGGATCGACCATCTTTGTGATCGGCTACAGTGTGGTTGTAACGTTACATTGGGACCCCAGTGGATCTGCGTTTCATTCCATTAGTTTTTGCCTCTGTAATTTCACGCCCTGAAACAAAACGGCGAGTCTCAAGCGTTGGTTTGATATTGAGCTCTTAATTGGAAAGCTAAACGTAAAACTTGGCTGCCAATAAAACAATTCAGACCTGCAGCTCAGGTGGAAAGGCAGCTTGGCTTCTTCAGGTGATTAGTGTTGTTAAAGTACCAAGGGGCATGGAGATAATAAGGCACAGGAATGTCAGTAATGTGGGTTCCCTTGACTGTCTGCTGTTTGTAGTTCTGTAATTCAAACAGTTCCAGTGTGTCTCAGTCGAGTGTAATGCTTAGTTTTTAATCAATAAATACAACACCGCACACATTGCATCCTACTTTTCTGTTGTATTTTAAGGGTAGTGGACTACTTTTTACATGTTAAAACCCTTGTGGCTTAATTAACTATCAAAGGATTTGAACTTTTTAATTTTGATCAACTGTGTCCCACTGTTTGTCAGTTGTGTTTTACCAGGGGATGCCAGAGATCCTCACTTGTTCTCTTTGTAAAAATGCTTCTTATGAAGTCCCTTCGCTGTGAGTTTTTCCTCTCACAACGCGTGAAGAATTGGCTTTGCTTTGTCATGTCATAATAAGGTGTTGTTTTATTCTGTGCATGGAATTTTTATGCAAGTTTTAAGTACTTTATGCAGGGTATTGTTAGGAAAAAACACATTTTCTAATCTTACTTTATTTCAGAAAACCTTATACAGAGTTACAACAATTTGTTTAGTTGATCAAAAGTTGTTTTTTTTTTATAAAAGTAATCAATCATTATTGTCTTTTTTGAACATCTGCTGCTTTTTTGTTATCTGGGACTGAAAATGAAGAGCTGTGAACCGTTGGATAGACACAATAGCAGTTTAAAAACCTGGCTTTGGGAAACAGCCATGAGCTTTTTATATATATATATATATATATATATATATATATATATATATACACATACACACATACACATATTTTCCCGACATTTTGTTGACTGGATGATTCATTGATTAATGAGGGGAAGTAAAACTCAGATGAATTCATGATGTAAATAATCATTAGCCGCAACCCTGCACTCGTAACTTTTAAGGATTCCACGGTGTTCTAACCTGTAATATGGAAGATTATAGGTCTATATATTTTGTTGAGGCTCTGTACTCCAGTGTAGAAACTCTTAAGACAAACCAGTCTGATGGTGTTATTCAACAAGAGACATTCAAGGCATGACAAAGTAATGAAACACATTTTACACGTATACATAATCTAGTCGGGCGAGGCCTGGGAGGCTGGGAGTGGGCTTTTCCTTGTCTTGCCTAAAGCGTTTGATTATGCTGCATCTGTGACAGCAAACCCAAGTGTTTTGTGTACTTAATCCCATTATTTTCAAGAAAGTGTCTCTTTAAAAAAAAAACAAAAAAAACAACACCCATCATTTCTGCATACCTAAAGGTGCCTGCGGGAGTGAGGCCACCGTGTTGCATTTGAACTCTCTTCTCCTCTTCAGATGGTAGATTAAATGTGACACTGAAACCGTTGTGTAGCAACCCGGCATTTCTGCCAAAACAGCCCAGAAATGAGAGGGTGAGGTGTAGGACACCGGACTTCTTTTTGGTGTCGAAGACGTTTCACCTCTTATTCAAGGGGCTTCTTCAGTTCAGTTGCCTAACTAGACTACCATGACCTGGATGACTGACAACCTTCACTGACAAATAAATAAGAGGGAGATTTTCCTTTTTTCTCTTTTTATTTTTCAAAACCAAACAAGTACAATAAGTCTTTTTTTTTGTGTGCAAAACCCTAACATCAGGATGTTACATCTTCAGGTAGCGATAGCATAGGTGTTGAATAAGTTCATTTAGAATTGACCAAGACAAGTCAACTGATCAGCATGGCTAGTTTGATCACTGTAAACTGCGAAATGAGGCCTGGAGGTTAACTTGATGCCTGTGTGTGTGCGTGCGTGCGTGCGCGGGCCTCATGATCAGTTAGTTAGTTTTGCCTCACCCTGCTTGTTCCTTCTCAACACACACACACATACAGACAACCCAATGTATAGTGGCTGTGGCTTACAGTGGCGTGTGTAGGCAGTGCAATGCATTAAGAAGGTTACTTAGTCTATATGTTCTGCTGACATGTTGGTCAAGGACTTATAGGTTGTGCTAGGCCCTTGTATCATCTGTTTGTTTTGCGCTGCCTGTTGGAGGGCAGTTTGGTTTGTTGGGTGGCTAAAGCACCTCAGGGTAGGGTTGTTGTTGTTCTTTAAGAAGAAGAAGAAGAAGAAACACAGTCTGTGGAATGTTGTGCTGATAGCCAGAAGGTTATGCGGTGTTCAAAAGCAGGAGGAGGAAGAGGAGGAGGAGGGGTGGCAGCAGCTCTGTAAAACCTTGGACCATACAGGATCTGTCTTTACCCAACATGCCCTATGTCCTTAGCTAAAGCATTAGGCACCAGGTCATGTGGGTCTGAAGCTTTTTTAGTAGAGAGAGAGAGAGGGAGGGGGGGTTATCTCATCAACAAAGTTCATTCTTTCAAGAACAGAGGTCACTTTATCCTACCAATCATATGTTCAGTGAGGTGGTTGATTGCTTCACTTTTGGTTCGTGTGTGCAAAGAAATGCCCCACAGAGTGTGTGTGTGTGTGTGTGTGTGTGTGTGTGTGTGTGTATAGGTGCCAGTTGATCAATTGCTAGTGAAGTCCCATTGTCCAGGTTAGTCTTTATTTAATTTCTCCTGGGGGCACTTTGGATGCAGCAACTGAACAACACGCCAACACAATACACAGACACAGACAAGTGCAGAAGCGGACATTCATAAATAAGCCCATGGCAGAGAGCGAGAGAGGGAACAAACTCTCCAGTTCTTCTTTGCTTTTTCTGGAAAAAAGCCAAACTAGGATTTGGCTGTAATAGATAAGTCCTGAACAAGTCCCCTATAGAATTTTTAATTTACTTATTTTTACTGGCAAAGAGCGACATAGAACGGATTCAGATACCGTTTATTTTAATAGAGAACATCAACACCATTGCAAAGTTTCGTTTGAGCTCATTTAATGTAATTTTCATCTAAAAAATTCAATTATAGTGATGCTGTTTGTCAAGGAGTTAGATGGAGTTAAGATTTGACAAACTGCTGCAGTACTGAAATTTATTTATTTTTGATGATATAAAACACTGTCAAAACAGGCAGGATTGTATAATTCACTCATACGATAAGAGGGATTCATATATCCATGTTTCTTGGCTGTCAGTTTCAAAAAAGAAACTTGACTCATAGCCAGATTCAAGAAAAATTATGTGTTTGGTGCCGTCTTTTAAAGTATTTGATGACTCCCTGCAAATTCCTGATTTCAGAAAAACTTCCATCATCCTTTTTTCCTGATCTGCCTGTTTTTTTTTTCAGTTGTATTTGATGAAAGACAATGTTGAACTAAATGAAATGTAAGTTTGATAGAAAGTTGTACATAAGGGAGGCCGTTGCTGACTGCATTCGGCGCTCTGATGACGAGTGTGAAACGGGGACATGTTGGGGAGTGTGTGTGCTATTTTTGCCCGCATAAGAGATTAAAGTGTTATGTACCTGTTTGTCCCTCTAGATGTGCCATTTAATGTCACTCAAATATGGCATGCAAGCTGCTAAACAAAGGAGGTTTTTTTTGTGTAAATGGAGCCTCATACAACTTTTAGTTTATTACATTTAGATTGTGGGGTTTTTTGTTTTTTGTTTTGGTTCATCCATGATCCACAGGTTGGATGATGGACGTACAGTATGTAAGATCTTCCGTGTGCTAGTGTGAGAGAGAAATCTAGTCTTTTCTTCCTTTGCTGCACAACGCTGGCACATCTGGGGTACACAGCAACCATTGGCCCCCTCCTGTGATGAAATGGACGGGTCTCTTTTCATTCCACTGCACCCTGGGTAGGAGTTGTTTGTCTGCAACACGGCTGAACTGCCTGACACAAAATGAGTCTTAATTGGAACGGCTCTACCCACACTGCAGTAGAGATACTGTAATTCTTCTATCTCCCACTTTGGCTTTGCAGTACTGGAGTCATTCACCTGCTCACAAGCATTTATATCTCAACAATTCTGGAGATATTAAAACCACAGTGAAAAGACACATCAGCTTCTTTTTTCTTTTTTTACCCCTTGTCTTTTTTTTTCTCTTTACAGCAGGATATCTCTCCTGCAGCTTTTTCTGGAGAGATTATGACCAGAATTAGATCAGTGTTCAGAGGTATTCAACCATTTGCCGTGGCGAGTTGAGCAGGCAGGTTTTTTATTTCAAGCAAAGACCACAGCAGGTGATTTCACCTATTATTATTTCACCCTCTGTAATCTTGTTGGAACAAAACAAAAAAAAACAAAACCCTGCATATTCTGCCTTTTGTGGCACTGCAGTGCTATTCTAGTTATGTCACTATATCTTAGATCGGTGCAATTCAGTCTTTGGGTTTAACTATAATCCAAAATAATTTCTCCTAAGAAAGCGTTTCTCTCATTCGGTCTTCATGATCGTAGCCTGATTTCGTAGCACAAGTGACAAGGTTTCCTTTTAATGAGGTAAAGGATTATGGAAACTTGGTTAGCAGATTTAGATTTCAGCTGGAGACTTCTTTGCCATGTATATGAGCAGGGGGGGGGGGGTGTGCATGGACTTCAGACTGGGAAACTGTCACTGTCAGAGCAGCATTATTTCAGGATGAGAGGAAACATGCGCTCAAACCTTATTAGAGACCAAACTCTGAATAAAAACCCTCTCCAAGGAATGAGCCTACCAGGTTTTCATAGTTCCTTTAACTGTTTGCGAATTTGCCCCTTTTCATCTGTTCTGTAGGAACTGGTAACATGGTTGAAGATTCCGGTGTAGTAGATACTTTCTCGGTACAGTTGGAACTTAGAAGTGATGGAAGTGTTCATTGATTGGTTGAAGAGAAGCCGATGCAGCACTGATAACCGCCATTTGTAAAAAAGCAGTGTAATTGGCGGCAGCAGCAGAATTGTGACAAGAAAATGGCCCGCGCTCACTTTCGTCCAGCTTATGGCACTTGACTGCTTGCCTAATGGTGTTGGGAATGCTAATTTTCTTACTGGTTCTCATTGTAGCTCCCCCCTTGGCTGGTTCATGCTTTTAAAAACAAAAAATGCATTACACACACTTTTATTTCTTACTTGACCCTGATATCCGATTTATTTATGAGTCAATTGATTCGCAGTTCACCTTAAAACTACAATTCTGATAAAATCAATAGAGAGGCTTATGTGGTTTTTCCTTCCCTCTGATGCCGCTGATATTACACAGGTGTCGAGAAACATATCGTGGGCGAGTTGAAAGCCCCCCCCAAAAAAGCACAGCTGTTCTATTGAATCTCCTCATTCTTTTGTGCACCGTCCTTTTCACTCAGGAGAGAACTGAAACTCAGATAATTACAGTACCCATGAGTCCTGCATGGATCAGCCTTACCCATGCAGCCCAGAGTCAACCATGTTGAAATGGCTCAGAGGTGGTTGCTCAGTGTTTGTATTTCAAACTGGCTTTGTACCATCCCCCTAACCCTTCCCCCACTCCCTCTGCCCACCAGCACACTCTGGGTGTGTGTGTTCTGTGTGCATGTGTTTAAGTGCACTGTCTCTGTAGGTGTGTGTGTGTGTGTGTATGCAGTGAGGCCTTCTGCTTGTGTACAATGATAGCCTCTTTTTTCCATTTGTCTCAAAACAGTCCTCCCCTGCGTCTGTCTCTGTTGCCAGTCTTTACCTGCATAAAGTCATTAGTGTTTTGTTTTGGTTTTTTAAAAAAGAGCTGAAGTGAAAGATAACCTGGCACTAAAGTCTTTTTTTTTTTTTAATCCCACCATCTTGTTTCTATGAATGTTAGCAGACGACCTTTCACGGTAGTAGGGTGTGTTTTGTTATTGCGCCACAGGACTTTGCTTCACCTCTGCCCTCTCTCCTGGCGCTCGATCCTCTGTTCTGATTAGTGCCACAGCCCACTGCTCTCTGTCACCTTCACTGTATGAGCGCTGACTGACTGAAAAGTTTTCTGGTTCTCTGTTTAATCTATAAACTCACTGGGAAAAGAGATCTAACCACAGGCAGCTGTAAATGAAGTCAAACCAGATCATCCAGATCTCTGGTGTAACCAGTTTGATTCTGAGCAGACTGACATTAATTCACTGCTGGGGGGCACTTTTGAAGCTCGCTAGTTTTTCAGTCTCAAATCAACACATGGATCCTGATCATGTCTATCAAGTTTGTTTAAACATCCTTTCTCCGATCATGTGTGCAACAGTAGACTGCCGAAAGAAATAGAGGTTGAGGCTATATGCAGCAGGAGGGTGCTTTTTTGTTGTTTTTGAAATGAGTTTGCCTCCGCTATCATAAGCCACAGTCTGTTTTTGAAAAGGTTAACACTGCAGGCAAGGTAAACTGATCCTGTGCCTGTGCTGTAAGGGCAACATCCACCCTGGTCTCTCCAGTCAAAGCCTCAGAGCTGGCTTTAGTTGGTATGTGGAGCCATATTTGGTCAGAGCATGTCTTGTTTCTCGAGAGCCCGTAATTCATTATGACCCTCCTGACCAGCTATCTTGCCATCTCCCTGCCAGGTCCAACCAAATTCTGCTGAGGACTTAAAAATGCAGGCATGAACCCTGCAGGAAATCCACCTCGCCAGGTCTGTAACATAATCCATGTGAGGTGTCCATCAGTACATCTTTACAGTCTGTGCTATAGTTGGGTAATTTTCTAATGCATCCCAGACTTTATGCTACAACTGTAATTGGAGAGCTGCCTTTTACATCACATCAGTGACCATGTTTCTAGACGCGGCGCTTCCAGATGGAGCTGTGATGATGGTCTATATGTCCCCTGTGCTATTAAGCCTGTTTTCTTGGGCATGGCCATTGGAAGTGGAGCTAGGCCTACACGTGTCCCACCCTAGCTGCATATAGATCAGCCGTAATCCATTAGCAGCTCCCTGGAATCCAGCCGGCACAGCACAGCACCGGAGGGGCCAGGGGGAGAGGGTAGCCATGTGGGTGATGGGGGAGGAGAGGGAGAGAACGAGGGATGAGAAGAGGAGGGGGGTGGGGAAGGCCTCTTTTTTCCTCCTGAGCTGGCTCCTCTACTATGAGCCTTGCCCCCTTTTATGTCAGTTTGCTGGAAAAGCCTCCTGAATCCCCCCATAAAGCCTGCAGAGGTGTGTGTGTATGTTAAGCGAGACTTGACTGATATATGGCTTCCTGGCTGGCATCATAGTAGAGGCCTTTCTTTCTCTTGTGGCCCTCTTCTGGGTTACTGCCTGCAGGGTTGAGTCCCGTTCACCCCTGTAGCACGTTCTACGATTAACTACAGATCTGGGTTATGTGTTCCAGAATGGCTCATTATGATTCACGTCGGGGAGTGTGAACTCTTCCTGGGATGTGACTGCATGCCTTTTGAGAGACTGGGATAGGTTAGAAGGATAGAAAGACAGAAAAGAGGAGAGGAGCAGAGGAAAGACGGGGGAGGGGATGAAGACCATGAGTAGAAGTGTCAAAGCAGAGGAGGCAAGCCCAGGCCTGGACCTGGAGTATAATGATCCACCCCAGCTGATCAGTATCAGCCAGCCTGACTTTTCTAAAAGAGCCTACACTGCTACCTCAGCCAGCCATCTCTGGGTGATGTTTTTGCTGCAGTGTGGTTTACTTAGAGCTCACAAACCCTCCCTGTATGTTTTGTGTGAAGAATTTAGCTGCAGGGTCAAGATACCCTCATTTAAGAAGGGCTGTGAAGAGCGACGTATTCTGATCATTCATCTAAACTTCATCTGAATAGACTGTTTAAGAAATCTGATGAAATTAAGCTAAATATATACTTCAATAAGATAGCGATTTACTATTCCTCGAGGGGGAAGTTTATGTCTTAATGCTCCTTTCAGCAATAGTCCTGACTGGAGAAATAGACATAAAGACCAACTAAACCAAATATAGGATTAAAGTAAATGTATTTATCTTGTGCTCATTTCCTTTATGCAGTTGCTCTTGACAAGAACCATTTATGAACAGGAAAACTGGATATTCCGGCTCTCTATGTGTCTCCCATATCAAGCATTGTGACAGTGAATTTCTGTTCAGCTGTACTTTGCATTGGTTTTGAAGTTGCTCATATTTGCATGTATGGAAAGCTTGAGTTAAGCATTTCTTTGCATTAGGGCATAATCTCCTGTAGCACATATATTCTGCTCTGAGTGGTATTAACGACGGATCCATGTTCCCAGCATGCCCCATGTTTTTAAAACATGTTCAAGATGAGTCAGCATCCATGGGATGGCCCTTGTTGCTTAAAGCTGCTTTTCTTCCACATGACACTGACTTGACTCTTGGGTACATACTTTTGGTTTCACGTGGTGTTTTCATGGAAGCTTTCAGTTTTGGCTCATCGTGCTCAGAAACCTATTATTATTTATATTAATTTCTGCTCAATGAGAAACCAAAAGGGCCGAGCAGGTACTGTACAGCGGGGAAACTGCTCAAAATACACCACTACTGATACCATCAGACATTAGCTTTGTAAAGGCGTGTTTTCATTGTTTCTTTGACAAATGCGTGTTTCCAGTCTCAGATCAGAAGTAGAGCACTGCAGTGGGTGTGTGTTTGTGTGTGTGTGCATGGTTGTTTGTGTGTGACAGACCATCAGGTTAACAGTGAATGACAATCTGTCCTAATTCTATAAATGAGGGCCTCTCTGGAGGATCAGGTGGTACTGTCCTTGTCTTTGAGCCACACCCTCCATCCCCCCCCCCTCTTGCCCTAGCTCCTGTGTAGTTTTACCTGCTCAGGTGTCACCTAATCCCTCCACCCCCCCAGCCCTGCTGTGCCACCGACCCCCACCCCCAGACAATAGGGCAGGGCTGACATTACCATGACCTAATGGAGATCAGAGTGAACTAAGTTTCCAGGGAAGGCATCACACTGAAACTGGAGTTAACTCTGTAGAGATGTGTGAGAGAAGCTGAGAGGGAGGCATCTTTAGAAAAATAGTTACTTTACCTTTCTCAGTCTCCACCCCTTTGGCTTTTGTGCCTGGAACAGTGATAATGTGTACAATCAGAACTTGATCCATGTAAAGGGGCAATTAGTTTTAAAGATGAAGACGAGAGGGAGAGAAGAGCTCTTGTTTTGAAGCTGCCATGTAATTATGTGGCATGCTGTGCTTCCATTTGACTGATTTCCCCATTAGAGCAAAAAGCTCTGATTGATATGCTCACAACAGGAGCCACAACACATAAAGTTTGAATGTTGGGTTGTAAGCAGCAGCAGCAGTAGCATTTTACTTTGTGTAAATTGAGATACATTTCTGAGAAGTGAAACCAACTGAAGTAATTCGCACTGCTGTCGGTGATGTCGTTGCAAGCTTTGTACTGCCTCCGTACTTAATATATTCAAAGCCAATACAACTAACTGAATCAGTTAGTCTTCAGAGAAGAAAAACTGATTTTTTTTTTTTAAACCCACAAGCTGATCTGTTGCTTCACTTGCCAATATCACAACATTTTTAAAGATTTTGGCACTGACCCGATACTGAAAAAGTAACTAGTATTAAACAAAATTAATTTCTGAACACAGATATCATTAGCCTGAATCCAAGACTTGGTAAAACTAACCGCATTTCTTTCTTTGTTATCCCAGATTCTGGTGGTGTTCGTGTAGGAAGAGAGAGCGCGAGCGAGAGAGAAAGAGAGTGAGAGAGAGAGAAGGAAGGAAAGAAGGAAGGAAGGTGGAAATGGAACTGCCAAATCATGCCAAACAACTGCTGCTGCAACTCAACCAGCAGAGAGCCAAGGGCTTCCTGTGTGATGTTATCATTGTGGTGGAGAATGCGCTCTTCCGTGCCCACAAGAACATCCTGGCGGCGAGCAGCATCTACTTCAAATCGTTAGTCCTCCATGATAACCTCATTAACCTTGACACAGAGATGGTTAACCCCTCTGTATTCAGGCAAGTTCTGGACTTTATTTACACTGGGAAGCTTCTGTCCACATCAGACCAGAGCAGTGAGCAGAATTTCAGTGCCCTCTTGACCGCAGCCAGCTACCTCCAGCTCCATGACCTTGCTGCTCTTTGCAGAAAGAAGCTCAAACGCAGTGGTGGGAAACCCCTGCCAGGTAAACCCTCCACTCCAGGTCCCCTTAGCCGCTTACGCCTCAACAACCAGCGCCTTTCCTCTTCTACCCCTGCTGGTCCCAACAACCACTATCCTCCCACTCCTTCAGATGCCGACCAGCCACAACCAGATGAAGGCCTTCGGGACAAGCTCTCGGATGATGAGATGTTTGTTGGCAGCTCTGGCAAGAATGGTAATGGGGGGAATGGCAGCAGTAACGGTAACCTCAGCAGTGGAGGAAGTGCTGGCGAGCCAGATCTTGGGCTAGATCTGACCAAGAAGAGCCCTCCCTCTGCAGGCACAGCCACTGATGCCCTCAGCCCACATAGTAACTCCCAAGAATCCCCTCAATCTGCCTCAGTATCCACAACCAACAGTGCCTCACTGGATGACTCCTCAACCACCCTACCTGGTGCAGATATTTGCAGCTCAGAACCAAATGAGCTCAATTCCTCTAAAGCAGATGAAGCCCAGCCTGATGGACCCCCACCCCAGAAGAAATCCCGACAGGGTGCGCGAAAGAATGAATGGCCGAAGAGAGAGGCATCGGGTTTGAAGGGTTCTGAAGATCATGAGCGACCCTTGGTAAATGGGGTGATTGTGGGTCCTAAAGATGGCCGCTCCTCTGGTGGGGTTGGAGGGGGAAGTGGGAGCAGCTTTGCTTCTGACCAGTCCTTTCAGTGTAAAGAAGAGGAAGAGGGAGGAGAGAATGGTCAGGACCACAGTGATGAGAGTGGTCAAAGCGATGGAGAGAGTGCAGGAGGTGGAGGAGGGACAGGAGGGGGACATCAGAGCGCCAACTACGTGTACCGCCAGGAAGGTTTTGAACCAGCATTTGGAGACAACCTCTATGTGTGCATTCCCTGTGGTAAGGGCTTTCCTAGTTCTGAGCAGCTCAATGCTCATGTGGAGACACACACTGAGGATGAGCTGTACATCAAAGAGGAAGGAGGAACCTTTGTGAAAGAGGAAGATGAGGAGGAGGCAGAGGACTTGTCTACCCCTGTTGGTCCCTCCAACTTCGGCTCGGAAACACGTCCCTTCAAGTGTACAGTCTGCGCTAAGAGCTACAAAGACCCAGCGACACTGAGACAACATGAAAAGAGCCACTGGCTTACCAGGCCCTTCCCCTGCAACATCTGTGGCAAAATGTTCACCCAGAGGGGTACCATGACGCGCCACATGCGCAGCCACCTTGGCCTCAAGCCATTTGCATGTGAAGAGTGTGGCATGCGCTTCACTCGCCAGTACCGTCTGACGGAGCACATGCGTGTCCACTCTGGGGAGAAGCCGTATGAATGCCAGCTATGTGGGGGGAAGTTCACCCAACAGCGCAACCTCATCAGTCACCTGAGAATGCATACCTCACCCCCTTAGAAATGCATCAAGCCAAAGAACTCTGGGAATAGAATGAAAAGAAACATTGCTCTACTTTTTTCCATCTGAAAAGCAAAGAAATGCACATGTACACATTCACATGCAGAAAGTTCTACATATTAATTCCAGTTTACAGCGCCCTGGTTCAGTGATCGATGTAGCCACAGTGGGCTCTTACTGACGGGGGGATCTTGTTGATGCAAGGATCGTGTCATCATTTATATCAAGTGACATCTGCTCGCCTCTCAGGAGTTCTAGAGGGACAATTTACTCCTCTGTCTCTCTCCAAAGTCACAAAGCCATGGTGGAGTGGCATGACTTCTGGTCTGCATTGCATAGTTGTTAAATGTGAATGTGGGTACTGATGTAATGTCAAGCCCCCTCACCTCATAACCCCTCAGCAGCCTTCCTCTCCTCTACCTTGAGCTTTTCAGATTGCTCTGCGAATGGATAACCCAAGAGTCCCCCTCTGTACTCCAGTGCTATTTTGACCAAAAACCCATGAAAACAATACTGGCAATAATTCAACAAAAGAGTATTTTTACTCTACAGCTTTATATACTTTATGTAAGTGTTGGGCATCTGTATGTAAGATGAGGGGTAACTGGGTTTGGGACCATCTCCCTGCTTTAACTGAAAGTACTGAAAGAAGGTTTTAGGTGGGATTGACGTTGAATCAAGTTTTAATTTTATGGAAGACAAATACTCAATCTTCTCTCCACAGCTGTTCACAGTAATAGAGAGGATGCTCACTGTTTTGTTTTTTTGTTTTTTTTTTCCTGCTTGTGCTCCCAGGAATTATTCCTGATTGGAAAGCGAAACCCCCTTGAGGTACTTGTTTTACTTAAAGAACTTGTAATGTTTCAGTGAATGTTTTAAACTGGAAGGTCTTGGGATTTTTCTTGTGGAGGGGAGGGATTTGGGTTGAAGGGGGTGTGTGTGGGGGGGGGGGGGGACTAGTTTTAAAAGGGGTGTTTTTAGACTGAACATTACGTTCAGTGGGTACGTTTTTATTTTTTGTCTGTATAGCTTTCCTCCCCTAAAGAAAAAAGAAAAGTCTATTTATATGGGCTTGTGACCTCGCTACCTCTGATTACTCTTACAAACTCTATGTTGATTAGTTGAAAGTTCCTATGTAATTAATTGTAAAAAGTGTGTAGATTATGGTAACTTTTCACCTGATGCTTTAACCTGCCCATCTCTCAACACAGGTTTTTAATGCTCACTTATTTTACATGTTAATATTGTTTTTAGCAGTTTGTTTTTAACTTCAAATATAATATAGCTTTTCGGGTGCCCTGCTCAAAGTGGCCCCACCTCAAAATGTACTGTAGCTTCTCGCATATAGGGCAAATAATGTCTAGTTAGTTTAGATTTATAGTGTTCCAAAGATCTTATGAATGTTGAGGAGAACAGAGCTAACTAACAAACATTGCTAGACAAGTTCAAAACCAAAGTTTTAAAGAAAAAAAAGATGTACTTAAGATATATAGCATACTAAATTATTTCACTTTTTATTTCGTTTTGCTGTATAAAACAAATTATGAATTTTATTCTAAGTCCATACAAAGAAATCCACTCTTTTGATGGAGTTTTGGCCAATGAGAGGGGAAAGTTCTCGTGGTTTTGCAAGGAAAGCTTGTGCTGATTGGTGGGCCGGTATAATGTAAACTTTACCACCCTAAAGAAACTGGTAAAGTGTCAAACATGTTTCCTGAACATGCTATTTTTTCTTTTGTTTGTATCCAGAGTCTTTTATCACTTTATATTCCCTAACTTTAAAAACAGGACTTGATGACATTGTATGTGTTCTGTTCAGACCAAAAAAAAAATGAGAAAAAGGAAAAAAAAAATAGGAATTATAATCAGAATTTTAATGTGAAGTTCAAGTTGCTTGTTAGGTTTTTTTTTTGTTTGTTTTTTTGAGCCAGACTTATGAAAACTTGTAATAAGAAGGGAGAAGCAGAGGTGCACTGGACAGCTGGACAACTCATTGGTCTCCTGCAATATCCTTTTTTTTTCCCTGTTTGTATTCCATTTAGATTACAGGATGATTTTAAATTATTGTAACCTCCTAAAGCTTTACCTCATTATAAACAACCATATGCTGGGATTGGCCCCTCTGTCACTTTGAGTAAAGCTTGTCCAGTGTATCTACTCTTAACAGTTACGCTGTGGAGCATGAACCTTCACTACAAGTTTTTGGTATAAGCATTCCTCTTTTATGTTGGTTTACTGTCTCCTTGATTTTATTTTTAATTCCTCTTTCATCCTCATGGTCTGTGAAACGTTTTTATCATAGGGATGCAGCAACAATTACACAAAAATCACTACTGTTTTTAAGGTACCTGCGTCCTGGACCCCCAGAGTTGTTGACTTGGTTTTGTTGAATATTGGTGTCTTGCTGTTAAGCAGTTGCTGTTTAGTAATTGCATGGTACATAAATGATTTGTTCACACTCCCCTCCCCTAAACCACAAACTTGTTATTTATCGCCTGATCCATTGTTGCTTGGGAACTCCTCTAGACGGAGTCCACAATGCATTGCCTTCAAACGTTATTGTACTTGTCAGCACTTGATGCGGTACAGTTTAATGTCTGTCATGCAAAAGGTGTTTTTGTACAAGATCTCCAGCCATCTCTGCACAGGACTTTACAGCTGCAATTGAATGCTTGCTTGTTTGACATAACGAAGAAAACTCCAAACTGTGACCACACTACTACTACTACTACTACTACTACTATTACTACTACTACTACTACTACTACTACTAGAACTACTACTATACAAATACTTCAGGGATTGCTCTGCATCTGTGAATGCAGACTCTCAGCTACATTTGTAAGACATAGTATTGTATCAATTTCTCTGTATTTTAATCATGGGAAAAGCAAAACACTAGTTTCATATTTAAAACAAGTAGGGGGGTACTTTTTCAACTAACACAAAGAGCCTTGACAAAGGTGAGGCAGCTCAAAACAAGTCTACATTTTAGTTAGTAACACAGTATGTTCATAAATAGTTGCAAAGTTGTACAAAGAACTAAGAAGAAAAAAAAAAAAAGCTCATACCCAAATCCACAAACTATTTTTTAAACCAAAGCACATTTGAATGACTATGGAACCATGTGTGGCTCTAAAAAAGAAACATATGTATTTATCTCATTGTTTACAAACTTTTACAGTTTTACAGACCTCAGTCGAGGCCCGGCCAGTCAGAGAGGTGGTTTTGTGTGTGTGTATATATATATTTTTTAATGCTTTTCCACAGAGGTTGCTGCCAAAACAAAAGCTTAGCGTCAAACATGGGGTGAACTGCTGCATATTCAATTAGGGGAGGGGTGTGTGTGTGCGGGGTTTTAGGTGCACTCCCCCCACCCTCTGCCAGCTGGCTTTGGGGTGACCCCGTGCCCCAGTCCCCCTGCCCTCTGGCCCGTCTTCAGATGGGACCGCAGCAATGGGGGGGTGGGCAGTGCATCCTTGATGTATTAATCAAAAGGCATTGTTAGTCAGGGTCTTCAGCTCAATGTTGTATATCTGTTTGCCCAAATGCACTTGAGGACTGCCTCTGCTGCTGGGGTCTCTTAATATGTAGGAGTGGCTGGGTGATGCTTGAATGGTTTGGGTTGTTTTACATCTCTGATGCTGGCAGTTCTTGAAACCTATCTGGAGAATGTAGCTTTGACTTGTTCACTGCATGTAAACAGGCTTATCTGGTAGTCTTAACTGTGAATGTTATTGTCGTTTTTTCTGCTTTTGATGATGTTTTGAATCGTTTTAGCCACCTGTGTTCTGTGGGTAAAAGCGGCACAAACCTCTGGCTGGCTGAGCCTCATACAACGTTGGTGCAAACACTTATTGACAGTGTTCTTTTTTTATCAAATGTCTATTGTCAGTGATGAATGTATTTATTTCTGGTCCTGCCTTCACCTCTGCAAAGAATTTTCTCAGAGTGTGAGACTGAGGTGGAGGCAGGACCCCCTATTTTTTTTTCCTTTTTTTTTAATGTTTTGAGGATTTCAAGCTGAGAATCAAAAATGAGACACAAAACATAGCCATTAACCACATTCTGTGACTTTTTTTTTTTTTTTTTGCAGGAGTACTGGTTTTATTTTCCAACTCAAAGAAAATGGTCTATGGCATTTAATCTTATTTCTCAGTTATACCTGACCGTCTGTAGGTTTTTTTTTTTCCCCATGTAATTCACTGTGGGTCTTTTAGCCCATGTGTTCTTGAGTTCTCACTGAATGACACATCAGGGTAGTTGAACTTCTTGTGTGTCTGTGGACGCGGGTGGGTCTCTCTCGCCTGCCCGCACAGAATGGAGGCTACTGTATCTTTTTAAACTCGCTCTACCCGGGTGTTGCCATGCTGCCGCCATTTATTTAAAAAACAAAAACAACAACGACAACAAACATTCAAGTAACAAGTAGCGACACGCACATAATCAACACTTCTATCTTCTGAACGGTAGTGTTATTTCTTTGTCTTAAACCACTCGTCACTTCTATCATGTCC
Source organism: Aulostomus chinensis (assembly GCF_037954235.1). Taxonomy (NCBI): domain Eukaryota; kingdom Metazoa; phylum Chordata; class Actinopteri; order Syngnathiformes; family Aulostomidae; genus Aulostomus; species Aulostomus chinensis. The sequence goes on along the minus strand of NC_141325.1, from coordinate 13,094,916 downwards.
TGTATCGTAGTCTGATAGCTTCACATCGGAGGGTTGTAGAAACGTTGGGTGAGATAGCTTTACTAAGTGCACTTTGTATGTTTTTCAAAACCTCTGGGAAGCGCCCCCCCCCCCCCCCCCCCCCCCCAGGGGTGCCCCTATATCAGTTCCCATTTAACTGACGGTTTTATTTCTTGGTACCTCATCTTTTTTTTTGTGTTTTGAAATATCATATCATTATGCAGTGTTACAAAAGCTTTAAAAAAAAAAAAAAGAGTATACAAAGCAGGAAACTCCAGAGACAGTACTCGGCTCTGAGCTTTCAAGTTTCCATTTCATTTCTCTGTATTATTGTTACATCCTGTTACTTATCCTGTCCAGGCATTTTTGAATAATAGAGGGGCTGGTCTGTCTAGTTATTACAGAGATGTTCATACCATGGCAGACTAAACCAAAGCCAGTTTTACAATGGCCTCTGGTGCCATTAAACCTTGACTTAGCTTTATCGTCCCTTGCTTTATCTCAAAAACCCCTGACCCACTGCTTTAGTCCTTTGACCCTTTTATTCTCTGTTACTGCATGGGCAACTGTATCCTACGCTCTGCTGCATTTTACATTTCACATCAGTCCTCCTCCAGTGAAATTATGCTTTAGTGACTAAAACAGAACACACCGAGTTACCTCAATACTTTCAGTGTTTACAAAAATGTGCTATCTTGCCATTACATCTTTGTTTTTGTTTTTTTTCTTCCGTCCATCTATTTACCAAAATATCTTTAGAAAATGGAGTTTGTAACCGCAAATGTTCCTCCATAACGTTTGTATTTTAGATCTGTTTTTAACCGTATAGGCACAGTGTCACCTTGATGTGCACTACTTTGTTCGAAAAAAACATGATCAGCTGCTATAGAATGGTACTTGAAGATTAGAGTATTTGAGCAGCCTCTGGAGTGGGTGTATCAAGCTTCCTCTTTTCTTCAGGAACAGCTACTTAATAATGTATCAGGATCTGTGGGCTGAGAAGCTCTGGAATGGACACGTAGGGTCTTTGCTGATGAATAATTAAATCATGAAAAGCCCTCCCCCTTGGCAAACACACATCTCATGCAAAGGTGTGCACACCCATGTGCACTTTTGCTGACATGTAGGCTCATATACCTCCACTCGTGCAAACACAGATGCCACTGTCTAGACTTCTAATACAACCAAGTGCGCGCGCACACACACACACACACACACACGCGCAGTATTCTTATTTTGTGACCATTTTTCGTGGCTTTTGGCAGCACCCAGGCTGGGCGTCTCCATTCCTCAGAGAACTCGTATTCAGGTCAGAGCCACTGCCGTGCACCGCTGTGTATAGCGCTGGGGCTCGCAAACTCAAAGTGTCATAAAAGTGTAATACAGCTGACCTCAGCACTCACAACCTTGCAGTCTTAATGTACAGCAGTGAGGAAAAATAAACTGTTATTTTATGATCTTTTCATTAAAAGCTTGATTGAAAACAAAGTCCGTGTTAGACTTTTCATTGTTTTCTTTTTCTTTTAAATGCTCTAGGAACATGTCGGTGTCAGTGATCCTGTTTTCATCTAATATGTATCTCAACTCACAGGTCTGGTGAGGTAGAGCTGCTATGCGCAGTTTCCCTCGGGGGTAAAAAGACTGCACCGTACATGTAACAAACATGCTGAACTCACACAAGCCTGAAAACTTAAACGACTACTGGCATTGTGTCTTAAGCTACTGGACAATGTGCAACTAGGAAAGCTTCAAAAATTCTTTCAAAATATGTTCTTGCATTAAATACCTGCCTGTTGAGGACTTAAATGTTTATATGGCAGGTATTTATTCAGTTTAATACCTATTTTTGTAGTGGCTAAGCAAATGTACCACCTTTACTTCACCAGCTCCTCATGCCAGTGCAGTTTTTGTAGTACCACAGTTTTAGTTTCATAATTGTCTCAGTGGATGCATGCTACTCACATGACTCACCTTTGCAGCTGGTTGTAGTTTTAATCAACTGTGTTGCTACCTGACACGCTATTGGAGTCGCAAACAAATCCAGCAAATGTATTTAATATAGCAGCAGGAAAAGTTTAATTTAAGCGCAAGGGAGCTGTTGAAAATGATGAGAACAAATGCCAAATTTATTGAAATAAAACATCTAAAACTTTTTTTTATGAAAGTGTTATGGGCTACAACTGTTGGGGTGTTTATTATTGTCTCCCACCTCTTGATTTAGAGCAGACCCAGCCCGAGCAAACAATGGACCCTCTCCAGTCTACCATTAGCAGCCCCCCCCCCCCCATCCCCCATTGTCTCCTTCTCCTTTTGATGCCCAGTTAGGAATGCCCATGGCTGGAGGCTGCCGGTCCATGCATCCCTCACAGTAAACACTCCACCAGATAACATGCACTCAAGCACACACCCTCCTCAGGTATGTAGATGAGTCCCTTTGTCTTCTCTCTGTTGGTTTTTGTCTTTCTCCTAACCATCCGTCCAGTCCTGCCATCTCTGTGGCATTAGTTCTCATCCTCCTGGTTTCAGCCTAGGAGGCTGGCACATTTATTAAACCTCTATGCTATTAGTAATGCACTGTGCCCCCAGAGGTGTCACATGCTAAATGACCCTGAATGGGGGTCGCTGAGACACAATGGTCCTGGTGTCGATAGCTCTACCCAGCCCTCCCCCCACTGGGTCCCCTCTCCTAATGTCAGCGCCAACATAATAGAGTGGAGGGGGGTGGGTAGTTGGTTAGGTGGGTACACCGTAGACCTAGAGTGTCTGCTTGGCAGGCGTCCTTCATGTTCATTGCTGTTTGATTTAAATGTGGTGAAATGGGGAGGACAGAAATTCCTAAAAAAAAAAAAAAAAAATGCCCTCAGTGCTCCTCAGGGTTTCCTACCCTAGTGGGTCTGTGAACATAGGAGGAATTTACCAGGGTCTGCCCAGGTGGGTCCAGACTTGCCTCTGCTCGTCAGGGATGGCTCGCTATAATCTGAGGAATGTGGATGAGAGATGCCTGGCCTGCCCTTGATGGGCGAGTGAGATGGACAGTGTCTGGTTGTAACTGGTATACACACACACACGCACACACAGATGACCCACACCCATCTTTATCTCCCAAACCAGATGACCTTCTCGTCCCCATGCTGATATTAGGCACATTGACTCTCATCTTATCTCAGTCTCTAGCTTTGTGTTATTCTTTAAGAGGAATAGTGACCTTTTCAGAAATATATTTTATCATTCCCTGGCATAGACTGCAGGAGAGGACTGATACCACTCTGATGCTTGAAGAATAAATAGAACTCTAGAGCTTGTTAGCCATGTAAAATAAAATTTGGCAATTTATATAATAAAACAAAAAAGTTAAATTGTGTGTATTGCTAGTCGGGGGACTTTGTTACCTATTCCCTCAGTAAAGCTAGTAGTTTCTATTTGTTTAGTATTTCTACTATACTAAGCTAACCTGTAACTGCCCTGCAGACAAGTTAGCAGTGACGATCTTCTCGTCTATCTCAGGGCGAGAAATCCGAAAACCCTACTGTAACAAATGCTGAACTGTTCCCTTTTCCTTTTTGTTCTTAGAGAGGAAAAAGTTTGTCATCTCTGCCTTAAATTATTACACATTCACCAGCTTAGTGCATCATTTCAGTGTTTTCATTGGAGACCCTCCTTGAGAGAAGGTGAGATTTTCCCAGCATAAAAATACAGTATATCATTGTTGAATACGTACGTTTTTTCCGTTTCTGATCCTTCGATTGTTTACTTGTGCAGAAGTCCTGTGATCAATGTGACTATGATTTACGGCAGTAGTAAACAAGCTCTGTTCGATGAGGAGATGCATGCTGAGTTGGGTGTCAATATACAGACTTTTCTAAGCTGCTGTTGAAACTGAGGAAAGAAATCCCACTTGCAGACAAACCAGATTGATAAAACCCCCTCGAGACACTGGATCACGCGTCAGTTGAATTTCTGCATTCGGATCATGTGTACATGTATCTCCAATGTTTTGATGCACATCAATTATTAACAATGTGTTGAATTAATGCATCCAAACTCCATGTTGTCCTTGCAGCCATTATAAGATGCTGCTCCTGGAGGACAGGCAAGGGATCTGGGGAAATGTTTATTCACTGCTTCTTTCTCTTCTAATAAAAAGCTATGTCCTATTCATCCCATCCCAACACTTCTTCCTCTCTTCATCGTTGCAGTTTTTCATCTTCTTGCCTCTATCCATGTAGTTAAGCGCGTTCTGCTTCCTCAGGGAAGAGTGCAGGATCCCATCCCAGAGGGCAGACGTGTCTTGGCACAAAAGTGCAATGCTGCAGGCGATGTTCATATGTATATATTTACCCATATATATACACATATACACATACACATACATATACATATACATATACACACACATATATTATATATATATATATATGCACACTCTCACACAGCAAAAAAAAGAAATCAACGAAAACACAAATGCATGTATAAATACAGTAGCAACACATAGCTTTAACCTCATCTCATTATTGCCTCACAAACCTTATACATCTTATACATCTACTTACACATAGAAGCTTCTCTGAAAGTAGTGGTCACGTGTTGGTGTGGTAGAAGGATTCACTCCCTCCTTCATCAATAACCCATCAGTATTGATGGAGGGCTGAGTACACTTGGAGCATCAATACCTGATCTTAAATTCAGAGGGTCTTTTATGGAGCATGGAGCGGCTGTCAAAGGCCTGTGTTGCAGGTATATGACAAGAAGACAAGGCCAAAGCAGAGCAGTGCGAGTTACCCGTGAAATTATACTAACCAGACAGAGACTGAAACGCCTCTAAGTGTTCTCAGAAAGAATACGGTAAAACTTATCCTTCTGCTGCACTCATGGGAATCAAAACTTCAGAAACTAGAAGTGCGGAGCCAGGTGCTGCTCTCTTTCAATGAAAAAGCAAATACAGTACCTATGTATCTGCCCATTTGAGCCCCTTTCTGTCTCCCACTCAAGAAATAAATCTTTTCTCTGGTGTTTTTTTGTCCTCGTTTTTTTTTTTATCATGAGGCCTCAGTTTGAATTGAAACCTGGATTGCTGAGTCACAGAGTGCTTGACAGTGAAAAGCACAGAAAGAGAGCTGAGAGAGAGAGAGAGGGAGAGATGAAGGAGAAAGAACTCGGCAGGTGGTGGGCACCAGCGCAGCTTCAGCCCGCAGAGTCTTTTCAGCTGGCACACAACTGCTAAGGCTGCCACAGAGGCCCTGCTTTCCATCAGAATATTCCCCCGCTCTTCCCCCTCTTTAAACGATAAATGAGGAGAACAGGCTTGGGCCGGAATAATAGGATCCTTTCTTTCTGCCTCTGCCATGTGTGAGGACAGGAACAATGGCCGAGACCGGGAGGGGAAATGATTCAAAGTGAGATTTTCACCTGCTCCCTTCAACCCAGGCTCTGCTCCTTTTCAGAGCATGCTAATGCCAGTTCATTTGCAGACTTCTACTGTAAGCTGTAACACACAGGCACACACACACACACACGAAAATGCCCTGATCCTTTTTTCTCTTTGTGATGGACAGTTTAGATTATTGTGCTCTTGGACGACCATTTCAGTAATCATGCTCATTATCATCATTATGCCATTTTCAGAACTAAATAAGAATTAGAGGTTAGTGGACCTGCTTTATGCTCCAGTGTTTTTCCTTCAACTTAAAATGGCTTTTCCCCATTTTGCTCTGTATTTGTAGATGCAATGCTGTGGTTTTCCTCAAGAGAAATCAGAAAGGCTTTCAGTTAACTTTTTCTGTCATCTGTAAACTTTGATCGGGTTCCCTGCAACCTGCTTCAAGGATGTGTGACACGGCTTCAGATTAAACATGAAGCACATCTGTTACTTTTCCAGAATATTCCTAACGCGCGTCTCCGAAATCTTTGTGCTATTTGTACGGCAATTCCTCCAAACGTGGGGAAGCCCAGACAAAAAAAAAAAAAAAGCTTCAGTCTGAGGATTAAAAAAAAGAGATAAGGAAGTCAGAAAACAGAAATTAATAGAAACAACTGTATTTGAGTTCCTCCTTCGCCCATGCTTCACCCCTTGGTCACATTTCATGGAAAGCGGATCTGAAGTGGGTTTTTGTTTTGTTTTGCATAATCCAGCAGACAGACAGACCTTGGCATTCATCTGATATCAAGGTCCTTGCTGAGCTTTTTCAAAAACATTTTGACCGTGTAAAATAGATCCACCCCCAAAATTTCATTGGTTATTCTTTGGCTCATACTTCAGCTCTCCATTTTGTTTTTTTGAAAAATCGACCTCATTCTTTTGGCATAATCCTGCAAACGGATAAAAGAACAAAACCAAAACAAACATAATAGGGTCTTCGCCTGAAGTACCTGCAGGCTCAGGCTACTAATAATACTAAAAACTACTTGGGAGAAGAAGAAATGATAAGGAAAGAATTCGTTTTTTTTACAGTTAACTCAGTTTAGCTGATTAATTAATGACTGAATTGGCAGCAGTTTTGATATCCAAATGTTTATTTTGAAGTTTCTCCGCAGAATTATTCAAAAACGTCCCGGCCAAGTTTCATGAAAATTAGTAGAGGTGAATCATGTGCTCAGAGGGAAACTTTGAAATCACAAATCTTTTTTTTCTTTTAGTGACACTGAGACATTTATTGGGTGAAATGTTTAGTGGCTCGGGGGGGGGGGGGCATTCGAGTGGGAGAAATTTCGAAACTATTCTTCCTTGCAGCCTCAATTTCCCTTCTCCACATGTTTTTCTTTCTTTGTTTTTTTTGGGTCAGGGTTGTACTTGTGCTTGTGTTGTATTGCTTTGGACAAAACTGTAGGCCAAATGACATTGTAGAATTGTAGAAATGTATCTTCGGTCACATCATCACTGCATCATGACCCTGCAACTGACTCCGACTGATTTGTGTCTCTGATGTCCGCGGTTTTTACCGAACTCTTGACTGACATTTCCATCTGTCAGTCTGCCATTTTAACTAAATTGAACAGACTTTTTTCATGATGTTTTGTTCATCTCATTAATGGCACCAGTCTCCCTGTGTGTCAAACATTAGGTCATGAAATAAAAAAGGTCACTTTTTATTGATGTCTCAGGAAATATTGCATGAGCCTTGGCGTTGCTCCGTGTGCAGTTCCACTTGTTTAATTTATAAAGAAACAATATATTTTTTAGAGTTGGACTATTTTTTTTCCTTAGCTCTGTCTGCTCTTGTAATGGCCATTTAAAAAAAAAATCTATAACATTTGAAGTGTCAAAGAGAATTCATCAAACAAAAATCAAATTCAAGAGAACGTAACATTAAAGCCACGTTCACCCTTCACGTGGAGCCTCTCCACAGTACAGAGTGTCCTCTAAATATGAGGTCATCTATTGTTTCCAAGCGTCTCTTATTCATTTGCCCTCAGTAATGAGATATAAAGCACGTTTGAATCATAAACAGCGGGAGAATATCATGAGGGGAAAGGTATTTGTCTCAAAGAGTAATCAGTGTCATGGCGTATGGAGTAAACTCATTTTGCTCTCTAATCTCCTCCCCTTTTCACTAATTTGTTTACTTCGCTCCCTGCTCGTGTGTGCGTGCGCGTTGTTCGTGTGTATTTGTGCGTGTACGTTTTGATTGTGATTCTCTGCATCTAATTTATCATTCGCAGCCTCAGTTTGATTATTAATCAGAGCGCGCATATAAACACGGTGAAACACTCATCCCACACAGGCTTGTGCACACCGATGATCTTGCATGGGAAAATACAGCAATTAAATTACCGGCCTCTTCTTACATACAGGGAAACATAAATGTTCATTTAATAGCACAGAGTGTGATGGCAGTGTGACACATTTATGACATGCTGCTATGCTTTACAATGTCAAAAAACATTAAAGAAAACAGCTGAAATGCAGATACGGGCATTCATTAAAAAAAAAACTCATAAAATATCAAATGTATCTCCTTTATGGTGGTATAAATGCTTTCCTTATTGTCCAATTATCTGTGGTTATGGACCCCACGGTAAAATCAAAGCAGTGCATTTGAAATATGGCTGAAAAATAACTGTTTCAAACAATGATGGCATGAAAGAGCCTTGGAAGATGGACCACCGTTAGAAGATCAAACAGTGGTGACGAGACTCACATTTCAGTTTCAAGATGGTCCTCTTCGTTCCTTCCTTTTCGCTCCTCATTACCGGCACAGAGAACGTGAGGCAAATTGGCCACACAAAGCTTTCTTTGCTTTCTTTGACTTTGTAGGTAGTTGTATTGTTGAGAAATGGGATGTAAGCTCAGCATAAATTGCCTTTCTGTCACTCATTCTGAAAACGTGTTTGTTCTTCAAACTCAGCTTTTCTTTTTTCTTTTTTTTTCCCAGTGCAAAGAATCCCGTTTTACCGTTATAGACCTGCTAAAAAGAACCATGTCCATTTACTGAATGAGTACGTCACTGTCACAGAGGCATGTAGTGAATCTGCCACAGTACACCACCTCGACAAATGATTTGTTCTGTCTTTTTACATGTTCTAGATTTTTTTTTACCTGAACCACACAGTTCAGAAAGAAAATATTTCAAAATGTCCTGCTTGGTTTATCATTACTTTCTATCATTTGCAGTTTGCTCTCCCAGTGATGAAGTTGGTTTGGCAACAGAAAATGTAACACTGTATACGCATTACTGCACTGTAGCAATGCAATATCATCATTTTCCAGATCCAAAATATATTCAAATGTTTGTTGTTCAAAGGGTTAAAGAATTCAATTCAGCAATCAACAACCAAACTATCAAAAATAATTGCAGTAAGGAGATCTTAGATATTGATTTTTTATTTTTTACCTAGAAAATGTTTTTGTTGTTGTTATGATGGTGTTTGTTTGTTTGTTTCTTTGTTTGTTTTCTATGAAATGTGCAAAACCTGTATCATCACCTTTGGCCAGTTGGAAAAAAGACTTCTGACCAACAGCATCCATTCACTTTCTCCTAATTTATGACGGTGCAGCATTTAGTATGAAAATGAGTTTTCCAACCACTCTCATCTGTCCCCAACCTGCATGTACCAGCAGAAAGGAAAGTGGATATGTAAAGCTAATTTAAAAAAAGAAGAAGAAAATTATTATTTATTTTAAGAAAAAAGACAAAAAGAAAATCAATGAGATGTATCCATCATCCAAAATTACAAATTAAAAACTCTAGATTTCCTGTTTAAGTTACTCACGTTGTTTTCCAGAGACATATCTAACAAAGGGTCTTCGTCCACATGCTGGAGTGTGTGGGCACATCATTTTTCTGTTTCACTGCGATATTGGCAACGATCAGAGCCATTTGATAAATCTAAAATTCTGGTGAATATTTGAAGACGACAAAGATCCTTGATTGGCATTCTTGCTACTTTTTTTTACCTCTTTATTTTGACCTTTTCCAAAATCATCACCTTCTCCATATGTCTATCTTTTTTGTTCATTCTTCCATGTTTTCAGTTTCTTTTTTTCAGTATCCCATGCCGGAGAAATAGCATGGAGGAATAGAATAAAGGAAAGGGCTGTGTGTTCCAGGGCAGAAGGAAGAAGGAAAGCTCCCCTGCGACACGGAGCTACACCCTTTGCCTTGAAGCCACCAGAGTGCATTGTGGGAAGTAGGTCAGTAGCACTGTCACCCCTGGGAGAAACAGTGATCAGGCTGTTCACACAGGTCTTCATAACAATATGTAATATTCATGTCATGGAAACAACTGTGTGTGAAGTACTTTTAGCTGTTTGGTAACTGGAATGAATAATCACGAAACTCCACCTACAATGACAAAAATAAATGATATTTGTTCACATGTTGATTAAATGCAGTAAGAACAAATCAGTAATTTAAAGTTAGAATGTAAAACAATATCAGCTTTCATCTGCTGTGTATTTTGTATTGAATCATAATGTCATAATATAAACCATCCATCCATCCACCCATTTTCTACCACTTATCCTGTTCAGGGTCGTGGGGGGGCGGGGGGGGGGGGGTGGTGCTGAAAGCCTATCCCAGCAGCCTTTGGGTGAGAGGCAGGGTTCACCCTGGACAGGTCACCAGTTCATCACAGGGCCAACACATAGAGACAGACAACCATTCACACCTACGGTCAATTTAGAGTATCAATCAGCCTCGTCCCCTCTTGATGTCTTTGGACTGTGGGAGGAAGCTGGAGTACCAGAGAGAACCCACACAGGAACAGGGAGAACATGGAGACTCACACAGAAAGATCCAGTGCCCGAGCCAGGACTCGGAACACAGAACCTTCTTGCTGTGAGGCGACAGTGCGAACCACTGCACCACTGTGCCGCCCCAATATAAACCAAAGATTACATTTTTGACTAGATTTAAACAATTTACTATTCATTCCTTTATGAAAATATGAGATTTTTAACTTAAAGGAAACTGACAGAGTTGTTTCATTAGCAAAAAACAAATAATCACAAAAGACATTAAATTTTTCTGTCAACAAGTATTTATTTGAAATAAACAAAATATTCCTTATAACAATGATACATAAGCTAGTACTTCCAAAAAACCGTTACAATTGGCCAAAACAAAACAATATCTATCTACTGTCTGAAGGTGACCTCGGACATATGGATGTCTCCACTCTGTTCAACATCCATAAAAAAAATAACTGGGTGAATGTGCTCACTTTTTATCATCTTGGCCACAAATTCAAACCTCTTTCTTTGCTGCAACAAAACATATAAAATACGGAAACACCGTCACCGCCGTCCACGCTGCTCTCCACTATACTTTTTCTTTATCCTGTTTTCCAGTCGATTTGTGACGGCAAACGTGACGCTCCACAAAAACAAAAAGATAGGCCACTCACTACACACAAAGGGAAAAGGGTTAATGAACATTTATACTATTATATACACGGTAGGTGCAGTGGAAGAATGGAAAACTGACAGAGACAGAGTGGCGCCAACACGCCTCGCTGTTGCTAAATGTCTCCTTTATTGCCCCGTGTCATTCCCTCATTTAATCCTAATCTACTCCTGCTCCTACACCTTTGCACTTTAGCTCACGTTCTATCACAGCAAGTGTGCTTTACGCATAAATGCATAAATTCCATGTATATCAGTGAGACCTTTGAAGAAAAAAATGTTGCAATGAGACGTACAGTGAGTCTGCAGCCACAGGTAAATAGGGTCATGTTTAGATTTAAGGCACCTGGAGTGGCTCTAATAGCCTAATAGCTGTGGCTGACCCTGTATTCAAGACACCATTACTATGCTAATGCTTACACAGCGATTGTACCGGTATTGTTCAGTGAATGCTTCCTTCAGCGAGTTTGTTTGGGGGGGCTGCTCTATATAATGAGTGTGTGTGTGTGTGTGTGTGTGTGTGTGTGTGTGTGTGTGTGTGTGTGTGTGTGTGTGTGCGTGCGTGCGTGTGTGCGTGCGTGTGTGTGTGTGTGTGTAGAGTATCATCTACAGTTCAGTTTGTGCCTGGAATCAGATACTTCCGTGTCTCTGAGACCTTGCAGGAGATAATGGAGCCTGCAGTGAGTAGGTGAGTGAGTGAGATTCCCAGAGATCCATCAGCTCTTCTTGTACTCCCAAGTTTCTACATGCAAAAGCAACCCCCACCCACCCAGTCTTAGTTTATGGTGATTTACTGGGCACAGGAGGAGAAAATGTTACAGTGCATGAATAATTGAGGAGAGAGTGAGAAAGAGAAAGAGAGAGATGTGTAAACTGACCATTAGCTTTCCTCACCCCTCAGCCCCCAAGAATCCATGTACACAACCTGGGTATCAGAATATACAAGCCACTTATTTGAAAAGGTTAAATATAGCAGAGCTGGATTTCTTTCTGATGCATGAGGCTTGCTATGGTGTGTGTTTGTGTGTGTGTGTGTGTGTGTGTGTGTGTGTGTGTGCGGCGTGTGCGCGTACGTGTGTGTGTATACAGTATGTCTATATGTATTTATGTACATTTATATGCATGTATATATACATACATACAGAGAGAGAGAGAGAGAGAGAGAGAGAGAGAGAGAGAGAGAGAGAGAGAGAGAGAGATGTGTAAACTGACCCTCACCCCTTAGCCAGCAAGAATCCATGTACACAACCCGGGTATCAGAATATACTCTGTGTGTGTGTGTGTGTGTGTGTGTGTGTGTGTGTGTGTGTGTGTGTGTGTGTGTGTACAGATGCATACAACTTAATTCAACCAAGGGTCAGTTTAAGGGTGGATTGCACTTATCCCTCTATTCCCACAAGACCACCTCACTCTGCTGCTCTACATGTTTGTGTGTGTGTGCGAGTGTGTGTGTGTGTGTGTGTGTGTGTGTGTGTGTGTGTGAAAAGAAAGACAGAGCATATGTGTGTGTCTGAGCAAGTGAGTGGGTGAGTCAGTGAATGAGTTTTATGCTCCCCTGGTTTCTTTTAAGAATCCCAGAGAGCCACAAAGGAAGAGGAGATTGTTGCCATGCAGGCTTGACCCTATTCAGCTCCTGAAAGATGTGGAGTGGCTCCAGCGAGGGCTGGTGCAGTCAGTCAGACTGTATGTGTCTGATGGGCACTGGAGATCCTTAAAGGCAAGTGAACACATCACACATGCTCTCACTAGGTTGCCATGGTTTCTAGGGAATGTCGTTGGGCAAGTTGAAGCACATCTCTGGTAATTCCACCCTGCCTGGCAGCCATATTCAGTGTCTGTGTGTGTGTGTGTGTGTGTGTGTGTGTGTGTGTGTGTGTGTGTGTGTGTGTGTGTGTGTGTGTGTGTGTGTGTGGTGGGGAGCAGAGTAAATTTGCTGTGGCTTGCAACCTGTAAATGGATTCAAGATTTCACATGAGGGAAAGACAAGCAGCTGATCTTTTTTTTTTAGTGATGATATGTGCTTTTGCAGGAACATCAATTTTCCCCAGATGTACACAAACGAAGCGTGGGTGAGCTACGTCTATGAACGAATTAGTGCTATGAATCATATGAAGAATTTGCGCAATTGATTACAGCAAACATTCTGCTTTACCCTTTATGTGACTCAGTGCAAGGCTTTGGAAACACTGTGTATGTAATTAAGATTACATAGCTACAGCTTTAATGATTATTGATTTAGTGTGGCAGTGGAGGCTGTTGGTCATGAGACCCTCTGCTGGGGCATTTCTTCATGTGTTATTGGTCAGTTTCTTTTTGAATGGCCCCCGATGACCATTGTTATTCAGCAAAAAAATAGCCACTTGTGCTTTTTTCGTGACCTTTTCATGGAGCCTTTTTCACTGGAGTGACCTGATAAAGCAGTTTTGTTGAATAATGAAGGACCATGGCTATGAGCATGCTTTAACCAATCTTTCCACAAAGCTAATACAGACCGGTGAGAAATGAAAGGAAAGCTATGAATAAAGGAATTCAGATGACGTGAATGCCTTCCATGACTATGACACGAGGGATGGCTGATTCCTTTGATGAGTATTAAAATGACAGTGTGGATGAGTATGAAATGAAAGTAAGTAGGAAATTAGTATGAGTGTCAAATGGGTATGAACAAGCCTTTGCAAATACCAGGTCTTAAAATCACATGAACACCTGTGCAGATTTTGGACTGTCGTGGTAGAGAAGTCAGTTCAGTCACTTCCTGTTAACTTGGATGGAGTCGGAAACCTCTATACCAAATATTTGAAAGTCTAAACTAACAAAACAGTTACTGACAGAGTTAAATCACAAAATACCTCTTTTACAATTACTGTACCACTCAAATTTGACCGATTAAGGAATGCAGTAAATCTCTCAGTCGTTTTTGAATAACTCAAGTCAAGAATGTTTTATGAGCCTGTCGAGTGATTTACTTTTTAAACAAACTAAATGGAAACTAATGTGCAGTATCCAGAAAATTAATTTAAGGGTAAGGGTTAAGAGGAGAAAACTAACATTGATACGGTCTTTTAGGGTCTTTTAGGTTAGCGTCTTTGTATCAGCAAGCCTATAATCTCCCTGCAAATACACACAGGCATATAAAAGATAAAGAGGAACTCCCTTTATTTCTCCTTTACTCCCTCATTCACACACACACACACACACACACACACACACACACACACACACACACACACACACACACACACACACGCATAAAAGCTCAGTCTTGAAGCTGGGAAGTGGCCTCTTGACTTTGACTGCTAAACCAATAAAAGGCAACTTCATTATGGTCTCACCCCACTAGCAATTGGACAGTTACACTGTGGCAATATGTCGACAGGCAATAAAATGAACTACCTCAAGGGGACAGATGAACGTGAACACACACACACACACAATGTACAAATGCACACCAATGGATTTCGTAATCTGTACAGTGCTCACACACAAGTATGTTGAATTAAATGTAAGATCAGCATTTTCAAGTGTTTCTTCCATTTAAGCACATTTTCTGTGTTTCTTCATGACTCTGTTGAAAGCCCTCCCCTCAAGACCAGACTCCCTGACCCAACATGCTAACGGGATTCGCTCCAGGCTTCCTTTGCGGCCTTTTTGCCTCCAGTGTTTAACACTTTTAGCTTTACACACACACACACACACACACGCACACACACACACACACACACACACACACACACACACACACACAAACACACACACACACACACTCTTGAGCACTGAAGAGAACACTATATTATTTCCTGATGGATTCTCCTGTGTGTGAATGCAGAGATCAGTCCTCCTGTAATGGTGTGCTATACCTCCTGAAGTCCACCTCAGCAGTTCCCTCCTTTGGAAGGGTCTTGGTTGTCCAGTCCCCTCCTTTGCCCACCGTTCCTTCCCTTAATCATGGTGACCCAGCCCACCTTGAGCCTTTGTGCTTTAGCATACTCAGCAGTACTGTGGTAATCAGTAATCAGCCTATGGGTCTAAGCCTCTCTCCACACCAGCAGCCTAGTCTCTCCTCAGTCATCTCATCC